>NC_059088.1:15827595-16127595 GCF_020497125.1 Mauremys mutica
GTCAGGCCCCCTGAGGCCATGGCCAGGGTGGGGAGGCAGAGCCAGATTTCCAATTAAGTCCTGGGTATGACGTTGCACTCTAAGCAGCAGTTCTGCAGAAAAGGACCTGGGGATTATAGTGGACGAGAAGCTGGATATGAGTCAGCAGTGTGCCCTTGTTTCCAAGAAGGCTAAAGGCATATTGGGCTGCATTAGTAGGAGCATTGCCAGCAGATCGAGGGAAGTGATTATTCCCCTCTATTTGGCACTGGTGAGGTCACACCTGGAGTATTGCATCCAGTTTTGGTCCCCCCACTACAGAAGGGATGTGGACAAATTGGAGAAAGTCCAGCAGAGGACACTGAAAATGATTAGGGGGCTGGGGCACATGACTTACGAGGAGAGGGTGAGGGAACTCGGGTTATTTAGTTTGCAGAAGAGAAGAGTGGGGGGGGGGCAGAGATTTGATAGCAGACTTCAACTACCTGAAAGGGGGTTCCAAAGGGGATGGAGCTCGGCTGTTCTCAATGGTGGCAGACGACAGAACAAGGAGCAATGGTCTCAAGTTTCAGTTGGATATTAGGAAACACTATTACACTAGGAGGGTGGTGAAGCACTGGAATGAGTTACCTAGGGAGGTGCTGGAATCTCCTTCCTTAGAGGTTTTTGAGGCCCGGCTTGACAAAGGCCTGGCTGGGATGATTTAGTTGGTGTTGGTCCTGCTTTGATCAGGGGATTGGACTAGATACCTCCTGAGGTCCCTTCCAACTCTAATCTTCTATTATATGTTTATGGAAATATGCTTATGAGTGTAAATATGACATAACTGTAATACGCTTTGTGCTAGAGATGCCATGTAACATATCTCTGCAAAGGTTATGATCTACTAAATATATTCATCCTATTTGTAAGCATGTAGCATTTTTATATCTGAAGTTATGAGCATTGGCTCTATTCCTATATTTGAAATGTTTGCTGTAGGAAACACATAAGGGAGATTTGGCCAACATATTGTGAAGGGAGGATTCAGGTACTGGGAGAACTTAACTAACAATGGACTTTGAGAGCCACCAATCCACAGCTGAACTTTCCTGGGAAGGTTCAAACTAACATGTAAAGAATGGCGGCGGCCTGCAAAAAGCTGAATGATTCATGGACATGTGAGTTGCCCAAGTGGCTACAAACTCCATCTTGTTGCTGTGATTTTGCACAGAAGAACAAAGGGGTTTCTGCCCACAAGACAGAGAATATAAAAGGCCCTGGACGCCTCTCCATTTTGTCTTCAGCTGGCTTAAGAGATGCCTGAAAGAAACTGGAACAAAAGATGGTAACTACGGGGGTGTGAGTGATTGTTGCACCCAGGCCATAAACAACAATGTTGGTCTGAAAAGGATGGTTCCTGAAATAACATCTAGGGTGAGAAGTTAGTATTTGTAACTAGATCCTTTCGTGTATTAAGTTAGCCTTGCGTGTTTTGTTTTATTTTACTTGGTAACTTACTTTGTTCTGTGTGTTATTACTTGAAACCACTTAAATCCTACTTTTTATACTTAATAAAATCACTTTTGCTTATTAATTAATCCAGAGTAAGTAATTAATACCTGGGGGAGCAAACGGCTGTGCATATCTCTCTATCAGTTGTAACAAAGTTCCTCCTCTACCTTGGTGGGTCCTGCACTTATTGGCAGATTTGCTCACCTCAGTGATCTTCCCCACAGTCTGGATCAACTCCTCCTGTGTCTGATCAGGAGTTGGGAGGTTTGCGGGGAACCCGGGCCTGCCCTCTACTCCAGGTTCCAGCCCAGGGCCCTGTGGATCGCAGCTGTCTATAGTGCCTCCTGTAACAGCTGCACGACAGCTACAACTCCCTGGGCTACTTCCCCATGGCCTCCTCCAAACACCTTCTTTCTCCTCACCACAGGACCTTCCTCCTGGTGTCTGATAACACTTGTACTCCTTAGTCCTCCAGCAGACACCCTCTCCCTCTCAGCTCCTGGTGCCTCTTGCTCCCAGCTCCTCACACACACTTCCTCTCCTCTGGCTCCCCCTCGCCTGACTGGAGTGAGCTCCTTTTTAAACCCAGGTGCCCTGATTAGCCTGCCTTGATTGGCTGCAGGTGATCTAATCAGCCTGGCTGCCTTAATTGGTTCTAGCAGGTTCCTGATTACTCTAGTGCAGCCCCTGCTCTGGTCACTCAGGGAACAGAAAACTGCTCATCCAGTGACCAGTATATTTGCCCTCTACCAGACTCCTGTACCTCACTGGTCTGGGTCTGTCACACAGTGTTATAAAGGGTGGACAATTTATGAGCTTACCCCGTATAAGCTTTATACAGCTCCTTGTGTTCATGTATTAACCTATAGGTGTTAACCTGCTTAATCTTGGTTTCTCACTTTTAAATTCTTTATTTACTTCCCTGCCATTGAGTCGCAGCTCCTGTCTCCTAATGTGCTCCGTGAACCATTCCATTTTTAACTTAATCCGATTTACCAATTCAGTGACAGTATTGTTTGCGACTTTCCCCTCCAGACTTCCAGTGAACCACCCAATGACCACAGACGCCGATAAGGTACGAAGGCCCCCGGCCAGGTTTCTTGCCAAATGAAACACAGTCTCTAGGTCCCCAGATCAGATGTCTACAGTTCTACTAGTACATATGTGCTCCCTGACAATGGACTGGCTCAGTCAATGGCAGGATTTACCCCCGCCCCTTAGGCCAGACAAAGATACCTCTTCAGAGGTACATTCTCATACACAGGTACAAACAAGTTACACATCACTCCCGACGTATTGAGGTACAACCCTTCTATGTGTTAGGTGCCGCCTCTCAACTGGTACATGTTGGTTCGAACAAACAACTCTATCCATCATATTCTCCTTTTGACCCTGTCTTTGGGATGCGTCAGCATGTTCCTTGTTATCTGTGTGGAATGTACTAGTATCAGAGTGTTCTTGGTACCATCCTGGCACATGTTTATATCTCAGGTGTCCAGTAACTTTTAGCCCTCTCCTTGCCAGACTATGAGCAGGGCCTGCCTCTTGCTCACAGTTTAACTTTGCTTTATGTCAGGGTTAGACAATCTGTGGCTACGTCTACACTACCCGCCGTATCGGCGGGTAGCGATCGATTTTTCAGGGATCGATATATCGCGTCTCATCTAGACGCGATATATCGATCCCCGAACGCGCTTATATCGATTCCGGAACTCCACCACCGCGAACGGCGGTGGCGGCGTCGATATGGAGAGCCCCGGAGATCGATCCCGCGCCGTGAGGACGGGTAAGTTATCGATATAAGATACTTCGACTTCAGCTACGTTATTCACGTAGCTGAAGTTGCGTATCTTATATCGATTTTTCCCCTTAGTGTAGACCAGCCCTGTGGCACGCATGCCAAAGGCGGCACGCGAGCTGATTTTCAATGGCACTCACGCTGCACTTGGTAAGGCAACTCCCATCTTTTCATGTGCTGGGTATTTATACCTGCTACTATATTTTCCACTCCATGCAATTCTGAACCACTTAAAGGAGGGGAAGGTGATCAGGAACAGTCAGCATGGATTCACCAAGGGCAAGTCATGCCTGACTAACCTAATTGCCTTCTATGATGAGATAACCGGCTCTGTGGATGAGGGGAAAGCAGTGGATGTGCTATTTCTGGACTTTAGCAAAGCCTTTGATACAGTCTCCCACAGTATTCTTGCCAGCAAGTTAAAGAAGTCTGGGCTGGATGAATGGACGGTAAGGTGGATAGAAAACTGGCTAGATGGTCGGGCTCAACGGGTAGTGATCAATGGTTCCATGTCTAGTTGACAGCCGGTATCAAGTGGAGTGCCCCAAGGGTCGGTGCTGGGGCCGGTTTTGTTCAATATCTTCATTAACGATCTGGGGGATGGTGTGGACTGCACCCTTAGCAAGTTTGCAGATGATACTAAACTGGGAGGAGTGGTTGATACGCTGGAGGGTAGGGCTAGGATACAGAGGGACCTAGACAAATTAGAGGATTGGGCCAAAAGAAATATGATGAGGTTCAACAAGGACAAGTGCAGAGTCCTGCACTTAGGACGGAAGAATCCCATGCACTGCTACAGACTAGGGACCGAATGGCTGGGCAGCAGTTCTGCAGAAAAGGACCTAGGGGTTACGGTGGACGAAAAGCTGAATATGAGTCAACAGTGTGCCCTTGTTGCCAAGAAGGCTAATGGCATTTTGGGTTGTATAAGTAGGGGCATTTCCAGCAGATCGAGGGATGTGATCATTCCCCTCTATTCAGCACTGGTGAGGCCTCATTTGGAGTACTGTGTCCAGTTTTGGGCCCCACACTACAAGAAGGATGTGGATAAATTGGAGAGAGTCCAGCGGAGGGCAACAAAAATGATTAGGGGGCTGGAGCACATGACTTATGAGGAGAGGCTGAGGGAACTGGGATTGTTTAGCCTGCAGAAGAGAAGAATGAGGGGGGATTTGATAGCTGCTTTCAACTACCTGAAAGGGGGTTCCAAAGAGGATGGATCTAGACTGTTCTCAGTGGTAGAAGATGACAGAACAAGGAGTAATGGTCTCAAGTTGCAGAGGGGGAGGTTTAGGTTGGACATTAGGAAAAACTTTTTCATTAGTAGGGTGGTGAAGAACTGGAATGGGTTCCCTAGGGAGGTGGTGGAATCTCCTTCCTTAGAGGTTTTTAAGGTCAGGCTTGACAAAGCCCTGGCTGGGATGATTTAGTTGGGTTTGGTCCTGCTTTGAGCAGGGGATTGGACTAGATGACCTCCTGAGGTCGCTTCCAACCCTGAGATTCTATGATTCTATGAAGTGGGTTCTAGCCCACAAAAGCTTACGGCCAAATAAATTTGTTAGTCTCTAAGGTGCCACAAGGACTCCTTGTTGTTTTTGAAAAAATTGGGTGTGTTTAGTCTGTAAAAGAGAAGGCTGAGAGGGGACATGATAACAGTTTTCAAGTATGTAAAAGGTTGTTACAAGGAGGAGGAAGAAAAATTGTTTTTCTTAGGGGTACATCTACACTACCCGCCAGATCGGGTAGTGATCGATATATTGGGGATGGATTTATCGCATCTAGTGTAGTAGAAATCTAGTGTAGTGTAAATCGATCCTCGATCGCGCTGTTGTCGACTCCTGTACTCCACCGCGACGAGAGGCGGCAGCGGAGTCGACAGAGGAGTGGCGGCAGTCGACCCCACGCCGTGAGGACGGAGGGAAGTCGAGCTAAGATATGTCAACTTCAGCTACGCTATTCTCATAGCTGAAGTTGCGTATCTTAGGTCGATCCCCCTCTCTCCCCCCCCTCCCCCGAGTGTAGACCAGGCCTTAACCTCTGAGGACAGGACAAGAAGAGTTTGCCCCTAGCTGGGGTCAAGCTCTCAGTCCCAGGCGGGACTGCACCGGAGCTCTCAGCCGTGGCTGGAGCTTTGAGCCCGGAGCCCTGCCGCGTTCTTCCCCCACTCTGCCTCTTCCCCCTGAACCACAGTAAGAGAACCAAAAAAGAGCCACCCTGGCTAAACAAGAAAGCAAAAGAGGCAAAAGGCATCCTTTAAAAAGTGGAAGTTAAATCCTAACGAGGAAAATAGAAAGGCACATATACTCCGGCAAATGAAACATAAAAATGCAATTAGAAAGGCCGAAAAAGAACTTGAAGAACAGCTAGCCAAAGACTCCAAAAGTAATAGAAATTTTTTTTTGAGTACATCAGAATCAGGAAGCTTGCTAAACAACCAGTGGGGCCACTAGGCGATTGAGATGCTAAAGGAGCACCCAAGGACGATAAGGTCATTGCGGAGAAACTGAGGGTATGTCTACACTACGAAATTAGGTTGATTTTATAGAAGTCTATTTTTAGAAATTGATGTTATACAGTCGATTGCGTATGTCCCCACTAACCGCATTAAGTCGGCAGAGTGTCCTCACTACCGTGGCTAGCCTCGACTTACAGAGCGGTGCACTGTGGGTAGCTATCCCACAGTTCCCACAGTCTCTGCTGCCCTTTGGAATTCTGGGTTAAGCTCCCAATGCCTGATGGGGCAAAAACATTGTCACGGGTGGTTTTGGGTACATGTCATCAGTCGCGCCCCACCCCCCCCAGTGAAAGCAACGGCAGACAATTGTTTCACGCCTTTTTTCCTGGCTTACCCATCAGAGCCCTTCCACAGCAAGCATGGAGCCCGCTCAGCTCACCGTCACCGCTGCTGTTGTGAGCATTGTAAACACCTCGCGCATTATCCTGGAGTATATGCAGAACTGGGCTAAGAGACACCAGCACAAGGAGGATTTTGCTGAGGACATGGACACAGACGTTCCTGAAAGCATGGGCTGTGGCAATTGAGACATCATGGTGGCAGTGGGGCTGGTTGATACAGTGGAACGCCGACTCTGGGCCAGGCAAACAAACACAGACTGGTGGGACCGCATTGTGTTGCAGGTACGGGATGATTCACAGTGCTGCGAAACTGTCACATGCGTAAGGCCACTTTCCTGGAACTCTGTGAGTTGCTTTCCCCCACCCTGAAGCGCAGGAATACCAAGATGAGAGCTGCCCTGACAGTTGAGAAGCGAGTGGCGATAGCCCTGTGGAAGCTTGCAACGCCTGACTGCTCCCGGGCAGTCGGGAATCAGTTTGGAGTGGGCAAATCTACTGTGGGGGCTGCTGTGATTCAAGTAGCCAATGCAATCATTGATGTTCTGTTATCAAGGGTAGTGACTCTGGGAAATGTGCAGATCATAGTGAATCTCCCCCAGCCACAGCCACAGCGGGGACACAAAGCTTTTCCGGCCTCGGGGCCACAGTGGGGTAGGGCAGAAAGGAATGAGCGGGGGAGGCATAAGAACGGCCACATTGGGTCAGACCAAAGGTCCCTCTAGCCCAGTATCTGTCTACCCACAGTGGCCAATGCCAGGTGCCCCAGAGGGAATGAACAGAACAGGTAATTATCAAGTGATCCATCCCCTGTCGCCCATTCCCAGCTTCTGGCAAACAGAGGCTAGGGACACCATCCCTGCCCAGCCTGACTAATAGCCATTGATGGACCCATCCTCCAGGAACTTATTTAGTTCTTTTTTGAACCTTGTTATAGTCTTGGCCTCCACAACATCCTCTGGCAAAGAGTTCTACAGGTTGACTGTGCGTTATGTGAAAAAATACTTCTCTTTGTTTGTTTTAAACCTGCTGCCTATTAATTTCATATGGTGACCCCTAGTTCTTGTGTTATGAGAAGGAGTAAATAACATTTCCTTATTTAATTTCTCCACACCAGTCATGATTTTATAGACCTCAGTCATATCCCCCCTTAGTGATCTCTTTTTCACCATGGACCAAAAGGGAGACACTGTATCTGATTGTTGTATGGGGAGAAGCATCTGTGAAGGCTGAACTCCAGTCAAAAAGAAGAAATGCAAATATATGTGCCAAAATCTCACAGGGCATGTTGGACAGAGGCTACAACAGGGACACACAGCAGTGCCGCGTGAATGTTAAGGAGCTCAGGCAAGGCTACCAAAAGACAAAGGAGGCAAACAGTCACTCCGGGTCAGAGCCTCATATATGCTGCTTCTATAATCAGCTGTATGGGGGACCGATAGCTCAGTGGGTTAAGCATGGGCTTGCTAAACCCAGGGTCCTCAGTTCAATCCCTGAAAGGGCCCCTTAAGGAACTGGAATTAAAATCTATCAGGGGAGTGGTCTTGCTTTGAGCAGTAGGTTGGACTAGATGCCCTGCTGAGGTTCCTTCCAACCCTGATATTCTAGGGGGGAACCCTATTGCTGTCCATAGACTCCTGCAAGGGGGGAGTCTCACACAATGGGGAGGAGAATGTGTAGCAGGCAAGCTATGAATATATTTTCCCCAGCAGCCAGGACCTTTTCATCACCCTTGAGCCAATACCCTCCCAAGGTGGGATCCCTGACCCTGAAGCCAGAGAAGGCACCTCTGATGAGTACACATTTGTAACTATAGTTCGGGGTTTAAAAGCAATAGTGTTTAATGTTTGATTTTCCCTGAAGAATTGGGATACATTCGCAGCCAGTACAGGTACTGGAAAAGTCTGTTCACATGTCTGGGGATGGAGCGGGAATACTCCAGGGACATCTCCATGAAGATCTCCTGGAGGTACTCTGAAAGCCTTTACAGAAGGTTTCTGGGGAGGGCTGTCTTATTTCATCCTCCACAGTAGGACACTTTACCACGCCAAGCCAGTAGCAAGTAGTCTGGAACCACTGCAGCACAAAGCATGGCAGTGAATGGTCCTGGGTTTTGGTCACATTCCAGCAACATTTGGTCTATCTCTTCCTGTGTTAGCCTCAGTAGAGTGATATTGTTCATGGTCACCTGGTTGAAATAGGGGAATGTTTGTAAGGGAACAGTAAAAGGACCCCGTTCATGCTGGGCTGTTTGCGCTTGGCTAAAAGGGATCAATCAGAGAATAGTCACACGGCGGGGGGCGGGAAGAAGGGATCATCCCAGGGAATATTCACGCAGTGGGGTCGGGGTAGGTGTGTGCTGCACATCCACCCAAAAACCACAGCCCCTTCTTTTAAATGTGAAACCCAACCCATTGCTTGTTCTGGGAAAGGAGGATGCTGCAGTTTGAAAACATTCCCAGATATTATGAAGGCATAAGAAGCCAACCCCGCGTACCAAATGGCTTACCATGGCTGCCTGGAAACCAAATTCTGTTGCCCAGCCATATGTGATGTGTCACCATACCAGCAGGTGCTCAATATAAAAGGCAAAATGTACCTTGTACCTAAAGCACATGTGCTGTCTGCTATGAATTGCTTGATTCACTGTGAAAGAGTCTCCCTTTTGTTCTCAGAAATGTATCATTTTAAATTTTACTCTCCCTTTTTATCTCCCCCCAGGTGTAAATGTTTCTACGCTCCCCCTAACATCTTCATCCCTGAGGTTATCGCAGATTAGAAGGTGAAAAAAATGCACTCGCAATGACATGTTTTCCGAGCTCATGCAGTCCTCCCACACTGATAGGGCACAGCTTAATGCATGGAGGCATTCAGTGGCAGAGGCCAGGAAAGAATTAAGTGAGTGTGACGGTGCTGCCCGTGGGAGCCAGCTGAGGTCACTCAATCAGGGTGAACTGCAAACAGAACAGGGCAGACAAACCCCAAATGCTGGTGGTTATTCCAATACTTAGATTTACCAACCAGCACAAAACAGCTTCTACAGCACCTCACTGGTCACTTAGAAGTCCAAACCACGCAGTTCCCTTAAAGTGCCCAGCCTCAGGCCTCCGTCCAGACACACCTGTCAGATATGATGATGATTCCTAAGAATCTTACTTCATCATATAAAAGAAAAGGTTCTTCCAATCCCAAAGGATCAGCCACATACCCAGGTCCAATTATAACTTAGATCTTACCCAAAATACACGCTATAGCCAATTCTTATTAACTAAGCTAAAATTTATTAAAAAAGAAAAGAGAGAGAGTGTTGGTTAAAAGATTAATCTACAGACAGACTTGAATTCAATTCTTGAGGTTCGGATATACAGCAGAGATAAGCTTGTAGTTGCCAAAAGTCCTTTTAGAAATAGTCCAGAGGTTATAGTCCAAGTTCCATATTCAGGGTGGCTCCAGTCAATGACTGGTGATCTCAATCCTTATGGCTTAAGGTTTCCCCCTCTTGAAACCCAAAGCAGATCTGAGATGAAGAAGGATCATGTTCCAGGCTTCTTATACATTTCCAGCAGCCTTTCAGCCTGAGAAAACAATAGGCTTAACTCCTTCTCCCAAACATCCTGGCAATTAGCACAGAGTAATTTATTCATTAAACAGTTCAGATACAGGTTAGCACAACCTTCAAAGAGATACATAGACAATAATACTATTTCACTCAAGTATCATCATAAATGTTAATATTCCTTTTTTGATCTTTGAATTAAAACTATAGCAATAGACAAGACTTGTTTGCTGCCATCACAAGACCTGAGGAAACATCTCCCCTTCTACCTCTAACAATGCAGACTTGCATTTCAAAGCTCTAGTCATTTACATATCTTCCTAACCGTCCTCAAGGTTCACCCATGGGTCAGGTTAGTCTATGAGTTAATTAACTCTTTCTGGCCCTGTCACCTTTCAATGAGATATTATATCACACTCATAACGTCACACCCCCAACGCAAAATTGATGCAGGAAGGGATGACACAAACATCACTGACTGCATCCCAAAAGCTCCCCATCCTGGGTTTTGTCTTATTACAGCTTGTATTGGGTTAGAAACCATGTCACTGCATAACAGAAATGGTTTACCCAGCTCATGTTCAATAACATGATTGAATATTTTTATGAACTCAAGGTAAAACTCGCTTAGAACAATAGTGGATTGGATCCGCTCTGACACACCAGTAACCAAATCTGTCCTCAGCCCCTGAAGCACAGACTGCTCACTCACAGAATTAGCATGGAGACATTTCTGTTCCAACACCATTGTCTTCACAACACGCTGGCCACACACAGCCACTTGGTTATGGGGCTGCTCAACTTTCTTAACAGCTCTTACTCCATCTGAGACCTTTTTAAAGCTACCCACACTGGATCTTTCACAAGGAAAGTCAGTGGATCCATTCACAACAGAAAATTTCTGGCTGTTAGGAAATGAAACTTTTTTGATTAAATTACTTTCACACCCTTTAGTCGCAGTAAACTGCTTGCACAGATTACCAGGAGGATTTCTCTCCTTAGCAGCTTTTCTAAGCAACAATTTACCTTTCACAGAAATTCTGCTCTTACCCTCTTCACCCAGGGCTTGCTCTAAAGGAACACTTTCCTGAGCCACAACAGACTCTTTCTGGGTTTTACTTACATCCATGATCACCTTTGGCCCTTCAGGCAGATTTCTAGACAATTCCCTTTTAGGCAAACTCATAGACTCACTAGATAAAAGGTTAGAGGTTCTCTCCTTCCCTCTGCAACTTTCCTCATAGTCACTGGCAACTTGCATGTTGTCAGGCTCAACACCCACAAGTTTAGGAATTATTTCTTCCTTGTTACAAGTTGTTAAACTGCCAGCAGGTAACACAATTAAATCACCTTCATGCTCTCCTTGTGCCCTGGCTGGGATATCACCCTGATCAGACAGAGTTGCTGCACCCTTTTCCAACCACACATTAGCAACTGGCAAACTATAAGCACCAGAATTGTCTGGTCTCTGGGATTTTGCTAAGACACTAACTGGATGCAACCTAGTCACAGTGCCATTCTCCCCAGTAGACACAAACTTAGGACCATTCCCTTCCTGGGCTTTAGCTGTATTTACAACCAACTTCGAGACAACTGAATCACCCTCAACCATCACAGGCTGACAGGCACCTTCTGTCTGCTCCACAGACACAGAAGAGCCGGAGACACATTCTCCTTTACCAGACACACAGCTTGGGATTTCACTTCCCTTGTCCCAGCACACAGGGCTGTTCACAGACAACTGCTTGGAGACTGGGGTAGCTTCCTTCATAGGCAAGTCAATACCCCCGACCGACATAGGCACATTCCCTCCACTGTCACATTTCTCCATACAGGAAACAGGTAAGGGACAGGGACACTCATCTTCCACTATCCCTCCCTTCCCAAACTGCTGATTAGACAAAGCCATCAGCTCACAAGGCTGCCTAGGCCCCTCCAAACTTTCCCTACCAGGCACATTGCCTCTCCCAACAGATAAGCTGCTGCTTTTTTCACTACACTGAGCTACTTCCAGCAAATCACAGTTACCCATTTTAGGTTTACTTTTACAAGCTGTACTAGCCACCAATCCATTACCCATTACGAATTTACCCTTTCCTTCCTCAGTTAGGGCTTTAACCTGACCATTTACTTTAATCTGCTCCTGAGAAACCTTTTCCTCACCAATGAGATTTTTCTGCTCTTGATCTAACTCCAGATTTCCTTCTGAGACATCAGACAGACATTCAGAAACTTCATTCCCAGACACACAGCTTATTTGCACAGACAAACAGCTATTTCCCACCAGGTTAGAATCCCCCTCTCCATAGCCATAGCAAAACGGGTTAAACACAGAGAACTGCCCAGAGTAATACCACATATCAACACAGTTATAAACTGGATTTTCCAGAGGATACAGTCTCTGCCGTTCTTCCACTGCTTTTTTGACTTGGAGCTGGAGTCTAGCAGTTTCTTGTTGCATCTTGTAAGTCTCCTGCTGCATCTTGCGAGTCTCCTCCTCAGCAGCCAGCACCTCCAGACGTCCCTTACGAGCTTTTTCTTCTCTCTCGGCCGCCTCTTTCTTTCTCTCGGCCGCCTCTTTCTTTCTCTCGGCCGCCTCTTTCTCCAGCCGGGCCAAGACTTGCTTCTCTTTCATTCGAATTTCTGCCAGTTTTAGCTCATATTCAAACCGCAGGCTGGCTCTCATGGTCACTGATCTTTAACCAGCCAAACTCTCAATCCCAAATTTCAAATTTGGATAGCGTGGGGTTCTGACCCAAAGCTTAATTGACCTGGTTCTGTGGATCCTGCCGACTACGCCACTGTGACGGTGCTGCCCGTGGGAGCCAGCTGAGGTCACTCAATCAGGGTGAACTGCAAACAGAACAGGGCAGACAAACCCCAAATGCTGGTGGTTATTCCAATACTTAGATTTACCAACCAGCACAAAACAGCTTCTACAGCACCTCACTGGTCACTTAGAAGTCCAAACCACGCAGTTCCCTTAAAGTGCCCAGCCTCAGGCCTCCATCCAGACACACCTGTCAGATATGATGATGATTCCTAAGAATCTTACTTCATCATATAAAAGAAAAGGTTCTTCCAATCCCAAAGGATCAGCCACATACCCAGGTCCAATTATAACTTAGATCTTACCCAAAATACACGCTATAGCCAATTCTTATTAACTAAGCTAAAATTTATTAAAAAAGAAAAGAGAGAGAGTGTTGGTTAAAAGATTAATCTACAGACAGACTTGAATTCAATTCTTGAGGTTCGGATATACAGCAGAGATAAGCTTGTAGTTGCCAAAAGTCCTTTTAGAAATAGTCCAGAGGTTATAGTCCAAGTTCCATATTCAGGGTGGCTCCAGTCAATGACTGGTGATCTCAATCCTTATGGCTTAAGGTTTCCCCCTCTTGAAACCCAAAGCAGATCTGAGATGAAGAAGGATCATGTTCCAGGCTTCTTATACATTTCCAGCAGCCTTTCAGCCTGAGAAAACAATAGGCTTAACTCCTTCTCCCAAACATCCTGGCAATTAGCACAGAGTAATTTATTCATTAAACAGTTCAGATACAGGTTAGCACAACCTTCAAAGAGATACATAGACAATAATACTATTTCACTCAAGTATCATCATAAATGTTAATATTCCTTTTTTGATCTTTGAATTAAAACTATAGCAATAGACAAGACTTGTTTGCTGCCATCACAAGACCTGAGGAAACATCTCCCCTTCTACCTCTAACAATGCAGACTTGCATTTCAAAGCTCTAGTCATTTACATATCTTCCTAACCGTCCTCAAGGTTCACCCATGGGTCAGGTTAGTCTATGAGTTAATTAACTCTTTCTGGCCCTGTCACCTTTCAATGAGATATTATATCACACTCATAACGTCACAGTGAGCACGAAGAGCAGAGCCAGAATGCAATGCTGAGGCTAATGGGGGAGCGAACAGACATGATGAAGCATCTGTTGGAGCTGCAGGAAATCCAACAAGAGCACAGACCCCCACTGCATCCACTGTATAACCGCATGCCCTCCTCACCAAGTTCCACATCCACCTCACCCAGACACCCAAAAACACTGGGGGAGAGGCTTCGAGCACCCAGCCACTCCACTCCAGAGGATGGCCCAAGCAACGGGCGGCTGTCATTCAAACAGTTTGATTTTTAGTGGGGCTACAATAAACAATGGGGCCTTGTCCTTCAGCTCAATTGGGCTGGAGTTGCTGAGGGAGATAGATGTCTCCTGCCTGCTGCTAGAGTGGGAGCCTGAAGAGGACTTTGACTGTTCTGAGGACTCAGCAGTCAGAGCTGCCAACTGACCAGGACGCCGAGGAGCTGCTGGGATTGCCACTGGCAACAATACCCCAGGGAGACGGAGGACGACCCTGAGACAGAGGTGCACAGTGAGGAGAGTGTAGGAAGTAGCTCAGGAACAACTGACTATAGTCCGGTTGGGTTGTTGTCTGAATCCAGGTCAGTGTGTTTCAGCTGGATCCCTGCTGACCCAGTGGTGGAACCATCCACTGCTGTTAGGGCACCGGGCTGGGACCCAGTGGAGTAGGGTGGGCACGGGTCCCCCTACCCCGTGCTGCCAACCCCATCCCTGGGGTGGCAACCTCCCCACCTTAGGCCAGGAGTCCTGCGTGTGTCTGCTGTTTGCCAGAGCCAGGCCGTCAGACTGTCTTGTGCTCTGCCCTGCCTGAAGGCCTAAGCCCCTAGACCATCGGTGCTTTGCCCGGCCCGAGGGCCTGAGCCCCTGGACTGGTTGGTGCTTCGCCCGGCCCGAGTGCCTGAGCCCCTGGACTCTTTGGTGCTCTGCTCAGCCTGAGGTTGTTAGATCACTAGTTGCTCTGACCTGTCTGAGGCCAGAGCCCTGTACTACGTGCTGCCTGGCCCTGTTCAGAGGGTCAGGGCCTCAGAGATTGCTAATCCCCCAGTAATCCTTGTCTTGCCAGGGGCATGAGAGCGAGGGGTCATGGCCTCACTCTGAGACTGACAAGGAGGGATGGTCTCGCACTTCTACATGGTTATTATTGTAGGGTTGCTGACACACGCACTTTGGTTTGTTATTGTAGGGTTGCTGGCAGACACGTGTGTAAAGTTGCTAACACAGAGATTTGTTATTATAGGGTTTCTCTGTCTCTCTCTCTCTCTCTCTGTCTCTCTCACACACACACACACACTGGTTTGCCAGTCTGAATTTATTCCCCCACACAGTGCTTTGTTATTGTTTGGTTGCTGACACAGATATATATGTTATTCTAAAGTTGCTAACACCACACACACAGAGATTTGTTCATGTAGGGTTGCTAACAGATAGATTTGTTATTACAGAGGTGCTGGTGTGACAGGTTAGATCACAGAAACCCCCTTGGGAGCTGCCACCTGATTTGCCAAGACTACTTCTGCCCCTGCTTTCCCTGCCAGCTCAGGACTCCAGCACCCTGTCCTGCTGAGCCAGACACTCCCGTCTGCTCCAACACAGACCCAGGGGCTGAATTACTTGCCCCAAAGCTACAGACTTAACTGAAAGCAGCTCACAGAAGTGTTCTTGTCTTTAACACTCAGATGCCCAACTCCCAATGGGGTCTAAACCCAAATAAATCCGTTATACCCTGTATATGAGTTTACCCTTCATAAGCTTTAAATTGTTCACCTTCTATAACACAGATAGAGAGCTATGCACAGCTGTTTGCCGCCTCCCCAGGTATTAATACATACTTTGGGTTAATTAATAATTAAAACGTGATTTTATTAACTACAGAAAGTAGGAGTTAAGGGGTTCCAAGTAGTAACCGACAGAACAAAGTGAATTACCAAGCAAAATAAAATAAAACACGCAAATCTAAGCCTAATAGAGTGATACAATTGAGTACAGATAAAATCTCACCCTGAGAGATGTTTTAATAAGTTTTTTTCACAGACTGGAAGCCTTCCTAGTCTGGGCAGAGTCCTTTCCCCTGGTACAGCCCTTGTTCCCGCTCTGGTGGTAGCTAGGGGATGCCTCATAAGGGCCGCCCCTCTTTGTTCTGTTCCACCCATTTATATATATTTTGTATAAGGAGGGAATTCTTTATCCCTCTGCCCCTCCCCCCCATGGAAAAACACCAGGTTAAAGATGGATTCCAGTTCAGGTGACATGTTCAGACGTCACTGTAAAACTTGCCAGCACACACGTACATAGGGAGACTTACAGGCAAAACAGAGCCATCTGCAGTCAATTGTCCTGGTTAATGGGAGTTATCAAGATTTTAAACCACCATTAATGGCCCACACTTTGCATAATTACAATAGGCCCTCAAAGTAATAGTTCATATTTCGAGTTTTAAATACAACGGTGGTACATTTATACAAATAGGATGATCATACTCAGTAGATTATAAGCTTTCTAATAATACCTTTGGCATAAAGCATATTCCAGTTACATTAGCATATTTTCATAAAATCATATAACGTGCTGGGACACACACACACGTTATTGTAGGTCTGCTTGCCTGGACACTCACTGGTACCTTATCCAGGAATGCTGGTCTAGCAGCATAAGTCTGGCCAAACTGGGTGAAATTTTTTGGCCAAAACTCTTTTTCAGTGAAAAATTCAGATTTGAGACGACCAAAACATTTCAGCGATTAGTATTGATTTCCACAAATTGTTTTGGTTAAAATATTTGGAATTTTTTCTGATTTTTTTAAAATCTTTTTGGGTTGATACGACATTTTGTTATGAAATTTCCTTTCCTTTTGTGTTTTTAAACATATTTAAAAATGCCTGAAATCAAAATGAATTGTGTGACTTTTCAATGTGCCAAAAAAACCCATAAACTTTGTTTACAAGTCATCTGAAATAAATTTGTTTTTCAATCTTTCAGACCTGCCAGCAAAGTGAAGAATCCATTATTGACACAACTTTTCCCTGATCCTTCTGGGATGAAGTCAGAATTTTCTGAAATGTTTTTATGAGGCCTGTGTGTGCCTCAGTTTCCATTTGTACTTTGCATTGCTGCCCAGTGGGTGTAACAGAGTTAAAAAGCAGCTTAAAAACTTGCTGGAGTGGAATGAACAGGTTGTTTAATGAAACCAATGGCAGGCGGAAGATGTGAACTCAGCATAGATCAACAGGGAAGATAAGAGTTTGGTGTTGGATGAGATCCAGCAGCTCTCAGCTGGGAGTAAGAACAAAGGGACAGAAACAGAGAGACGTGATTTCTATGACCGCAGGGTGTTGGCCACTCCTCTGTGCTAACCGCAGGACTTTCAGATCCGGGAGCGCAGGTGACTAAGAAATTGTTCCTTTGTTTTGCAAAGATTCCCTGGTGGCGCTGCACGTGCTCCCTGAGAACATTGCATCCTGAAGGGACCCAGTATAAGCCCCCCACAGGAGTGTGGTGCGGCTGCAGGGAGCCAAGGAGACAGACAGGGTTAGCTGGTGCTGAAGGCCCAATTTCAGAGCTGTGCCGTGCTCCCGAGGGCTTGATTCCTGGCTGGGGCACAGACTGGCCCCTGCGGATCCGAGAGAGAAGATACCTAGAAGAATGAGACCAGCTGGTGCCGACAACCCCCCGCCCCTTGCCCAGAGAAGGAGGTGAGGAATGTACTCATGTTTTGATGAGCCCTAGGTGTGCCTCAGTTTCTTTGTGTGCTTTGTGCTGCTAGACACTGAGGACATGGCTACACTGCGAGCACAGGTGTGGCTATCGCAGAGGCAGGCACCCCAGCAGCTAGCTTCTGTCTAGCTAGCCTGGGTAACAATAGCAGTGCAGACATGGCAGCCTGGGCTCACGGCAAGAGTTGAAACTGAAGCCCATGCGCTACGTCTACACTGCTCTAGTGACCGGATGAGTGACTGGGTGAGACAGCTATGACCTCAGCCGCCTCGGCTCGCTCATATCCTGGGACCAACTGGGCTAGAACATCACAGCAAACAATTGTTCCTGGACAACCGGGACAGCAGGTGATTCCTCCAGGGAGGAGAAGACGGGAGCTGGAAACAAAAGGAGGACAGGTGTGAACCGACGGCTCTTGAGAAGACACCCAGAGATGGAGAGAGGTTTGGGTTCAGCAGAGCCTGGATCTTGAGCTCTGGCTCCCACCAGCCTTAAGTATCCTTTTCCCAGGCTGTCCTACGGAAGAGTGACCAGATGTCCTGATATTATAGGGACAGTGCCGATTTTTGGGTCTTTTTCTTATATAGGCTTCTATTACCCCTCACCCCCTGTTCTGATTTTTCACATGTGCTGTCTGGTCACCCTATCCTAAGGGTTCTCTGACACCAGATTGCAAGCGACTGAGCTTTGCTCCCTTGTTTTAACAAGGCTGTGCTGAATCACAGCCGATCCTTGCCGTCTGCATTGCTCTCTAAGAAGGAAAAGTCTCTCTCAGGCATCTGACCTCGGTTGGACTCTGTGACATGATATGATTTTAAATATAACCATGTAGATCATGGTTGCTACCACTGTTATATAATCAAAACAAATCTTGTACAAAGAATTTCATGTAAGGTGTCACTGGGAAAGTTATGGTTTGCTAAACATGATTATCCTTTGTATGCATGTGTCATTTTTGTATCTGAAGTTATGAATATTGATTATGTACCTGTCTTTCAAAAGTGTTTGCTTCTGTGATAACACCCACAAGGTACTTACACGTAACAAGCTAGCGTATTGTGAATGGAGTACTCTATAGTATGGTTGCTATTACTGAGCAGTTCAGCTATATTCACCACTTGGACCAGATCCTGTGCGCTACTGAAAACTAAATCAAGAATTGCCTTTTCCCTTGTGGGTTCCAGGCCTAGCTGCTTCAAGAAGCAGCTATTAATAGTTAATTTGAGCTTTGTGGCTTTTAACTTCCAGCTATTAGAGCTCATTCTGCCTTTGTCTGCTCGATCCAAAAGCCCTCTATTCTCCACGCCCTACTTAGAACAGAGCTGGGTGAAACTTTTCAGATAAAGCTTTTTTCAGTGAAAAATTCAGATTTGGCGACACTACCATGTTTTGCAAATTCGTGTGGTTTCGCTGAATTGTTCATGTTGGAAAAAAAGAAAAACCTCCCAACAGCTCATCATTTTGTGTTCACAATTTCTAAATGAAACATTCTGATTTTTTGGGTTAAAAATGACTTTTCATTTCAAAATATCCTTGAAATGTAGCTATATTTTTAAAAAATAAACAATGTTAAGAAACTCAATTTTTTTTAATTTCTCATAATTTCCAGCAAAAATGAAAAAAAAATTGCTCTGCTCTAGTTTACAGCTGCTAGTCAAGATATTTCTTAGATTCAAAGGCGTCAAGGACCATTCTGACCATGTAGTCTGACCTCCTCTATAACGGAGCCCAAGGATCTTCCCCAAAATAATTCCTGGAGCAGATCTGTTAGAAAAACATCCAATTTTGATTTAAAAATTGCCAGTGATGGAAAATTCACTGTGGCCCTTGATAAATTGTTCCAATGGCTAATTACTCTCACTGTTAAAACTTATTTCCAGTATAAAATTGTCTAGCTTCAACTTCCTGGTTGGACCTTTCTCTGCTAGATCGAAGAGCCCATTATTTAACATTGTTCCCCATGTAGGTACTTATAGACTGGGATCAAGTCACCTTTTAATCTTCTCTTTGTTCTACTAAATAGACAGCTGCTGGAGTCTCTCATTATAAAAGTGTGTTTTCTATTCCTTTCATTCTCGAATGTCTCTTCTGAACGTCTCTCTAATTTATCAACATCTTTGCTGAACTGTAGACACCAGAACTGGAGACGGGATTCCAGCTGTGGTTCCATCAGTGCCACATAAAGAGGTAAAACAATCTCTTAACCTTCTCTTTGATGAAGATTGAGCTCCTTAAGTCTTGCTTTATTGGCCCTGTTCTTCAGGCATCCTTGCAGCTCTTTGCTGAAGCCTCTCCAACCAGGGGTGGTTCTAGACATTTCGCTGCCCCAAGCAAGGCATCATGCTGCGGGGGGCGCTCTGTCGCTTGCCAGTCCCGCGGCTCCGGTGGACCTCCTGCAGGAAGTCCACCGGAGCTGTGAGACCAGCGGACCCTCCACAGGCATGCCACCGAAGGCACCCTGCCTGCTGCCCTCCTGGCAACCAGCAGAGCGCCCCCCGTGGCATGCCGCCCCAAGCACGTGCTTGGCGTGCTGGGGTCTGGAGCTGCCCCTGTCTCCACCTGTGCCCCCAATGATGTAGCCGGCTTCTTAACTCCTGCACGCCTGTTATCCTTTTTCCCCCTGTAGCAGGGTGGTTACCCGCTCCTGCCCTTCGGGGCTTAAAACAGCCCTAGGAAAGGGCTGTGGCAGGGGGAAGAAGCCTGGACTGATTGGGGGAAGCAGGCTCAGCTGTGGCCATGCCCCAATCAGGCCCAGCTGGCCCCTATAAGAGGCAGTGAGCCAGGAGCCCAGACAGTCTCCCTCTGGCTGTAGAGGGAGAAGGGCCTGGCTGCAGGGAGCTGGACACAGGGTACCTGAGTGGAGCAGGGCTGGGGAAAGGCAGAGGAGCTGGGGAGCTCCAGCCTGGAAAGCCCCAGGCTGAGGCCTAGCATTGGGCTAACAGGTACTGGGGGTTGCAGGCAGCAGCCCAGGGGTAGGCAAAGGCAGCAAGTCCAAAGTGGGGCTAGTGGGTTGGGGGTTCCCCAGGGAGGGGAGACCCAGTTAAAAGGGCACTGGGGTCCAGGGAGGGACACGGGGGCCAAGAGGACAGGTGGATCACCGGCCTGCAGAGGGCGCTCCTGGCGGAAAAAAGAGCTAATTCACAGAAGGCACCAGCAGGAGGCGCCGCAGGGGTGAGACCGTCTACACCTCCCAAGGCCAATGTAACATTAGGAAAAACTTTTTCACTAGGAGGGTGGTGAAGCACTGGAATGGGTTACCTAGGGAGGTAGTGGAATCTCCTTCCTTAGAGGTTTTTAAGGTCAGGCTTGACAAAGGCCTGGCTGGGATGATTTAGTTGGGTTTGGTCCTGCTTTGAGCAGGGGGTTGGACTAGATGACCTCCTGAGGTCCCTTCCAACCCTGAGATTCTATGATTCTATGAGTCTATGTAACACAAACACAGACACAGCAGCTACCATGGGGAATACAACTCAGGACCATCCATTCGAGAGACACGGACTTCTCTAACTCGTGGGATAAAGCTTCATCCTTACTAACAAGTTTTAGTTGCAGGATGCACTATTATTATTGTTAACTATTTGTATGGCAATTTCTCTCCATTGTGCTCAGCGCTGTACAGACACGGAACCAAAAGACTGTCTTGTTCTCTTCCTCTGAGTCAGGAAATTACCTTAAGATAGAAAGAAACAGGCTGCTATAATAAAATCACTGGATGAAGTTTGCAAAAATGAATTTATTGCTTCACAATCATATCCGCAGGTTTATTTGTTTTTATTGACAATCAGAACAAAGTCTTTTTCCTCATTAAATACCCTAGAGGACACAGAAAGTCGCGAGGGCTACAGTTATGGCCCTATGAGCAATTCCTAGCTAAGATGGCAGCGGGGTTCACTCCAGGGAGGGAAGATACTTCAGCAGCCAGGATTTTGTTTAGACGTCACTAAAAGACAAAAACAGGAGAGGAGTTAGTCAGCCTCCTTCAGGACTGGGACGATACCTTTGCAATTGATTCATAGATTTTAAGGCCAGAAGGGACCAGATCATCTAGTCAGCACAAGCCAGGGAATTTCAACCACTTTCCTCCCCAGGGAAAGCATAAGGCCAGCATAGAAAGATCATGGAAAGGGCAGCATCTGCAGAGCCACTCACCACCTGGAGAAGTCTCTGGCCTTCCAGGCATCGATGACCTCAGCAATGTTTTCTGCGACCTTCCCGCTGGGCAACTGCAGGTCGTCGGAGACGTCGCCATTGAAGTTCCCGCAGGACGCACACAGCTTGTTAGCCAGGCTCTCGCTGACTCTCACCGTCATCCCCCCACTGGGGCTGAACAGAACCTGCATCCCCGAGGCCTGGACCACGGCCATGCCGCCCTGAGACCTGCTCACAGACACGGCATCGGAGACATTCACTGGCAGCTGCACCAGGCGCCCGTTCACCTGGAACACAGAGACATAGGTCAGAGGAGAGCTGGGGAATGTGGAGGTGAATTAAACAGAAGGCCAGGAGCTGAACTAGAGTCCATAGGCCACGTTACATGGCAACAGGATCTAGAGTCTATAGGCCACATCCTAAGGCTATGGGATCTAGAGTCCATGGGCCCAGGGCCGGCTCTAACTTTTTTGCCGCCCCAAGCAAAAAAGAAGAGCGCTGCCCCGCCATACCCCCGCCCCCCCCCAGCGCCGTGCTGTCTGAAGCCCCTGCCCCTCCCGAGCGCCGCGCCAAGCCCCCCCCGCAGCGCCCCTGAAACAAAAAAACCCTCCTCCAGCGCTGCCCCGATGAACCAAAAAAAATCCGAGCGCCGGGCCGCCTCGCCTCAAAGTGCCACCCCAAGCACGTGCTTGGTCGGCTGGTGCCTGGAGCCGGCCCTGCATGGGCCCTGATACCAGGTAATGGGATCTAGAGTCTATGGGTCACAGTAGAGGTCTAGAGTCTATGGGCCACATTACAAAGCAATGGGGACTAGAGCGTATGGGGCACGACAAAAAGCCAATAGTCTTAGACTGAGAGGTGCAGAAAACACTATGACTGACTGAGAAGCCAATCAATAAACAGTGCTCTGGAGAGCAACTTTTTCCAATTCTGTCAATACCCAATCAAGGTGCACTGATTTGCATAGGCAACTCGATTGGCTAAAGTCCCTCCTGATTTCAATGTTATTGACCTGTGAGCAACAGTGTTTCTTAGTGGGAAAAGAACGCTAGAGATTTTATGCAAATGTTTAATGCCCTAATTTACATATTAAATTAATGATACCTGCACTTATTTGCATAAATGAGAGCAGCCAATCAAGAGAGAGACAAGGTGGGTGAGCTAATATCTTTTATGGGATCAGCTTCTGTTGGTAGCAGCACAAGCTTTCAAGCTACACAGAGCTCTTCTTCAGGCATGTACAGTTCGCAAGCTCCTTCCTTCCACCAACAGACATTGGTCCAACACAAGGTATCACCTCACCCAGTTTGTCTCTCTAATATCCTGTGACCAGCACACCTACAACAACACTGCAAACAGCTGTTCAGGTTACTGAGTTCTGAATGTGACACCATGATACTGACTCTGATTCCTCCCTCTCTCCCCTGGGGGCAATCTCACCCCCCCCAATGGACAGTGTCCCCCCATGAAGGGGGGGGGGTCTTTCCCCCAATGGACAGGTGCCCCAGTGAACGGAGGGATCTCTCCCAGGGAACCTACTGGTTCACAGAGACCCTTCCTAGAGCAGTTCCCTGCATCTCCTCCAACCTTTGAAGTGGGACACAGCAGGGGTGAGGGGGGCTGGGAGTCAGGACTCCTGGATTGCAGCCCCAGCTCTGGGAGGGGAGTGGGCTCTAGTGGGTTAGAACAGGGGAAATTCAGGACTCCTGGGTTCTAGTTCAGTCTTTGCTACTGAATAATTGTTCATCAATAACTCATGTCGTCCCTCCAAGCCTGTACACCACGTCCTGTCAACACAGGGGGTTCATGAGGCTGAACTAATTGAGCTTTGAAATGCCCAGATCAGCCTCAGTTAAGAGGATCAACATCACTGTAATTTCTCGTCTTTTCATCATTTCGGTGGCAGCTGAATGAGCTTCCTGCCCCTTTGCCTCAGGCTGTTCTAACATGGCCCCCTCTTACCCAGGTCTCCTTGTTCCTTTTCAGAGCTATGAAAGCATCTTGGAAGAAAATGTAGGCGGTTGTCCCAGCCATCGCTGCCCCATCGCTGCATGCCCTGATGTCCACCACCACCCTGAACCAGGAGGGGGCGCTGTCGTTGCAGAGAGAGGCCAGCTCGTAAGCTCCACTGTGGAGATCTCCTCCAGAGGCGCCGTCGAAGGAGGTGAGCTGGGCTCCAGGGAGCAGTGTGCACCGGCCTTCCTGCTTCATGCAGCCGCGCACCCCATCCTGGAGCGCACAGATCTCTTTGTCGGGGCAGCTGTGTGGCTCACAGATGAGCCCGCCTGAGGCCTGGCAGGTGCACTTCTCGGAGCAAGCACCGGAGATGATGCTCTCCCCGGCCTGCAGGGAAATTCCCAAACAACTTTGTTACGGAAAAGCAGCAGGAGAAAATTCTCAGGATGGGATCAACTCAAAGCTCCCTTTGATTATTTAAATTACTGTAGCCTGCCGAGGTCAGGGTCCCATTGCGCTGGGTGCTGTACATATAAATAGTGAGAGACAGTTCCTGCCCCAAAAGGTATGTCTACTGCAGAGTTATCTTAGGAGATCTTTCTGGGGTAGCCTAGCCCAGGTCTGAGCAGTCACACCGCAAACCCCTACCCAAATTACTCTGTCCCCCCTGGTGCTGAGCTCCACCATGTGCGCTGCTGGGACTTCTGGGGGCATATCCTGTGGTGCTTTCTGCTGCAATAAATGTGGGAATTTTGGTAATATTTTATCAGGTCTATGTGCACCTCAGTTTCCCTCGTCGCTTTGTACTGTATAAAGGGAAGGGGTGAGGTGTTGGACTCATGTAGCCACCTGGTTGGAGGCCAGAGTCATTAACAAATGGAATAAAGTCTAGGCATGTGAACAGAGGGTCTGGAAGAGACAATGGGAACCCAATGGAAACCTGCACTGACCAACTACCAAAGACGGGAATTTAGCTGCAAGGAAGCAGAGCAAAGGCCCTGAGCTGGAGAATGAAGGGGAAAGGTGCCGGGTGGCTGGGTGAAGAGCTAAGCTCACAGGGGCTCTCTCCTGGGATGGAGACAAAGGGACAGAGCCAAAGAAAGGAAGCGACATAGTTCCTCGGGCAGCATGACTGAAGGGACCCCGGGCATTAGCCAGCCTGAACTCTGCCGTGACCTTTGCTTCTCTGTGCTAACCCAAGGCCTTTGAGATGCTGTAGCCAGGGGACTAACAAGCTGTTACCTTGAAAAGGCCTCCTGGTGTCGCTGCAAATTCTCACTGAGGGCTTTGCACCCTGAAGAGATAGGAACAAAACTCCCACAGGAGTCCGGCTTGGCTGGACTTGCTGCAGGGAGCCATGGAGAGACAAGGGATCACTGGTGCCCAAAGGGCCAGTTGTGGACTCATGGGGCCATGGGCCTGCCCCTGTGGAGCTGTGTGGGTCCTTGGGGCCTGGCACACTAAAGGGGTCACCCCAAGGGACTAGTCACAGGCTGGCGCATAGACCAGTCCCTCTGAGTCCATGACACTGGAATTCTTCCTGTGAATTGTGGCACAGGAGGGCCATCAGTGATTTAGCCTGTGTCTTCATGGCAAAGTGCCTGTTACCAGCCTGAGAGTGAACAGCACCCAGGGTCCACCCCAACCCCCACCCCACCCCACCCCCGGATGGGTCGGCCAACCTGGGCTGAAAGAACCACTGAACTCGAGTGAGAACATCAGAATGGCCATAGTGGGTCAGACCAATGTCCATCTAGCCCAATACTCTGTCTCTGGCAGTGACCAGTGCCAGATGCTGGAGAGAGAATGAACAGAACAGGGCAATTAGTGCATGATCCATCCCCTGTCATCCACTCCCAGCTTCTGGCAGTCAGAGGGTTAGAGACAACCCGGAGCATGGGGTTGAGGCCCTGAAAATCTTGGCAAATAGCCGTTGGTGTCCCTATCCTGCTTGAATTTATCTAATTCTTTGTTGAACCCAGGTATAGTTTTGGCCTTCGCAACATCTTCTGGCAGCGACTTCCACAGGTTGACTGTGTGTGGTGTGAAGTGCTTCCTGACTGGGTTGAAGATGGAGCATGATAAGTTTATGAAATTCCTAGACAGGAAAGGACCTGTCCCATTCCCCATCCTCCAAGCCAGCCACTTACCCTAACTGGGGTCAGGATTAGACCTGCAGCCCCCTAGAGGGGAAAGGGAACATGTCCCTTTCCCTACCCCCTAAGCCAGCCAGTGTCCCGCGCTGGGCCGGATCAGACCCAGCGCCCTCTAGTGGGGAAAGGCTCCATATCCCATTTTCCATCCAGTCCCATGGTTTTCCTGTGATGAATCCCTAGCGCATGGCATAGTTTCATTTCCACATGCAAGGATCACACAGGGCAGGTGTTTGGATGCTCCTCTAACCCAATGCCACTGACTGCAGCGGAAGTCACATGGGTGACTGAAGGCAGGACCTAGCTGTAGGTTTTATGTGTCACTGCACTGAAGGGCACAGACACCCAGTCGCTGTAACTCCCAGTGGGAAGCTGGGACAATCCCACACCTACAAGGGCATCCGATGCCCAATGACAGCATCGAGGATGACAGCCGACTCATATCCCAGCACCCACCTTGATGTAGCGTCCGTCACGCACGCAGCCGCATCCTTCCATGGACGTGCACGTTTCCCCATTGAATGCGTAGCCGGCGTCGCACTGGCAGCCTTCAAAGCATTTCGCAGTGCACTGGGCAGGGGAGAACAAGCCAGCACATGTGAAATCACAGGATCTAGTGCACAGCTCGTAGTGGCTGTTGGCTGGGCAGGTGAAAGCTGGAGAGATAGAAGCGAATGAGAAACGGATGGAAAACTGAGGCTATGTCTGCACTACAGCAGCTACAGTGGCACAGCTACAGCACTGCAGCTATTCTGCTGTAGCACCCTGGTGTAAATGCGTCCTGCATCAACTGAAGGGGCTCTCCCATCCATGTAGTTAATCTACCTCTTTGAGATACGATAGCTCGGTCAATGGAAGAATTCTTCCCTCAACACAGCTGTGTCTACAGTGGAGTTAGGTCGACCTAGCTATGTCACACAGCAGGGTGTGTAATTTTCACAGCCCTGAGCGATGTGGCTACGTCAATCTAATTTTTAGGTGTAGTGTAGACCAGGCCTGCCTCAGCCATCCCACCCCTGCAGCATGCTCCCAACCCAGCTACTCACTCCTCGCAAAGGTATCTGACAAGCAGAGAGATTGTGATACCACATCACTAGCTGCAAATACACCTGAAGATAAGAGCAGGCTGTAGATTGTTCTGTAAACTTACGGCAGAAGGAGGCTGTTCTCCAGGCACTGACTGTGCCTCCAGCTTGCTTGGCACACATAGGCCTGGACACTCTGGCAGAGGATTTCTCTTGCTCCATTGGCAGCACACATGTCATAGAGACAATGGTTGAAATACTCGGTAAGGCTGACCAGCGAGTGACAGTATTTAAAGGGACCTGATGTTGCTTTGATCAACCCACAGGAGCTGTCAGCCTGGTACGGCTTTGTCTGAGCTTCATCACAGACCGGGCACCTTTCCCCACAGCCATCGGTGCACGTGGCACCATCAACAGGCACCTTCCAGGAGGCCCCGAACTCATCCGCGTTCTGGGTGCTCTTCCCACTGGGCAGCAGGAAGTCGTCGTTCTTGTCGCCATTGAAGTTGCTGCACAAGCCGCACACGTGTCCCTTGTAGGAGCTGGGGATGGAGACTAGGACATAATAGGAGGTGTCGTAAAGGACTCTGAGGCCAAAGGCAGACTGGACAATAATGTTGTTCCCCTCCTGGTTGATCCAAAGTTTCCCATCGTCCATAGCCAGCGGGAGAGTGTAGAGCTCCCCGTCCACCTGTGCCAATGAGAGGGAAATTCACCCATCACTAGTGGGGACTCAGCAGCTGTGTCCTGGTTACAACACACAGTGTTAGTCTCTCTAGGCTAGTGGTTTCTCAACCAGGGGTACGCAGAGGTCTTCCACCGGGTCCATTAACTCATCTAGATATTTGCCTAGTTTTACAACAGCCTATATAAAAAAACACTAGTGAAGTCAGTACAACCTACAACTTCAGACAGACAGTGACTTGTTTCTATTGCTCTCTATACTATACACTGAAATGTACATACAATATTTATATTCCAAATGATTTATTTTATAATTTTATGGTAAAGATGGGAGAGATTTTTCAGTACTAGTGTGTCTGTGACACTTTTGTATTTTTATGTCTGAGTTTGCAAGCGAGTCGTTCTTAAGTGAGTGAAACCTGGGGGTGCACAAGACAAATCAGACTCCTGAAAGGGGTACAGTAGTCTGGAAAGGCTGGGAGCCACTGCTCTAGGCTACAATGAGAAAAATGTCAAAGAGGGACTTACCGTGACTTTCCACTTCCTTCCCCTCTCCATGGTGACGGTGTAACCATGAACGGAGACCACCACCAGCCGTGCCACTGACACTTGCCCATTACCGTAGCTCTCATTTTCTACCACCACGGAGAAGTTTACCAGCCCAGCGTCACTGCTGCAGACTCTGGCTAAGCTGTAAGTGCAAGTGCCCTGGAAATCAAAGGCCCGTCCATCAAAGGTCAGATAGTGTCGATTACCAGACACTACACATTTGCCGCAGCCCATGGCGTGGCAGCCTAGGATTCCATTCTCCACCCTGCACTGCTCGTTGGCTCCGCAGGAGGCCTCCCGGCACTCGACGACCCCGCTGTCTTTGCACCGGCACCGTTCCTGGCAGGAGGCGCTGGTGTAGAACTCCTCTCCCTTCCTGTAGTACCTGCCCTGGTGCACACAGCCGCACTGCACGACAGGGACGCACCGGTCTCCGCTCAGGAGGAACCCGGCGTCACAGAAACACCCTTCAGCACAGGGAGCATCACAGCCGTCCGGTGCCGAGAGGCCATGGCAGGTGGCAGGGCAGCTGTTCCCACAGAGCTCGTAGTGGGAGTTATGAGGGCAGGTGGCACCTGCAGGAGAAGATCAGAGCGAACGTGCAGATAGGGATGAGAGAAAGAAGAAATGCAAAGGTAAGTTGAAGGAAATCTCTCTCAATTCACATCACTTAGAATAGGATTGTTCCGGTGGGGTTGTGAGCCAGGACTCCTGGGTTCTATTCCTAGCTCTGGGAGGGGAGTGGGGCCTAGTGGTTAGAGCAGGGAGGCTGGGAGTCAGATCTGCTGGGTTGTATCCCAGATGTGGAAGAGCGGTTAAGTCTAGAGGGTTAAAGCAGTGTGGGCTGGGAGTCAGGACTCCTGGGTTTTCTTTCTGATGTTTGGTCTAGTGGTAAGAGCTGCAGACAAGGGGATCTGTTCCAAGTTGTGTTTCGAATTCTGGCAGCGGGCTGTTGTGTATTGTTTAGCGATAGGGGACTGGGAGTCAGGATTCCTGGGTTCTGGTACTGGCTTCTCTTGTGACTCTGAGCAAATCACTTTATTTCTCTCTGCCTCTATTTTCCTGCACTCTTATGGGAAGGATGAATTGTGTTTGCAAAGTGTTTCCAACCCCCTGGGAGAAAGCTGCTGGCAAGCAGACAACATTACGTTACTACAGAATAAAGTTAAAGCAGGTGACCCTTACTGTCTGTGACACTGGAGGAAAACTACTGCAAGATGATAGCTCTGTAGGGCCATTGACACATGGCTGAGCCATTCTGAGCCCACCCTCTAGAGGGCGCTGCACATGCACACTACACACACATAAAACGAAGTCAATTAGCAACACTCACTGCAGAATGAGGCCGATCTCCACTGCCCTATCTGGATGCCCTTGGCCTGGCAGGCTGTCACATAGGCACTGATCGCGCTGCAGAGAGCGTCACGGTGACCCTTGTACTGGCAGGTATCAAAGACGCAGTCGTCAAAGAAGGGAGCTGGGTCGATGACCTCATGGCACTCTCTGAACGGCCCGTCCCCTCTGGTGATGACCCCGCAGTACCCATCTCCCTTGTAGGGTTGTCTCTGAGCCTCACTGCAGACTGGGCAGTCCTTGGTGCAACTGGGCAAGCATCCAGGGACCTCCCCCACCTTCCAGCTCTCTGCGAACTGGATGGCGTTGGCCGCCCGGCTCCCGTCCCTCATGGTCAGGTCGTCACTGGCAGTTTGGTTGTTGTTGCCACAGAGGCCGCAGAGGGCATTGGTGTAGGTGTTGGGCACGGTGACCCGGACCAGGCCACTCCAGTCGAAGGTCACCGTCAGGGCGAAGGCGGTCTTGATGGCGATGTGGGATCCACTGACGTAGGCCTGTAGCTTCTCCTCATGGTAGAACGGCAGGTCCATGAAGACTCCATCCACCTGGAACAGATGTGGCAGGACCGGGGGTTAATTTTGAATGAACACTGCAAGCAGAGAGTGGGGATCCAGAACCCCTGGGTTCTATCCCTGGCTCTGGGAGAGGAGTGGTGTCTAGTGGATTTAAGCAGAGTGGGCTGGGAGTCAGGACGCCTATATGTTATTTGTGGCTCTGCAACGGGAGTGAGGGCTAGTGGTTAGAGCAGGGGAGCTGGGAGCCAGGACTCCCGGATTGTATTCCTGGCTCTGCAAGGGGCGTGGGGTCTAGTCCTGAGAGCAGCGTAGAAGGATAGGTCCACAAAGATGCTATTTGTATAGAAAAGACGTGTCAGGGATGATGAAGGTCTGAATTCCCAGTTACACTAAGTCCCTTTCACACCTCTTGGGCAGGATAAGGGCAATTTATTTCAGCTTTGGCTGGCAGAGCAGTGCAAAGGGCCTTAGCACAACAGAAATCAGGGTCAAGCACCTTAGCAGAGGAAGCTTTTAGGGCTGTTGATTCCCCTGGAGTCAATGGGGCCAGATATCAAAGTGGCATGAATCGGCCATAGCTCCACCGGAGTCAATTGGCCCCAATCCCCAGCTAAATGAGTAAGTTGTTTGAGTGCAGAGGAGTTACAATGGCATAACTGCACTTACAGGGAGGAGAAAATCATTCATTATATATTCACAAAGGGGCACTCGGTTACTTCCCATACGCCCACCAGCTCAGTGTACAGTGGACACAAGACATGGTTCTACAGTGGGGGCTGAAATCAGGGGCAATGTATCAACAGGAAGAGTTCCTGCTCACAGCTCCCCGAGTAGTCCTGTGGCTCTCCGTCCCTACCTTGATCTTGCGGGGATATTGCTGGCTCACAGTGATGTTTCTGCCGTACACCTCCAAGGTCACCGCTTTGGTGTAGGACACGGCCTTGCTGCCGTGGTTGTTATTCTCCACCTTGATGTTGAATGGGGTGAGCGTGGGGTCCTCGGAGCAGACCCCAGCCAGCTGGTAGATGCAGGTGCCCATGAAATCGTACTTTTTCCCATCAAAGGTGGTGTAGTGAGGGTCCCCGGAGGCCGTGCAGGTGGAGTAGCTGATTGCGTGGCAGTCACGGACCCCGTTGATAACGGCGCATCTCTCATTGGCCTTACAGGTGGTCTCCTGGCAAACCACCAGGCCCAGGCTGGGGTCACACCTGCACCGAGAGCGGCAGTTCTCATCGTCCCAGAACTCTTTGTTGGGTTTGTAGTAGCGGCCATTATAGTCACAACCACAGCTCCCCACGGGGACACACTGGCCGGCACTCAGGACATAACCGTTGTCACACTGGCAGGTCTCCACGCAGGGCTCCCGGCAGGAGGAGGGGGCAGTTCGGTCAGAGCAGCTGGCTGGGCAGGCGTTTCCACAGGCCTCGTAGTGGCTGTTCTCAGGGCAGGGCAGGACTAGAAGGGGGTCAGAGAGGGGGAGATTTAACAACACAGGAAATGAACTAAAAACACCTGCTTAGATGCAGCAAGAGCCAGAGACAAATTCTAATGTGCAATCGGCATCCTCTATATCACAGGCCCGATGTACAAGCAGCCACACTAAGGCCACCTCTGGAGCACAGCATGGGGAACAACCCAGTTAGGGAAGGGTGTTTGCTAGCTGGGAGAGCAGGGAAATGCTCGCTGCTTATAGAAAACCCAAGAAGATCTGCAAAGTGCACCCAGAGCAGACTAGCCCTCACTTGTCAAGGCCTCCTCTGGAAGCCCCACCCACCCCAGATGGCCTAGGACTCAGCACCTGTGCCACTGAAGTAAAGCGGTTAAGTAGATCCTGTATTTCCAGGTAGTATTTTGGATGGATCTCACCTTTCCATCTCTTTCTGATTCATCCCTCTCTTCCATCCAATCCACCCAGCAAATCCATCCCTCTCTTCTGTTCCTCAGTTACATCCCTCTTACACAATATTGACAACCCCATATTTGAAGTCATTCATTTTCACAATCTCCTTACATTTACTGGTAAGAGCAAAAATATATTGATGAATACAATGATACAGCTACATAATGTGGAAGTGTTTCCAAAGGTTGGCCGAGCATACTTGACCTTGAAGCGTTAGGATGCACAGGGAGAGGAGAAAGTGAGATTGGTTTTACTTTTGATTGTAATAAAATGCTCAATGCCTCCCAAGACCCCTTAATTGTCTTTTGTGACTTCTGCTGAGGGGTAGGGGGGTTTCGTGACTCAATGGTTGAGGGACACTTCTCTAAAGCATTCAATCCATCCATTAAAAAAATCCATTTATCTAATCCAGCCATATAATCCAATAAATCAGTAAATCCACTGCATCAGAGACTATCTGCCTATCTTAGGTAATTATATAGCACACATTGCTATACTCTCTGAGCAGCTCACGATATGTAATATATTTACCCTCCCTCCTCTTTGTGAGAGACACCGGTGCTGTTATCCCCATGTACACATTCCATGTACACATGGAAACAGAAGAAATGACCTGTCAAAAGGCACACAGGAAGCAGCTGGAAGAACAGGGATTGGAACTGTGGTCTTCTAAGCATAGGCTGCAGTTACAGAGTCTAATACCAGAAGGCACCATTGTGATCATCCACAGGCCAGAGAACATCCCCAAAATAAACCCGACAGCAAATTTGTTGTCATTTCCCATCCTATGCAGTTCCTAGGGGGTGGAGTGTTGCCTGGGTATTAAACACACACAAAAATTACTTACTGCCTGGGAATTATAGAAACACAAAAATTGACTTACTGTGTGCACAAAGGCCAGATGAGCCATATCCACCGTAATCGTTCCCTCCAAAGCTCAGCAGACCAAAGGGAGAGCTTGGGTGCTCTATGGAATGGGCACTAATCCCTATGCCGAAGCTGTACTCTCCCCAAGAATACTCCGTGCCGGGGATCTGCCTCCACAGGACATTTCCTATGGCTCTCTGATCAGAGGTGATCCTGCTGGACTCTGAGCTCTTGACTACGATCAGCACATGGCTCTCAAAATCCTTCACACCATCAATGTGGTAGGAGTGGCAGTAGTTCGTGACGGGTGGGATGTTGATAAGGAACGGGTCATATGTGGATATCCCATTTTTAGCACCAGTGAAGAAGAGAAGAACCTGGATGCCAGCACTAGCGGAGATGTAAAGTGGGTGAGAGACTCGGACTTCAAATTCAACAACCTGCCCAGCCAATATGTTGCGGGATGCTTGTGTGGGCCCTGACTGATAGTCAATGCGAGTGTTTTGGGAGGCGACGATGTACGTAATATCAAACTTGTCCTGGAAAGACAGAGGAGGGACGATGTATGTGCTGCCCCAGCTGGAGACAGGCAGGAGCTGCTCGAAAGCATGATCACAAGGGGTGTTTTGGGCAGCACAGCTGTGCCCAGTCAAGACGGCCACATGTTCCCGAGACTCGATTTTGGTGCCAGATAAATCCGCAGAGCTTTGCAGTTGCAAGGCTTGGTAGGGAGCGAGGGTAACAGTGAGTTTACGCCCAGCAGCATAGTTCTCCTGTTTGAACAGTACAGCCCCTTTCAAGTAAATATCAACTGTAGTGGGAGCCTGCCCTGCTACGACAGCAAACTCTTTGTACTGGTCTGTATATTTGCCAGGGGGAGTTACAATGTAATATACAGTACCCAACTTCTCAGTGGGGTACACTACAGTGGTAGCAATGGAATTGGGCTTTGAGTTAACAGACAGGACAGAGATGTCTTTGTCAGCCTGAATCAGGATGGTGCTATCAAATGTTTGGCTCCCAAACATCTCTACAGAGGCTGGGATCTGCACGGTCACCGTCTGTCCTTCTCCAACAGGCGTCACTCTCCGGAACGTACCCTTGTTCACCGTCACAGTAACCGTAGTGGAGGCATGGTAACCAGTGATGAAGAGCTTGCAATCTGCTCCGATACTTTGGACATAGTTTTGCATGAAAACTGTAATGAATTCTTTCCCACGGAAACTTGCTCTGCAAAGACCTGAAAGTAACAGATTGTGGGTTAGAGGAAAGAGGATCAGAAACCCCACACCAAATCACAGCTGGGAAAAGAACCCAAGTGTCCCAACTTCCAGATTCACTGCACTAAACAAGAGATACTAGTGACCCTCCCACAGTGGGAATAGAACGCTGGAGTCCTGACTCCTAGGCCCTCTTTGTTCAACCCTAAATCCCACTTCCCTTCCAGATATAAAAATCGAAACCAGGAGTCCTGATTCCCAGATGTTTCTGCTTTAACCATTAGACTATCACTCTGCTCCTGGAAAAGGAAGAACATGCAAAAGAAGACCTATCATGAAGAAGACCAAATACAAGGACCTAATAAAAGTAGAAGAAAAATAAGAAGAAGGTTAAATGTTAAAAACATGAAGAAAGCAAATCAACCATTGCAGAGATGCCTGAATTTGAAAAACAAGAACCACTGAATATGAACACAAAGAAGAAGACCACAAAGAAGTGCCAACAAACACAAGGAAGACCAAATGTGAGGAAGACCAGAAAACCAAGAAGATGAGAACCAAACATGAACCAAACATGAAGAAACTCAAAACTGAGCATTAATGAGAGAAAGATTGAAGCTAGAACAAGATAGTGAGTGTAACGCTGACAGATGTTGGTGGATGGGGGTCGAACTGGGGACCTCTGGAAGTTAGTGCATGAGCCTCTACATCAGGGGTTCCCAACATGGTGCCTGCAGGGGCATCTAAATGCACCCGCATCCTGGCCGGCGTTCGAGCATCTGCCAAAATGCCGAATTTCAGCGGCGACGCCTCTCAATGACACTGCTTGCCGCCGACAAGCGATGTCGTCTAGAGGCGTTGCCGCCGAAATGACGCTGAAATTTGGCGGCATTTCGGCAGATGCTCGACCGCTGCCACGGTCCTTCGTCTGGCGCCTGCCAGATGAAAAGGTTGGGGACCACTGCTCTACAGCATGAGCTAAAAGCCAACTGGCTGTTAGCTAAGGCTGTAGAGCACTCGTATCTCTCTCTAAGGGGTCTCGGTGCCACTAGATGGGACAGAACACCACACCCAGGAGGTGTGTGGGTTACATGAGCACAAAGAAATTCCAAAGTGAAGAAAACTGAGCATGAAGACAGAATGAGCATGAAGAAATCTCAATTTGAAGAAGAATGCTGAACACAAAGACAGAAGAATGCGCATGAAGAAATCCAGGCTTAAATAATATTGAAGAAGATTGAACATGAAGAAGATAGAACAGTATGAAGAAGAAACATGAAGAAAACCAAACTTGAAGAAAAAGACTGAGAATAAAGAAGACGGAAGAAGAATGAGCATGAAAAAATCCAAACGTGAAGAAGATTGAGAAAGAAGAACAAAAAGTATTAAGAGTTTCAATCAAAGAAGAAAACCAAATAAAAAAGCAATGAATTACCATAGATAAGAAGAGGAAGAAGAAGACCAAACATAGACATGACTGAGCACAAGAAGGCTAAAAAGGAAGATGAAAAAAAATCAAAAAAGAAAAAAAAATAGAAAAACCAACAGGCCACATTTTTGTTTATTGTTTCTATTTACATCTTTCAAAAAACAAAAAATTTCAAGGTGGGGAAACCCATCAGTTTTGCAAATGTTATTTTAAAAAGGCCATTTTTAATAAGAATCCTTTTAATTTAAAAAACCTTAAGCCAGCTTGACTATTTAACCGTCTGAAGACACCTGTGCAGCTTTGCCTGGTGCTTAGGGGCAGTGTAGTATTGTGGCTAAAACGGGGCACTGGGATTCATAAGACATGGTTTCTGTTCACAGGTCTGACCTTGGCTTGCTGGGTGACTGTAGGCAAAGCACTTCCACTTTCTGTGCCTTAATTTCCACAACTGTAAAATGGGAATCATGATAATGACCTGCTTTGTAAAGCACTTTGATGATGAGGACTGGATAGGAACTGACCAGGAGAGCGGGAGCGGCGCCGGGCCGATGTCACCGGTTGTGGTGCCAGGGAGCGTTGGTGCCGTGGTTCTCGGTCAGAGTCCAACCATGGTGCAGCCCCTGCTGCTGCCGCCGGGGTGGTGCACACCAAGGTGCTCGGTGCTGGGTCTTGCCGCGCCACAGGAGGGCTCAGAGCTGCCTCCGTGAGGAGCTGCTTTAATCGAAAGTCCTGCTCCTTTTTAGTCCGAGGATGAAACCCTTTGCAGATCCTACATATCTCAGCTTGATGAACCTCCCCCAGACACTTCAGGCAAGAGTCGTGGGGGTTGCCCGTTGGCATGGGCTTAGAGCAGAAACTGCAGGGCTTGAATCCCAGAGCTTTGGACATGAGCCCAAGAAGAAGAATCGGGGTGGAGCGGAAAGCCTCCCAACCCAACTAACACTAAGTAAAAAACAAACTAAGAACTATAACTAACAACTATTAACTATAATGCTAGGGAGAATGGCGAGCAAGCGAAGCAAGACTCCGCAGTTCCAACGACCATCACGGGCAGTAAGAAGGAACTGAGGAGGCGCTAGGTCAGCTGGGGTATATATCGAGCACCATGAAGGCGCCACTCCAGGGGGCTCCACAGCCGACCCGCTGGGTATTGCTAGGATAAAACTTTCTGACAGACATGCATATGGTGGAATCGATATGAGCAAGCACTCGAAGAAGAAGTAAGGATACCAAATCTGTCATGGCCATGCTGGGGCTATAAGAATGACTCTGGGTCGATCCACCTGTATCTTGAGAAATATTTTGAACAATGGGGAAATTGTCGAAAAGCATTGTGTAGGGGTGCATTCCATGTGATGACAAAGGTCTCCCCTCAAGACCGGTGACCTAATTCCGCTCTTGAGCAGAACTGTGGACATTTGGCATTGTTGGGTGTGGCAAAGAGATCTATGTTCGGGAACCCCCTGCAGTGGAATATATATTGTAGGGCTGTTGTGCCTAATTCTCACTCATGGTCTTGTGAGAATCTCATGCTCAATGTGTCTGCTGTGGTCTTCTGATGTCCAGGTAGGTACGTGGCCAAGATGCTGATGTCATGTCGGATACACTAGTTCCACAATTTCAGTGCTTCTGAGCACAGGGACTGTGACCTAGCTCCTCATTGTCTGTTGATGTAGAACATGCCAGCAATCTCCGTAATTATTCTTATGGTTGTTTGATCAGTGATAGGAAGTGTCAGCACACATTGCAGACTGCATGCAGCTCGAGGACATTGATGTGCAACATGGACTCTGAACGGTCACCAAACTGATGGTCCGCTGAAGATGGTTGGAGCATCTGGACCAGACGTAGGCATCTCAGGGACTTGACCAAAACGTCAAAACTGTGGTTTGGAGGTGGATGTATGAGGCACAGCAGGTTGTGTTGGTGTCTGTCTGTGCTTGGGAGGGGACCTCTGTCACCGATGTTGTGGGTCATACTGCCACTGAGGTGTGAAGTGTGGAGGTTAGGATCTAGGGTAGGCTGGTATCTACCCTGTGTTCTCTTCAGCGCTGGTGAGTGAGTGGAGTGTCGCTCTAGAATCGTTTAAGGTATGCAGGGATTCAGCTGTGCACTTGACAAAGAGTGTAGGCCCCTCAAAGGGGAGATTCTCAACAGTGGTCTGCACTCTCTGAGGAACCCGGAGAGGTGAAGCCATGATGCTCGTCTCATAACCACCGATGTTGCAATGGAGTGGACAGCTGTGTCTGTGGAGTCCAAAGAGGCTTGCAGTGCTGTACAGACTAGGAGTTCTCTCTCCGTGATCAGTGCCTGGAACTGTTCCCTTTTGTCCTCTGGGGGGTGTTGACAAAAGTCTTGGCATTTCGAATAGTTTATATGATTGTATTTTGGCAGGACTGCCTCATAATTAGCAATGTGGAACTGGAGTATAGCTGGCGAGTAGGCTTTCCAACCTAAGAGGTCGAGGCTTTTCCAGTCCCTGTCATAAGGGGATATTACAGAGTGGTGTTGCCACCTCTTCTCTTGTACCACATTGACCACCAGGGAGTCTGGAGTAGGATGGGAGAAAAGAAACGCCATGTCTTTAGTGGGGACATAGTATTTCTTGTTCGCTTGCTTGGAGGTGGATGATATTGAGGCTATGGTCTGCCAGACTACCTTGACGGGTCAAACAAGGTCTCATTGACTGACAGTGCTATTTTGGCAGATGTAGAGGCTTGCAGGATATCAGGCAACTTGTGTTGTTGCTCTCTGACTTCCTCCAGAGGGATCTGGAGAGACTCCACCATCCTATTGAACAGTTCTTGAAAATGTCTGCAGATGTTGGAGGTGGTGGTATGATGGCCTCATCAGAGGAAGATGAGGAGAAGTGGGTTGGTGCTGTCACCTCTTCCTCAGTTTCTTCCTCCTGTTCCACTAGCATTTCTTGTTCCATATCAGGCAGTCTAGAGACTGATGAGGATGGAGATCATCTTTGTGTCTGCCTTTGCTCCATGGTTAGTTTGGGAAAATGTGACACTCTGTACCCCAAAGCAATACCCTGGTACCCCCATATTTACCCTGGTGATATGATTATGATATCTTTTTTTCAAAGTATGCCTTGTGAGGCATCATTGTAAAAGTCAACATTAATATCTTGTTGGATTGTACATGCTCTCATTGTATGTGAAGTTATGAAATTTTGCTGTGTGTTTGTTACTGAAATATGTTGTGAAGTTGGAAACACCCACAACCAGCCTTTCAGGTACAATGGAGAAGGCAGACAGCACTGATGGCCCATTAAGGGGAATCCACACTGCCAAGGACTATCACAGGATCTATATACAATGAAGACTTCTCAGAGGGAGCACATAGACAATGACACTGCTTGACTCATGTCATAGCAAAAGATCTATAAAAGAGGGGAAGTGACATCATCATTTGTCCTCACTCCCATCACAACTCAACCCCTGGAAACACGTCTGGAGAACAAAGACTGAACTGGGGAGGTGGTCCCAGCCTGGAAAGGAGAATCCCAGCTTGTGTACGAAGGAACTACACCATCAGGGTGAGACACTGCTTGATTTAAATCCTGTCTAGTTTATAGAACACAGATTGCGATTCTACTTTTATTTCTGCTCAGGACTCAGTCCCAGACTAAAGGTGGTTGAGAAGGAACTGAGGGCGGTTGGACCACACAACGCTATATAGACACTGCCACTTCAGAGCCCTGGCTCCAGTTGTGGCCGGATGCGTCAGAGGAACAAGATTAAAAAACCCTCCCAGATTACATAGGTGCAGGAGGTAGGGATGTGGAGGGATTCCCTTCCTGACCACTGATGACGGCCGGCTGAACCCTGAACATGAGCCTTAGGAACGTAAGACAGAAACCGGAAGTTAGGCCCAGGCTGCTAGGTCCTACAACCCATTGTACAATCCCACGTAGACATTTCTCCTGCTCTCTCTGAAAACTAATTAACTCGCTGCTTTGCTTCAATTTTTTCTGAAACAATTACACTGAAATTGACGCAGAATGTTCCACAAAGCCACAATTTTTGACAGAAAACGTTCAATGGGGAAATTACCGAGTAGCTCTCGTCTTAGATCCATATTTAGGCACTAAGGGTGGAATGGTCAACAGGGTCTAAGTGATTAAGGAGCGCCAGTCCCCCGAGCTTAATCAGCGTAAGTATCCCACCCCTGGGTGCCTAACTTCAGACACCCAGTGTTGAAAACTTTGCCCTGGTATTTTGATCCTTACTCACCACACAGAAGCACCAGCCAGGCGCAGAGGAGCAGCGTCCCCTTCATTGCCATTGCTGGAAAACAAGGGGAAATGTGTCAGATTAATGCAGAAAGAAGGCAGGGCCATCAGCCTCTGAGAACACTAGTGGGGATCAGGTGCCAAATTTATCCCCTCTCTCAAGTGGGAAATGGGGACAGAATGGCCTGCATGGGAGGTAGGTAAATATGATTCGCCCCATGGGGAAAGTGAGGCACAGAGAGTTGAAGTGACATGAACAAAGTTGCAGACTCAGTGACACAGCTGGGGATAGAAGCTGAGAGTCCCGACGCCCTGCCCCCTCCTGCTCTCACCACTAGACCCTACTCCCCTCCCAGAGCTGGGGACAGAACCCAGGAATCCCGACTCCCAGCCCTTCCTGCTCTAAACCCCAAACCCTTCCTGAATAAATACAAGAGAAGAATTTGAAACAAAGCAGCATTAGATGTATTGCGTCCAAAATCACATAAAGCAGAGGACCACCTATGGCAGGTATCTGTCCATCTATCTGTCTGAGAGAAACATGCTGGGTGAGGTAATATCCTTTACTTGACCAACTTCTGTGGGCGAGTCAAGCTTTCAAGCTACACAGACCTGAAGAAGAGCTCTGCATAGCTCCAGAGCTTGTCCCTTCCACCGACAGAAGTTGGTCCAATAAAAGATATTTCCTCACCCACCTTGTCTCTGTAATATTCTGGGACCAACATGCCTACAACCACCCTGTAAACAATATGTATCTTTCGATCCCCAAATACACCCCTCTATCTATCCCTAGAGGCAAGAAGTGGGGGCTGGGAATCAGGACTCCTGCTCTCGATTTCAGACTTTGCTGCTACGTTGCTATTCATATGTGCACAAATCACATCACCTGCTCAGAGCCAAAAACTCCCCTCCAGGGGGTTTATGAGGCTGGATTCCCTGCACTTGAACTGCCCAGATCAGACTCAGGTGAATGAGCTTCCTGCACCTGGGCCTCAGGCTGTTCTAACACGGCCCCCTCTTACCCAGGTTGTCTTGTTCCTTTTCACAGCAGAAAAAGTAGACATTGCTCCCAGCCTCCGGACCATCCCCACTGCCCTCCCTGATGTCCACCACCATCTTGAACCAGGAGAGGGCACCGTCATTGCAGAGCAAAGCCATCTCATAGGCCCTGCTGCAGAGGGCTTCCCCAGAGGTGCTGTCAAAGGATGAGCTGGGCTCCTGGGGCCAGCATGCACTGGCCTTCCCACTTCACGCAGCCGCTCACTCTGTCTTGGAGCGTGCAGGCCTGTCTGGAAGAGCAAACAAGCCCGCCTGCAGCAAGGCAGGTGCATTTTTTCAGAGCAGTCGCTGGAGATCACGCTTTCCCCAGCCAACTCCATGAACACAATGAGAACAGTCACCTGATGGGATGGGCAGAAACTGACCATCTGCTATCACTATTGTTACAAGCATTTGTATTTCAGTGCTCCACAAGGCCACCACCTAGACCTGGGCCTCATTACGCTTGGTGCTGCACAGACTGAGAGACAGTCCGTGCCCTGAAGAGCTTAGAATCTGAATGCGGAAGGGGAAACCAAGGCACAGAGCGGGGAAGCAATTTTCTCAGTGTCACACAACAGGCTGGTGACACAGGCTGTGTCATCACCACAGTGGCATAGCTGCACCTTCACTGGACATTTTGTGGGTGTACCTCTGGGGGAAAAGCCCACACCCCTGACTGATATTGCTATGCCTGGGTCAGTTTTAGCTGAAGACTTGGCCACAGCTGGGAAAGGAGCCCACAGGTGCAGGTTGCTTCCTACAGTCATCTGGGTCTGTCTCACTGAATCAGTTCCCTGCAAATGCAGGGACCTCGGCCATTGGCTGCACCCCAGTCTCCGCTGCTCTCTGCCAGTGGCACAGAGCAGCTTAGTCTCCAGAGGGCTGTAATAACTGAGTCTACTCCTGGCTATTGAGCTCAGTACAATGTAACCGGGTCAGGTTTAACAGTCTGTGACGTGCAGGAGGTGAGACAAGATGATCTCCTGGTCCCTTCTGGCCTTAAACTCTATGACTCTATGAACCCAGAAGTTGAGGGCTATTCACTAGGCCATGCTGCCTCCCAAAGAGAGGACCATTGCCCCCATTTTACAGATGGGGAAAAGGAGGCACCGAGTGATTTATTCTGGGACAGAGCTGGGAATAGACGTGTACCCATGATGCTTTAGTGATGCTCGTTCCTTTGATGAAAGATGGGTCTGCCCAAGCTATTCCTCTGCACCCCCACCTCCCATATGATGAAGCTGAAGTGTAGGGTATATGGCTTCATGTCCCCATTATAGCTCCAACCTGGGGTTACAGCCCCACGTTGCTCTAACAAGATGGATTAGTCTCATCACAGTGTGTGGAAATGTGGATGATTAACTATGCCACTAAAGCCGGATGGGTGACCATAAGGGCAGCATTGGGCTCTAGGTTTTATGTGTCGCCACCTTGCACACGCACAGGGCCGCCCAGAGGATTCTGGGGGCCCGGGGTCTTCGGCGGCGGGGGGCCCTTCCGTTCCTGGACCCGCCGCCGAAGTGCCCCGAAGACCCGCGGCGGAGCCCCCCTCCGCAGAATTACTGCCGAAGCGGGACCCGCCGCCGAAGCACAGCCGGGTCTTCGGCGGTAATTTGGCGGAGGGGGGCCCCCGCCGCGGGTCTTCGGGGCACTTCGGCGGCGGGTCCCGGAACGGAAGGGCCCCCCGCCGCCGAATTACCGCCGAAGACCGGGCTGAACTTCGGCGGCGGGTCCCGCTCCGTCTTCGGCGGTAATTCACCGGCGGGGGGTCGTTCCGCCCCGGAGCGGAAGGACCCCCCGCCGGCGAAGACCGGGAGCGGCAGAAGCTCCTGCGCCCGGCCGCACAAGAGTTTGCCAGGCACCCCGGAGCGAGTGAAGGACCCCGCTCCAGGGGCCCCGAAAAACTCTGGTGGGGGCCCCCATGGGGCTCGGGGCCTGGGGCAAATTGCCCCTCTTGCCCCCCCCTCTGGGCGGCCCTGCACACGCATCTCCACAGTCACTCTCCAGCTTCTGCTGGGAAACCGGAAGAGCCCCACAGCTACAAGGGCATTGTCGAAGACGGCCAGACGGATAACCCAGCACCCACATTGATATAGCATCTGTTGCACATGCATCCGCAGCTAGCCGGGGATACGCAAGCCTCTCCATCAAACATGAAGCCAATGTTGCACTGGCAGCCTTCAAAGCATTTCCTGGTGCACTGGGCAGGGGCAGACAAGCTGGTGCAAGTGAAATGGCAGGATCTGGTGCACAGCTCGTCATGGCTGTTGACAGGGCAGGCAAGGGCTGGAGAGAGAGAGAAAGAAAGAGAGGAACTGGGGAGGGGGGACCTCAAGAGACAGAGAAAAAGGAATTTAATATTCACATTTTCATTCCCCCCGCCCCCCGCCCCCCTGCACACACAATTTTTTCCATGGATGTTTTTGGGGATTTGGCTTTTCCAAAACTCACATTTTTAAATGTATCAACAAAAATGGATTTTTTTTGCAAAACTTCCCAATGAAGGGGAAATCCATTTTGCATCGAAAGAAAAAAAGGTTTTTAAAATAAGTGGTTGACTAGCCCTACAAAAGGGATGATTCCACCGGAGACATCGTCTCTGTATCTGATTGGCCCATTGCTATCGTCACATTTCTTACTAGGGGATTGTCTACAGGGAGAAATTGACCAGAATAGCTATTGTCAAATAAGCTATTCTGCAATAGCGATTCTGGAACAGCTCCCAGCATGGACGGTCTATCCCAGAAGGAAGAGTGCCTGTGTTACTAGATTCCACAATAATTAGTGCACTCCCAAAGCAGAGTAATTATTCTGGAATAAAATCACTGCTGCTCTTTAAGTCTATTTTCCCAGTGAAAATTATGCTTAGCAGAATTTTATTTGTATTTTTAGTTGCAACAGATAAATAGCCATATTTATTTTAAGCTTTTTTTTTAAAAAAGATTATTATCCATTTAAATTTTCACAGTTGTGGAAAATTATGGGGGCTGGGTCAGAGAATATTTATATTAAGGTGGGACTTTACTAAGTTCTCAAGCAGCACTTTTCTTACTTTGCCTTGCTGTACATTTTGATTATCATTCATGGAATTGTGTTCGTTGAGGCAGAGATCTATGTACGTATATTATAAGTGAGACCTTTTTGAACTTTGAAAAAAAATGCTAATAATATGATGGTTATACCCCAATCATATCTATATATTATTTTTAAAAAAGGTATAAACTTGACTTTTGTTGCAACAAAATAAAAATAATAATAAGTACTCACGTGGCACAATATACAACACAGGCCAACATACAACACATACAGGACAAACTTGCAATTAAAAACAAATGTCTCCAGAATTCTATTAATAACTATACAAAATAAGGCAAACAAAAATAGAAATTAAAAAAGGGTTAAACATATAAATAAGAGAGCGATGACCTTTTTATTTAAAACTTTTCATAAAAATTGATACTATTTGCCTAATGTATTATATTAATTTAGTAACTTAAGGCATATTTATTACTGTATATCAAACTTTATTTAAAACTCTGCTATCTGGAAATAAGGAAAGCACGTGTTTAAAATGTTAATCAGCCGTTAGGATTAGAAGCGGAGTCTGCATTTCTGTTGCTTGGCAACCATATTTCCAAGAAAGTTAGCGTAATTCCAGCTGTTGCCTTCCTGAAGGGTTAAAATAATCTACTGGATTTATTTAAAGTAAAAGTTTTTACTTTTTTTTCCTCTTTGCTTGTTGGTTTTGTCTGTTTTCAACTGCTTTATCTTTTGGAGGTTTCTGTAAAAATTATAACTTTTAACACAAAGAGAGAGCAGAAGTGAGGAAAGGAGTGTGAAGAGCAACCTAGGTAATAATTGGAGATATACCAATCTCCTAGAACTGGAAGAGACCTCGAAAGGTCATCGAGTCCAGCCCCCTGCCTTCACTAGCAGGACCAATTTTTTTTGCCCCAGCTCCCTAAGTGGCCCCCTCAAGGACTGAACTCACAACTCTGGGTTTAGGTAGACTAATGCTCAAACCACTGAGCTATCCCTAGGAAAGTAGCAAGTTCTGACCCAAGAGAAATTCACTCTATCAAGGTATTTGAAAGTACAGTTAGCAGCAGCGAGTTTAGCAAACTGAGAAAGCATATACAGGAAAAAATTTAACCGGTATGTAAAATATTTGAGAGAGGCTATATTTTTAGATATGAGAGCAGAGTGTGGTTCTGTGGGTCAAAGCAGTTGGGAATCACGCCCCTGGTTTTTATCCTGGCTTTGACAGGAGAGTGGGAGTAGTTTCCTGCTCTTGTAAAACCTGAATTTGTTCCCCCAGTGTCTGTTGCTTTTGTGTGCATGCCACATGGATTGCAGGAGTGCCATTTTTTGCCGCAGTTAACTGTTTCGGGGCAGCTCCATGTGTGAATGTATTAATTATAGGTGTTAACCTGCCTAATCTTGGGTTTTCACTTTGAAATTCTTTATTTACTTCCCTGCCATTGAGTTGCAGCTCCTGTCTCCTAATGTGCTCCGTGAACCATTCCATTTTTAACGTCATCTGATTTACCAATTCAGTGACAGTATCGCTTGCGACTTTCCCCTCCTGTGCACTTGCTTGTCCCGTTCTGACAGGCACCAATCTAGGTTTAGGCTTTACCAGAACCTGGCTTTTATCATACAGTGGTGGTTGCAATGCAGTGGACACTGTTTCATCCAGGGCTGCCCAGAGGATTCAGGGGGCCTGGGGTCTTCGGTGGCAGGGGGCCCCTGCTTTGGTGGTAATTCAGCGGCGGGGGGTCCTTCCGTTCCGGGACCTGCCGCCGAAGCGCCCCGAAGACTCGCGGCGGGGGGCCCCACCGCCGAATTGCCACCAAAGACCCAGAGTGGAAGAAGCTTTGGGGGCCCGGGCCCCGTAAGAGTTTTCCGGGTCCCCCAGAGCGAGTGAAGGACCCGGTCCAGGGGCCCCAAAAAACTCTCGTGGGGGCCCCTGCGGGGCCTGGGGCAAATTGCCCCACTTGCCCCCCCCCTCCCCCCCGAGCGGCCCTGGTTTCATCTTTTAATTTTGCTAGGGCCACGTTTTTCCATTTCCGTCCCCCTACTCCAGGAACTGTAACAGCACTCGAAGTCTGTTGAGCAACGGGGGACGGTATCTTTTTTTGCAGGTTTTCCACAGCTGTCTCCAATTTTTTATTTTCCTGCTTTATCTGGTCGAGCAGATCGTGAGTCTGGACCGCCTGTTGCCCTGTTAAAAGAGCTTGGGCTTTCCAGTGCTCAACCGACTGGGTTGATCCCTCCAAGGCTTTAGTTCTCTCTTCTACTGCCCTGGTTGTCTCCATTACTTGCCTGGCCAGTATGGTGGCGTGTTGTTTAAGCCATCTTACTGCTGTGGACATTAATTGCAACAGGCCAGCTTTTTCACTTTTGTAGTTATTTTTTAGAGCTTCTGTTTCTGCCATTGCTTTACATATGCCAGTCCATGTTTCCCCACTTTCTTTTTAAAATTTATACGGCCCTCCCTTTACTGGCAATCCAGCGGGTCCATGAGTTATCAAACTCTGTGGGGATTTGAAGGGAGGGGATAATGGGGCTCCCTAGCTCGTGGTTTTCTGTCATGTTAGATCGCGATTCCTACAGCGGACAGCTGGCTTACTCACCGGATCAGCAGTTGGGGTCACCACTGTTGTCAGATGTCACCAGTGTGGTGCTTTGCTCTATCCAATGTTGATAACCGTCGGCTGCATGTGTGTGTGTTCTCCCCGTGGGCTGTCCCAGCTCTGCGCAGATCGCTGGCACAGCAGACCTCGAGTGACCTGCCCAGTGACCACAGACTCTGATAATGTATGAAGGCACAGTCTCTAGGTCCCCAGATCAGATGTCTACAGTTCTACTAGTACATATGTGCTCCCTGACAATGGACCGGCTCAGTCAGTGGTGGGTGCACAGAAATCTGGGTAGGTGAGTGTTTGTGGGTGAGCGCACATGTGGCTGCTCCTCTGTGGAGTCTCTCAAACCTTCTAGAGCCTCATGGTCAAGGCGCTTAATTTGGACTCGGGAGAGCTGTGTTCTAATCCCAGTGGTCCCACCAACTCCCTGTGTGACCATAGTCATGTCATTTAGCCTCTTATGCCTCAGTTTCCACATATGAGAAGTAATAGTCTTCCCTGTGTAGATTAGGAGCTTTTCTCTGTGCAGCACCTGGGCCCTAATTTTGGTCAGGGTCTGGGCAGCGCCTGGCACAAGAAGGGACCTGATCTCAGTCGGGGTCACAATGGGGGACCCTGATCTTGGTTGGGCTCTGGGCAATGGCTGGTACAATTTTGCCCTGATCTCTCACAGATCCTACTGAAATACAATGCACTCACCGGCTGGGTCCGATCCGTTCAGCGTCTCTGACTTGCCCCGAATGAAACTCTCCAGCCAGCTGTTTCTCTTTATTTCAACTGGGACTGGGCTGGGAAACAGGAGTGCCCTCCTCCCCTGATCTGTCCCTCCCACCCCGTGTGGTTCTGGACAGCAGCCCGGCTATTGCTGCTGGTGGTGTGTATGTGTGTGTGTGTGTCCACTAATAAGAGATTCCAGTGGAGGAGCAGGGAAGCCCAGTGACACTGTGAGGGTGCGACTGAATCAGAGCTAAGGATAAACCTGCAGCCACGAGGCCAGGGAGATGGACCTCTGAGGAGACTCCCCTTCCACCCCCCTCTTCTGGCTGAGGCTCTGGCCCTGCTCACTGCTCTCAGGCCCCCTGAGGCCACGTCCAGGGTGGGGAGGCAGGGCCAGATTTCCAATTAAGTCCTGGATGTGATGCTGCACTCTAAGCAGCAGTTCTGCAGAAAAGGACCTGGGGATTAAACTGAATATGAGTCAGCAGTGTGCCCTTGTTGCCAAGAAGACCAGTGGAGTATTGGGCTGTATTAGTAGGAGCATTGCCAGCAGATCGAGAGAAGTGATTATTCCCCTGTATTTGTCACTGGTGAGGCCACACCTGAAGTACTGTGTCCAGTTTTGGTTCCCCCACTACAGAAGGGACGTGGACAAATTGGAGAGAGTCCAGCAGAGGACAACAAAAATGATCAGGGGGCTGGGACACATGACTTACGAGGAGAGGGTGAGGGAACTGGGATTATTTAGTTTGCAGAAGAGAAGAGTGGGGGGTGGGGAATTGATAGCTGCCTTCAACTACCTGAAAGGGGGGTTCCAAAGAGGATGGAGCTCGGCTGTTCTCAGTGGTGGCATATGACAGAACAAGGAGCAATGGTCTCAAGTTGCAGTGGGGGAGGTTTAGGTTGGATATTAGGAAACATTATTTCACTAGGAGGGTGGTGAAGCACTGGAATGGGTTACCTAGGGAGGTGGTGGAATCTCCTTCCTTAGAGGTTTTTAAGGCCTGGCTTGACAAAGCCCTGGCTGGGATGATTTAGTTGGGAATTAGTCCTGCTTTGAGCAGGGGGTTGGACTAGATACCTCCTGAGGTCCCTTCCAACCCTGATATTCTATGACAAATTTTTCACATACTCAGGGAAAGAACCCAGGAGTCCTCACCCCTGGCTTTAACCTCTAGATTCCACTCCCTTCTCTGAGCCAGGGGATTGGACTAGATACCTCCTGAGGTCTCTTCCAACCCTCATATTCTATGATATGTTTATGGAAATATGCTTATGAGTGTAAATATGACATAACTGTAATACGCTTTGTGCTAGAGATGCCATATAACATATTTCTGCAAAGGTTATGATCTACTAAATATATTCATCCTATTTGTAAGCATGTAGCATTTTTATATCTGAAGTTATGAGCGTTGGATCTATGCTTGTATTTGAAATGTTTGCTGTAGGAAACACATAAGGGAGATTTGGCCAACATATTGTGAAGGGAGGATTCAAGTACTGGGAGAACTTAACTAACAATGGACTTTGAGAGCCACCAATCCACAGCTGAGCTTTCCTGTGAATGTTCAAACTAACATGTAAACAACGGCGTCGGCCTGCAAAAAGCTGAATGATTCATGGACATGTGAGTTGCCCAAGTGGCTACAAACTCCATCTTGTTGCTGTGATTTTGCACAGAAGAACAAAGGGGTTTCTGCCCACAAGACAGAGAATATAAAAGGCCCCGGACGCCTCTCCATTTTGTCTTCAGCTGACTTAAGAGATGCCTGAAAGAAACTGGAACAAAAGACGGTAACTACGGGGGTGTGAGTGATTGTTGCACCCAGGCCATAAACAAGAATGTTGGTCTGAAAAGGATGGTTCCTGAAATAACATCTAGGGTGAGAAGTTAGTATTTGTAACTAGATCCTTAGTGTATTAAGTTAGCCTTGCGTGTTTTGTTTTATTTTGCTGGGTAACTTAATCTACGAGGTAATCTCGCCTCGTAGATTCACCCTGTGGGTCGGGAAACAGCCCAGAGACCTTCCCCTCTGGTGAGACCCACAGTCCAGGTCAATTCCTCCTGTGTTTGATCAGGAGTTGGGAGGTTTGGGGGGAACCTGGGCCCACCCTCTACTCCGGGTTCCAGCCCAGGGCCCTGTGGATTGCAGCTGTCTAGAGTGCCTCCTGGTACAGCTGTGCAACAGCTACAACTCCTTGGGCTACTTCCCCATGGCCTCCTCCCAACACCTTGTTTGTCCTCACCACCGGACCTTCCTCCTGATGTCTGATAACGCTTGTACTTCTCAGTCCTCCAGCAGTATGGCTACTCACTCTCAGCTCCTTGCACGCCTCTTGCTCCCAGTTCCTCGCACATACGCACTTCCTCTCCTCTCGGTCCCTGGCTTCCTCTGACCTGACTGGAGTGAGCCCTTTTATAGCATCAGTGGGGCCTTAATTAGAGTCAGGTGCTTAACAGCCTCACCTGACTCTTAGCAGGTTAATTGGAGTCAGGTGTTCTCATTAGCCTGGAGCAACCCCTGCTCTGCTCACTCAGGGAACAGAAAACTGCTTATTCAGTGGCCAGTATATCTGCCTTCTGCTGCTCTGCTGTTCCCAACTGGCTTGGGTCTATCACAACACACACAGCACTGGTGCCACATGAGACTTTAATGAGACTAATCTTAAACTTATTACGACCTTGCTCTTCTTCTGTCTCTCCAAGGTGACCGTGTAATTATGGACAGAGACCACAACCATCCTCATCAGAGCCATGCGGCCACCACCAGAGCTCTTGCTTTCCACCACCACGGAGAATTCCTCCAGCTGGGGGTCGCTGCTGCAGACCTTGGCGAAGGTGTAAGTGGAGGAGCCCTGGAAGTCAAGGAAGATGTAGTGAGGTCCACCAGATGCTAGGCACATTCCGTATTCCACAGGGTGGCCTCCCAGGACTCTGCTCTCCATCCTGCACTGCTCATTGGCTCCACAGAAGGCCTCCCATCTCTCAACAACACCGTTGTCTTTGCACCAGCACCACGCCCAGCAGGAGTCACTGGCATACTACGGCAAGCATGGACCCCGCTCAGCTCACCATCACCACTGCTGTTGTGAACATTGTAAACACCTCGCTCATTATCCTGGAGTATATGCAGAACCAAACTAAGAGACCCCAGCACGAGGACATGGACACAGACGTTCCTGAAAGCACGGGCTGTGGCAATTGAGACATCATGGTGGCAGTGGGGCTGGTTGATATAGTAGAACACCGACTCTGGGCCAGGCAAACAAACACAGACTGGTGGGACTGCATTGTGTTGCAGGTATGGGATGATTCACAGTGGCTGCGAAACTTTTGCATGTGTAAGGCCACGTTCCTGGAACTCTGTGAGTTGCTTTCCCAGACCCTGAAGCATAGGAATACCAAGATAAGAGATGCCCTGACAGTTGAGAAGCGAGTGGCGATAGCCCTGTAGAAGCTGGCAATGCCTGACTGCTTCCGGTCAGTCGGGAATCAATTTGGAGTGGGCAAATCTACTGTGGGGGTTGCTGTCATGCAAGTAGCCAATGCAATCACTGAGCTGCTGCTATCAAGGGTAGTGACTCTGGGAAATGTGCAGGTCATACTGGATGGCTTTGTTGCAATGGGATTCCCTAACTGTGGTGGGACGATAGACAGAATGCATATCCCCATCTTGGCACTGAACCACCTTGCCAACCAGTACGTGAACTGCCAGGGGTACTTCTCAATGGTGCTGCAAGCACTGGTGAATCACAAGGGATGTTTCACCGACATCAACATGGGATGGCCAGGAAAGGTGCATGACGCTTACATATTTAGGAACTCTGGGCTGTTCGAGCAGCTGTAAGAAGGGACTTACTTCCCAGACCAGAAAATTACCATTGGGGATGTTGAAATGCCTATAGTTGTCCTTGGGGACTCAGCCTACCCCTTGCTTCCATGGCTCATGAAGCCTTACACAGGCAGTCTGGACAGTAGTAAGGAACAGTTCAACTATAGGCTGAGCAAGTGCAGAATGGTGGTAGAATTTGCCTTTGGATGTTTAAAAGCTCGCTGGCGCTCTTTGCTGAGTAGGTCAGACCTCAGCGCAACCAACATTCCCATTGTTATTGCTGCTTGCTCTGTGCTCCATAATATCTGTGAGAGTAAAGGGAAGACGTTTATGGTGGGATGGGACGTTGAGGCAAATCGCCTGGCATCTGATTTTGAGCAGCCAGACACCAGGGTGATTAGAAGAGCACAGCAAGGTGTGCTGCGCATCAGAGTGGCTTTGAAAACCAGTTTCATGACTGGCCAGGCTTCAGTGTGACAGTTGTGCATGTTTCTCCTTGATGCAAACCCACCCCCTTTGTTGATTTTAATTCCCTGTAAGCCAACCAACCTCCCTCTTCAAAATAAAGTAACTATTGTTTTGAAACTATGCATTCTTTCTTTATTAATTAAAAAAAAATGAGATAACGGGCAAAGTAGCCCGGGTCGGGTTGGGGAGGAGGGAAGGACAAGGCCAAATTTTTTATTGTAGCCACACTAAAAATCAAACTGTTTGAATGACAGCCGCCTGTTGTTGGGCCATCCTCTGGAGTGGAGTAGCTGGGTGCTCGAAGCCTCTCCCCCAGTGTTTTTGGGTGTCTGGGTGAGGTGGATGTGGAACTTGGTGAGGAGGGCATGCGGTTATACAGTGGATGCAGCGGGGGTCTGTGCTCTTGTTGGCTTTCCTGCAGCTCCAACAGATGCTTCATCATGTCCGTTTGCTCCCCCATTACCCTCAGCATTGCGTCCTGGCTCCGCTCTTCGTGCTCACTCAATTCTTTCCTGGCCTCTGCCACTGAATGCCTCCATGCATTAAGCTGTGCCCTATCAATGTGGGAGGACTGCATGAGCTCAGAAAACATGTAATTGCGAGTGTGTTTTTTTGCCTTCTGATCTGCGATAACCTCAGGGATGGAGATGTTAGGAGGAGCGTAGAAACATTTGCAACTGGGGGGAGATAAAAAGGGAGAGTAAAATTTAAGATGATACATTTCTGAGAACAAAAGGGAGACTCTTTCACACTGAATCAAGCAATTCATAGCAGACAGCACATGTGCTTTAGGTACAAAGTAGATTTTGCCTTTTATATTGAGCGCCTGCCGGTATGGTGACACATCACACACGGCTGGGCAACAGAATTTGGTTTCCAGGCAGCCATGGTAAGCCGTTTGGTATGCGGGGTTGGCTTCTTACGCCTTCATAACATGTGGGAATGTTTTCAAACTGCAGCATCCTCCTTTCCCAGAACAAGCAATGGGTTGGGTTTCACATTTAAAAGGAGGGGCTGTGGTTTTTGGGTGGATGTGCAGCACACACCTACCCCAACCCCACTGTGTGACTATTCTCTGGGATGATCCCTTTTAGCCAAGTGCAAACAGCCCAGCATGAACTTTTGCTGTTCCCTTACAAACATTCCCCTATTTCAACCAGGTGACCATGAACGATATCAGTCTCCTGAGGCTAACACAGAAAGATATAGACCAAATGTTGCTGGAATGCGACCAAAACCCAGGACCATTCGCTGCCATGCTTTGTGCTGTAATGATTCCAGACTACTTGCTACTGGCTTGGCGTGGTAAAGTGTCCTACCGTGGAGGAAAAAATAAGGCAGCCCTCCCCAGAAACCTTCTGTAAAGGTTTTCAGAGTACCTCCAGGAGAGCTTCATGGAGATGTCCCTGGAGGATTCCCGCTCCATCTCCAGACATGTGAACAGACTTTTCCAGTACCTGTACTGGCTGCGAATGCATCCCAATTCTTCAGGACAAATCAAACATTAAACACTATTGCTTTTAAACCCCGAACTATAGTTACAAATGTGCACTCACCAGAGGTGCCTTCTCCAGCTTCAGGGTCGGGGATCCCGCCTTGGGAGGGTATTGGCTCCAGGGTGATGAAAAGGTCCTGGCTGCTGGGGAGAATGGATTCATCGCTTGCCTGCTGTGCATTCTCCTCCTCCTCTTCTTCCACAAAATCCTCCTTCCTGTTGCGTGAGACTCCCCCCTTGCAGGTGTCCATGGACAGTGTTGGGATAGTGGTAGGGTCCCCACTAGAATGCCATGCAGCTGATCATAGAAGCGGCATGTATGGGGCTCTGACCCAGAGCGACCGTTTGCCTCCTTTGTCTTTTGGTAGGCTTGCCTGAGTTCCTTAACATTCATGCGACACTGCTGTGTGTCCCTTTTGTAGCCCCTTCCAACATGCCCTGTGAGATTTTGGCAAATATATTTGCATTTCTTCTTTTTGATCAGAGTTCGGCCTGCACAGATGCTTCTCCCATACAGCAATCAGATCGAGTGTCTTCCTTTTGGTTCATGCTGGAGCTCGTTTGCGATTCTGGTGGGACTGCATGGTCACTGCATGAGCTGCTGAGTGCTGCTGAGCTCGCCACACAGATCAAACAGGAAATGAAATTCAAAAGTTCCTGGGGCTTTTCCTGTGTGCCTGGCTAGTGCATTGGAGTTGAAAGTGCTGTCCAGAGCAGTCACAATGGAGCACTCTGGGATAGCACCCGGAGGCCAATACCATCGAATTGCAACCGCACTACCCCAAATTCGACCCAGTAAGGTTGATTTTAACGCTACTCCCCTCATCGGGGAGAGGTACAGAAGTCAATTTTAAGAGGCCTTTAGGTCAATGGAAAGGGGGTTGGTTGTGTGGATGCAGTCATTTTTAAAATGACCTAATGCAGCTAAATTCAACCTAACCCTGTAATATAGACCAGGCCTAAATGAATAATTTGCATCGGTCTTCATGGTTGGGGATGTGAGGGAGATTCCCAAACCTGATCCATTCTTTAAAGTGACAAATCTGAGGAATTGTCCCAGATTGAGGTGTCATTAGAGGAGGTTTTGGAACAAATTGATAAACTAAACAGTAGTAAGTCACTAGGATCTGACGGTATTCACCCAAGAGTTCTGAAGGAACTCAAATGTGAAATTGCAGGCCTACAAACTGTAGTCTGTAACCTATCATTTAAATCAGCTTCTGTACCAAATGACTGAGGATAGCTAATGTGAAGCCAATTTTTAAAAAGGGATCTAGAGGTGACCACGGCAATTACACGCTGGGAAGCCTAACTTCAGTATCGGGCAAACAGGTTGAAACTATAGTAAACAACAAAATTGTCAGACACATAGATGAACATATTTTGTTGGGGAAGAGTCAACATGGTTTTTGTAAAGAGAAATCATGCCTCACCAATCTACTAGAATTCTTTGAGGGGATCAACAAGCATGTGGACAAGGGGGATCCAGTGGCTATAGTGTACCTGGACTTTCAGAAAGCCTTTGACAAGGTCTCTCACTAGGCTCTTAAGCAAAGTAAGCAGTTATGGGATAAGAGGGAAGGTCCTCTCATGGATTGGTAATCGGTTAAAAGATAGGAAACAAAGGGTAGGAATAAATGGTCAATTTTCAGATGGAGAGAGGTAAATAGTGGTGCCCCCCCCAGGGATCTGTACTGGGCCCAGTCCTATTTAACATATTCATAAATGATCTGAAAAAAGGGGTAAACAGTGAGGTGGCAAAATTTGCAGATGATACAAAACTACTCAAGATAGTTAAGTCCCAGGCAGACTGCGAAGAGCTACAAAAGGATCTCTCAAAACTGGGTGACTGGGCAGCCAAATGGAAGATGAAATTAAGTGTTGATAAATGCAAAGTAATGCACATTGGAAAACATCATCCCAACTATATAAAATGATGGGGTTTAAATTAACTATTGCCACTCAAGAAAGAGATCTTGGAGTCATTGTGGAGAGTTCTCTGAAAACATCCACGCAATGTGCAGGGGCAGTCAAAAAAACTAACAGAATGTTGGGAATCATTAAGAAAGGGATAGATAATAAGACAGAAAATATCCTATTGCCTCTATATAAATCCATGGTACACCCACATCTTGAATACTGTGTGCAGATGTGGTCTCCTCATCTCAAAAAAGATTTATTGGAATTGGAAACGGTTCAGAAAAGGGCAACAAAAATGTTTAGAAGTATGGAACGGCTTCAGTATGAGGATAGATTAATAAGACTGGGACTTTTCAGCTTGGAAACGAGACGACTAAGGGGGGATATGACTGAGGTCTATAAAATCATGACTGGTGTGGAGAAACTAAATAAGGAAATGTTATTTACTCCTTCTCATAACACAAGAACTAGGGGTCACCATATGAAATTAATAGGCCGCAGGTTTAAAACAAACAAAAGGAAGCATTTTTTCACACAGCGCACAGTCAACCTGTGGAACTCTTTGCCAGAGGATGTTGTGGAGGCCAAGACTATAACAGGGTTCAAAAAAGAACTAGATAAGTTCATGGAGGATAGGTCCATCAATGGCTATTAGCCAGGATGGGCAAGGATGGTGTCCCTAGCCTCTGTTTGCCAGAAGCTGGGAATGGGCGACAGGGGATGGATCACTTGATGATTCTCTGTTCTGTTCATTTCCTTTGGGGCACCTGGCTTTGGCCACTGTGGGTAGACAGGATACTGGGCTAGAGGGACCTTTGGTCTGACCCAGTATGGCCATTCTTATGCCTCCTCCGCTCAGTCCTTTCTGCCCTACCCCACTGTGGCCCTGAGGCCGGAAAAGCTTTGTGTCCCCGCTGTGGCTGTGGATGGGGGAGATTTTTCCAGGGCCTCCAAATTGGCCAGGGCCTCTGGGTAGTGGCCCCATAGGCCTATGCTACCACTCCCTCTCCTCTCGGCCGCATGAGGTTTGGGGAGGCTCTATTACGTGCCATCCATGTTCATGGGTACTACTGTGTGCTGAGGACATTGACCACACACACACACACACACACACACACACACACACACACACACACACACACACACACAGTTTGTTATTTTAGAGTTGCTCACAAACATTGGTTGGTTTTTGTGGGGTTGCTCATGCATACCCATTATCATTGTAGGGTTGCTCACACAAATTGCTTTGTTATTGTACGGTTGAGCTCTCTCCATCTCACGCACACACATATGCTAGTATGTTGTTGTAGGGTTACTCAGACACACGTGTGGCTATTAATACTGGTTTGTTATTGTAGCGTTGCTCACACATGCACACATTACTTTGTTATTAGCGGGTTTCTCTCACACATACATGCGTTGTTTTTTTGGGGTGTGTGATGGGGCAAGGCCGGATGGCTACAGGAAAATAGTAAGGAACAGATATGTTAGCCCCCGGCTAAACAAATCCCTGGTACCATGGTAACCAAATGGCAGTTGCTCCAGGTTAATCAAGACACCTGGGGCCAATTAAGATCCTTCTAGAAGGCAGTGGAGATAGCTACATTGATTGGGACACATGAAGCCAATCAAGGGCTGGCTGGAACTAGTTAAAAGCCTCCCAGTTAGTCAGTGAGGTGCGTGTGTGAGGAGCTGGGAGCAAGAGGCGCAAGGAACTGAGAGTGAGAGTGAGAGTGAGAGTGAGAGGATGAGGATGAGGATGAGGATGTGGATGTGCTGCTGGAGGACTGAGAAGTACAAGCGTTATCAGACACCAGCAGGAAGGTCCTGTGGTGAGGATAAAGAAGATGTTTGGAGGAGGCCATGGGGAAGTAGCCCAGGGAGTTGTAGCTGTTGTGCAGCTGTTACAGGAGGCACTATAGACAAGCTGCAATCCACAGGGCCCTGGGCTGGAACCTGGAGTAGAGGGCAGGCCCGGGTTCCCCCCAAACCTCCCAACTCCTGATCAGACACAGGAGGAGTTGACCCAGACTGTGGGTTCCACCAGAGGGGAAGATCACTGAGGTGAGCAAATCCGCCAATAAGCGCAGGACCCACCAAAGTAGAGGAGGAACTTTGTCACAGGTGGATTTACTCTCAAACACATGATGGTTTGTAATGAGGGGGCATGGCCTCCCTCCGAGACTGATGGGAAGGAGATGCCACCCACCCCCTGGTGAGCAGGGCCAGGACAGCCCCGCCCGCTCCACCGGAAGAAGGTGGGGGGCAGGAAGTATAAAATGCGGGCCCTTCAGCTCAATTGGGCTGGAGTTGCTGAGGGAGATAGATGCCTCCCGCCTGCTGCTAGAGTGGGAGCCTGAAGAGGACTTTGACTGTTCTGAGGACTCACCGGTCAGAGCTGCCAGCTGACCAGGAAGCCAGGGAGCTGCTGGGATTGCCACTGGCAACAATACCCCAGGGAGATGGAGGACGACTCTGAGACAGAGGTGCACAGCAAGGAGAGTGTAGGAAGTAGCTCAGGACAACTGACTATAGTCCAGTTGGGTTGTTGCCTGAATCCATGTCAGCGTGTTTCAGCTGGATCCCTGCTGACCCAGTGGTGGAACCATCCACTGCTGTTAGGGCACCGGGCTGGGACCCAGTGGAGTAGGGTGGGCACGGGTCCCCCTACCCCCTGCTGCCAACCCCATCCCTGGGGTGGCAACCTCCCCACCTTAGGCCAGGAGTCCTGCGTGTGTCTGCTGTTTGCCAGAGCCAGGACGTCAGACTGTCTTGTGCTCTGCCCTGCCTGAAGGCCTAAGCCCCTAGACCATTGGTGCTTTGCCCGGCCCGAGGGCCTGAGCCCCTGGACTCTGCTCAGCCTGAGGTTGTTAGATCACTTGTTGCTCTGACCTGTCTGAGGCCAGAGCCCTGTACTATGTGCTGCCTGGCCCTGTTCAGAGGGTCAGGGCCTCAGAGATTGCTAATCCCCCAGTAATCCTTGTCTTGCCAGGGGCATGAGAGCGAGGGGTCATGGCCTCACTCTGAGACTGATGGGGAGGGACAGTCTCACACTTCTACATGGTTATTATTGTAGGGTTGCTGACATACACACTTTGGTTTGTTATTGTAGGGTTGCTGGCAGACATGTGTAAAGTTGCTAACACAGAGATTTGTTATTATAGGGTTTCTGTCTCTCTCTCTCACTCACACATAAGAACATAAGGACGGCCGTACCGGGTCAGACCAAAGGTCCATCTAGCCCAGTATCTGTCTACCGACAGTGGCCAATGCCAGGTGCCCCAAAGGGAGTGAACCTAACAGGCAATGATCAAGTGATCGCTCTCCTGCCATCCATCTCCATCCTCTGACGAACAGAGGCTAGGGACACCATTCTTACCCATCCTAGCTAATAGCCATTTAGCCACCATGAATTTACACACACACACACACACACACACACACACACACACACACTGGTTTGCGAGTGTGAATTTATTCCCTCACACAGTGCTTTGTTATTGTTGGGTTGCTGACACAAATATATATATCATTGTAAAGTTGCTTACACCATAAACACAGAGATTTGTTCTTGTAGGGTTGCTAACGTGTGTTATTGTAGCATTGCTGGTAGACACAGATTTGTTAGTGTAGGGTTGGTAACAGACAAATTTGTCATTACAGGGGTGCTGGGACACACACACATGTTATCGTAGGGCTGCTTGCCTGGACACTCACTGGTACCTTATCCAGGAAAGCTGGTCTAGCAGCATAAGTCGGGCCAAACTGGGTGAAATTTTTTGGCCAAAACTCTTTTTCAGTGCAAAATTCAGATCTGAGATGACCAAAACATTTCACCGATTAGTATTGATTTCCACAAATTGTTTCAGTTACAAAAATCAGAAAAAAATCCAAATATTTCATCTTTTTGGATTATGACATTTTGTTATGAAATTTCCTTTCCTTTTGTGTTTTAAAACATATTGAAAAATGCCTGAAATCAAAATGAAATGTTCTGCTTGACGCAAATGAAATTTTTTAGCGACTTCAATGTGCCAAAAAACCCATAAACTTTGTTTACAAGTCATCTGAAATAAATTTGTTTTTCAATCTTTCAGACCCGCCAGCAAAGTGAAGAATCCATTACTGACATAACTTTTCCCTGATCCCTCTGGGACGAAGTCAGAATTCTCTGAAATGCTTTTATGATGCCTGTGTGTGCTTCAGTTTCCCTTTGTACTCTGCATTGCTGCCCAGTGGATGCAAAGGGGTTAAAAAGCATCTTAAAAACCTGCGGGAGTGGAACGAACAGGTTGTTTAATGATCGGCTGGAACCAATGGCAGGCGGAATGTGAACTCAGCATAGATCAACAGGGAAGATAAGAGTTTGGTGTTGGATGAGATCCAGCAGTTCTCAGCTGGGAGTAAGAACAAAGGAACAGAAACAGAGAGAGGTGATTCCTATGGCCCCAGGGCGTTGGCCACTCCTCTGTTGTAACTTTGCCTGTCTGTGCTAACCGCAGGTCTTTCAGATCTGGGAGGGCAGGTTACTAAGAAATTGTTCCTTTGTTTTGCAAAGATTCCCTGGTGGTGCTGCACGTGCTCCCTGAGAACATTGCATCCTGAAGAGACCCAGTATAAGCCCCCCGCAGGAGTGTGGTGCGGCTGCAGGGAGCCACGGAGACAGACAGGGTTAGCTGGTGCTGAAGACCCAATTTCAGAGCTGTGCCGTGCTCCCGAGGGCTTGATTCCTGGCTGGGGCACAGACTGGCCCCTGCGGATCCGAGAGAGAAGATACCTAGAAGAATTAGACCAGCTGGTGCCGACAACCCCCCGCCCCTTGCCCAGAGAAGGAGGTGAGGAATGTACTCATGTTTTGATGAGCCCTAGGTGTGCCTCAGTTTCTCTGTGTGCTTTGTGCTGCTAGACACTGAGGACATGGCTACACTGCGAGCACAGGTGTGGCTATCGCAGAGGCAGGCACCCCAGCAGCTAGCTTCTGTCTAGCTAGCCTGGGTAACAATAGCAGTGCAGACATGGCGGCCTGGGCTCACGGCAAGAGTTGAAACTGAAGCCCATGCGCTACGTCTACACTGCTCTAGTGACCGGATGAGTGACTGGGTGAGACAGCTATGACCTCAGCCGCCTCGGCTCGCTCGTATCCTGGGACCAACTGGGCTAGAACATCACAGCAAACAATTGTTCCTGGACAACCGGGACAGCAGGCGATTCCTCCAGGGAGGGGAAGACGGGAGCTGGAAACAAAAGGAGGACAGGTGTGAACCGACGGCTCTTCAGAGCAGGGCTACCCAGAGCGGGGGGCAAGTGGGGCAATTTGCCCCAGGCCCCAGAGGGGCCCTGCGAGCCCTGGCCTTTGAATCCCTTCCTGGTCTACTCACCCGGTGGCGGTCTGGGTCTTTGGCGCCAGGTCCTTCAGTGCTGCCGAAGACATGGAGAGAGTGAAGGACCCGCCGCTGCCGATTCGGAACAAGCGAAGAACCCATCCCCGCAGACTCGGAGCGCCACCCAGTGAGTACAAGCGCCGCAGGGAGTGGTGCCTTTTTTTTTATGTCCGCTCCCCTGCTTTGCCCCAGGCCCCCTGAATCCTCTGGGCAGCCCTGCGTCGGAGGACACCCAGAGACGGGGAGAGGTTTGGGTTCAGCAGAGCCTGGATCTTGAGCTCTGGCTCCCACCAGCCTTTAGTATCTTTTTCCCAGCCTGTCCTAAGGAAGAGTGACCAGATGTCCTGATATTATAGGGACAGTCCCGATTTTTGGGTCTTTTTCTTATATAGGCTCCTATTACCCTCCCATCCCCTGTTCTGATTTTTCACATGTGCTGTCTGGTCACCCTATCCTAAGGGTTTTCTGACACCAGACTCCAAGCGACTGAGCTTTGCTCCCTTGTTTTGACAAGGCTGCGCTGGATCCAGGGGCGGCCCTAGGCACCAGCTAAACAAGCAGGTGCTTGGGGCGGCAAAATATATGGGGCGGCATAAAGCTGGGGCCCCAGCTCAAACCTGAGGCAGCATCCTGGGCTGGATCCTGACCACCCCGGGGGGGCAGTAAACAGCTTGTTGTGCTGCCACCGGGGTGCGGCGGGGCAGGGAGCCGGCTAAGTGGGGAGCATGTCCCTGCTGCTCTCCCGTGGGCAGCGGCCACCCCCACTCCCAGGTGGGAGCCAGTAACGCGGACCTTCCCCGGCTGCAGAGGATGGGCCACTCCTCCTCGGCTTGTCCCCGGTGCTCTCCCGTCGTCAGCGGACACCCCCCAGGCGGGAGCCGGTAACGCGGCCCTTCCCCGGCTGCAGAGGATGGGCCATTCCTCCTTGGCTTGTCCCCGGTGCTCTCCCGTCGTCAGCGGACACCCCCCAGGCAGGAGCCAGTAGCGTGGCCCTGCCCCGGCTGCAAAGGACGGGCGGAACATGGCGCCCGGGTGGGCCACTCCTCCTCGGCTTGTCCCTGCCTCTGCCTCCTCCCCTCTGCACCGCCTTCTGCCAGGCTAGGGGAGAGGGGAGCGGAGCGGCAGCCCGGGCTGAGCCCAGCTCGTGCCAGGGCCAAGGCAAAGACCGAGGATGAGCAGGACTGGGATCCAGCAGCAGCCCCAATCCCCAGCCACAGGAGCAGCAGCAATGGGAGATGAATCGACCTCGGGCCAGATCTGCAGTAAGGTAAGAGTCTGGCCGGGCGGGAGGGTCCCCGGGACCCCTGGGGAGCTTCTGCCTGCTGAAGCCCCAGAGGCTTCTGCCTCCCTCCCCAGCCCCGTACAGTGCGCCAGTGCCTGGAGTCTCCTTCTGCCTCCCCTCCTGCAGGGGGCGAGTGACCTGGCAGAGAGGGGCAGCCTCTGTCCAGCAAGCCCAGCACCTCTGCCTTGGCTCCTCCAGCCCCAGAGCTCTCTCCATTGCATGCCCCTCGGGCTCCCAGCTGGGCGGCCTCAGTGCTGGGAAAACACCAGCAGGGCTGGGTCCAGTGTGTATCCAAGCTCGTGGGGAGCTCTCTCCCCAATGACTAGCGCCTTACCTACGGTAAGTACAGTAGTGCAATAGGAGTGTGACGTGAAAAATATTGTGTCACGTTGTGACACGGTCACTCAAATCATGATTACGTGTGTGTACTGTGATGCTCTATCGGCGCCATTCGCGCTAATTTCCATCAGTGCCAGTGGTTACAGGGCTAAAATGCCAGGACAAAAACGAAAACGACTTTCTGGTGCTGCCTACCGGCAACAAAGAGAGATGGCAAAAAGAATTAGAAAAACTATTTCGTGCTTCAAAAAAGTATTTTACAAAAGTCAACAGGGAGTTTCGCAAGGGAGTTCTCCAGGTGAAGGAGGAGCAAATACAGCATCTGTGGGGTAAGTGACTGTCTGTAGTGTGTGTTTGTTTGTGTTTGGGGGTTACTTGCTGTGTGCTGAGTTTGTGTTTGTCTGTCTGTTTGGTTGTTTGTTTGAAGGACCGTGTGCTGTGGCTGGCAGTTGGAGGCCGTGAGCTTCAAAGGAAGGTTTGAAAGCTCGAAGCCTCTGGTAATTGGCTGAGCCTTAATCAGTGGGCGGGGCATTCACTCAGGCCAGGGCTTTATAAAGCCGCGCACAAGCGACCAGGGAGCTTTGCGACCAGGGGCTGCTAACAGGGAGTTTCGCAAGGGAGTTTTGGAAGGGGAGTGGGAAGGGAGCGGGGGTCCCTTGTCGGTCCTAACCCTTCCCCTGTAGTCCCCTAAAACCTATAAACCAAACCACATTTCAAAACCTCTTTCTGTAAACCACCCTTCCATTAACTAGGAGACAATGCAGGCAGAAGCCCAGCAGCAGAGTGGGGGCTATCCAGTTTATTGCACTGAGTGTTGCATGTATGATTACCTGCCCTGTGGGCGGGTGGCGTATGTGTGCAGTCGGTGCAAGGAGCTCCTGGCCCTCAGAGACCATGTACGGACTTTGGAGGCCAGGGTGGCGGAACTGGAGGAGCTAAGAGAGGCAGAGAGGTATGTTGATGAGGCTTTCTGGGACACTGTAGAATTGTCCCACCTCCGCTCAGACAGCCCCTGCGCTGTTGAGGAGGAAGAATGGCCCAGGGAAACAGAGCAGTCAATGGGAGCAGAGGGAAACCTTCCCGTAGTTGGGACCCTCCTTCCAGATGGTGCTGGGGTGGCCTCTCGCACTGAGGTTACCTCTCTGGGGGAGGGAACTCCAGTTTCTAGGAAAAGGCAGGTGTTAGTAATGGGAGATTCGATTATTAGAAATGTAGATAGCTGGGTTTGTGATGACTGGGAGACCCGTATGGTGACTTGCCTGTCTGGTGCGAAGTTTGCGGATCTCTCGAGGCATCTAGACAGACTTATGTGTAGTGCTGGGGAGGAGCCGGTGGTCGTGGTACATGTAGGTACCAATGACATAGGGAAGGGTAGGAGAGATGTCCTGGAAGCCAAATTTAGGCTGCTAGGGAAGAGACTGAAATCCAGGATCTCTATGGTGGGATTCTCAGAAATGCTCCCAGTTCCACGCACAAGGCCAGGTAGGCAGGCAGAGCTTCAGAGTCTCAATGCGTGGATGAGACGATGGTGTAGAGAGGAGGGGTTCACATTCATTAGGAACTGGGGAAACTTCTGGGATGGGAGGAGCCTATATAGGAGAGATGGGCTCCACCTAAACCAAAGTGGAACCAGACTGCTGGCACTAAACATTAAAAAGGTTGTAGAGCAGTTTTTAAACTAGGAGATGGGGGAAAGCCGACTGCTGCAGAGGAGCATGTGGATCGGACACAGACTTCTCTTAGGGGAGAGTCTGATGATAGAGAATCTCCAGATTATAGTCAGGAGCAGAGGACGGAAGAGCATAATGTAAGGGCTGGATCAGATGATAAAGAGTCACATAAGAAAGAATCTGGCACATGAGAAAAGGGCAGACAAATAAACAGGGACAAGTTTTTAAAGTGCTTGTACACAAATGCTAGAAGTCTAAATAATAAGATGGGTGAACTAGAGTGCCTTGTGATAACGGAGGATATTGATATAATAGGCATCACAGAAACCTGGTGGACTGAGAGCAATCAATGGGACACAATCATTCCGGGGTACAAAATATATCAGAAGGACAGAACAGGCCATGCAGGGGGAGGGATAGCTCAGTGGTTTGAGCATTGGCCTGCTAAACCCAGGGTTATGAACTCAATCCTTGAGGGGGTCACTTAGGGATCTGGGGCAAAAAAAAAATTGGTCCTGTTAGTGAAGGCAGGGGGCTGGACTCAATGACCCCTCAAGGTCCCTTCCAGTTCTAGGAGATTGGTATGTCTCCGATTATTACCTTTATATGTGAAAGAAAAAATGTAGATTCAAATGAAGTAAAAATCTTAAGCGAATCCACATGTTCCATAGAATCTCTATGGATAGAAATGTCATGCTCTAATAAAAATATAACACTAGGGATCTATTATCAACCACCTGACCAGGACAGTAATGGTGATGATGAAATGCTAAGGGAAATTAGAGAGGCTATCAAAATTAAGAACCCAATAATAGTGGGGGATTTCAATTATCCCCATATTGACTGGGAACATTTCACTTCAGGACGAAATGCAGAGATAAAATTTCTCGATACTCTAAATGACTGCTTCATGGAGCAGCTGGTACGGGAACCCACAAGGGAGAGGCAACTCTAGATTTAATCCTGAGTGGAGCGCAGGAGCTGGTCCAAGAGGTAACTATAGCGGGACCGCTTGGAAATAGTGACCATAATACAATAGCATTCAACATCCCTGTGGTGGGAAGAACATCTCAACTGCCCAACACTGTGGCATTTAATTTCAAAAGGGGGAACTATACAAAAATGAGGGGGTTAGTTAAACAAAAGTTAAAAGGTACAGTGATTAAAGTGAAATCCCTGCAAGTTGCATGGGCCCTTTTTAAAGACACCATAATAGAGGCCCAACTTCAATGTATACCGCAAATTAAGAAACACAGTAAAAGAACTAAAAAAGAGCCACCGTGGCTTAACAACCATGTAAAAGAAGCAGTGAGAGATAAAAAGACTTCCTTTAAAAAGTGGAAGTCAAATCCTAGTGAGGCAAATAGAAAGGAGCACAAACACTGCCAACTTAAGTGCAAGAGTGTAATAAGAAAAGCCAAAGAGGAGTTTGAAGAACGGCTAGCCAAAAACTCCAAAGGTAATAACAAAATGTTTTTTAAGTACATCAGAAGCAGGAAGCCTGCTAAACAACCAGTGGGGCCCCTTGATGATCAAAATTCAAAAGGAGCGCTTAAAGACGATAAAGTCATTGCGGAGAAACTAAATGGATTCTTTGCTTCAGTCTTCACGGCTGAGGATGTTAGGGAGATTCCCAAACCTGAGCTGGCTTTTGTAGGTGACAAATCTGAGGAACTGTCACAGATTGAAGTGTCACTAGAAGAGGTTTTGGAATTAATTGATAAACTCAACATTAACAAGTCACCGGGACCAGATGGCATTCACCCAAGAGTTCTGAAAGAACTCAAATGTGAAGTTGCGGAACTATTAACTAAGGTTTGTAACCTGTCCTTTAAATCGGCTTCGGTACCCAGTGACTGGAAGTTAGCTAATGTAACGCCAATATTTAAAAAGGGCTCTAGAGGTGATCCCGGCAATTACAGACCGGTAAGTCCAACGTCGGTACCGGGCAAATTAGTCAAAACAATAGTTAAGAATAAAATTGTCAGACACATAGAAAAACATAAACTGTTGAGCAATAGTCAACATGGTTTCTGTAAAGGGAAATCGTGTCTTACTAATCTGTTAGAGTTCTTTGAAGGGGTCAACAAACATGTGGACAAGGGGGATCTGGTGGACATAGTGTACTTAGATTTCCAGAAAGCCTTTGACAAGGTCCCTCACCAAAGGCTCTTACGTAAATTAAGCTGTCATGGGATAAAAGGGAAGGTCTTTTCATGGATTGAGACCTGGTTAAAAGACAGGGAACAAAGGGTAGGAATTAATGGTAAATTCTCAGAATGGAGAGGAGTAACTAGTGGTGTTCCCCAAGGGTCAGTCCTAGGACCAATCCTATTCAATTTATTCATAAATGATCTGGCGAAGGGGGTAAATAGTGAGGTGGCAAAGTTTGCAGATGATACTAAACTACTCAAGATAGTTAAGACCAAAGCAGATTGTGAAGAACTTCAAAAAGATCTCAAAAATCTAAGTGATTGGGCAACAAAATGGCAAATGAAATTTAATGTGGATAAATGTAAAGTAATGCACATTGGAAAAAATAACCCCACCTATACATACAATATGATGGGGGCTAATTTAGCTACAACGAGTCAGGAAAAAGATCTTGGAGTCATCGTGGATAGTTCTCTGAAGATGTCCACGCAGTGTGCAGAGGCGGTCAAAAAAGCGAACAGGATGTTAGGAATCATTAAAAAGGGGATAGAGAATAAGACTGAGAAAATATTATTGCCCTTATATAAATCCATAGTACGCCCACATCTCGAATACTGTGTACAGATGTGGTCTCCTCACCTCAAAAAAGATATTCTAGCACTAGCAAAGGTTCAGAAAAGGGCAACTAAAATGATTAGGGGTTTGGAGAGGGTCCGATACGAGGAAAGATTAAAGAGGCTAGGACTCTTCAGCTTGGAAAAGAGGAGACTAAGGGGGGATATGATAGAGGTATATAAAATCATGAGTGATGTTGAGAAAGTGGATAAGGAAAAGTTATTCACTTATTCCCATAATACAAGAACTAGGGGTCACCAAATGAAATTAATAGGCAGCAGGTTTAAAACAAATAAAAGGAAGTTCTTCTTCATGCAGCACACAGTTAACTTGTGGAACTCCTTACCTGAGGATGTTGTGAAGGCTAGGACTATAACAATGTTTAAAAGGGGACTGGGTAAATTCATGGTGGCTAAGTCCATAAATGGCTATTAGCCAGGATGGGTAAGAATGGTGTCCCTAGCCTCTGTTCGTCAGAGGATGGAGATGGATGGCAGGAGAGAGATCACTTGATCATTGCCTGTTAGGTTCACTCCCTCTTGGGGCACCTGGCATTGGCCACTGTCGGTAGACAGATACTGGGCTGGATGGACCTTTGGTCTGACCCGGTACAGCCGTTCTTATGTTCTTAACAATCAAGGAGAAAGCTCTAAGCAATGCATTGAAGGTGATTATTCATCAACTGATGAAGACCAATTGAACCAAAGATTACCTTTATCAACTGATAAAGATGAACAACAGTCTGATCAAAGATTATCTTCGCTAACTGATAAAGACGAACAATCACAATCCATCCAAATATTTACTACTTCACCTGAAGGGTCCAGAAACGAAGAATTGTTATCCAAATCTAAAACTGAAGAACAATTATTGGAAGGTGGAGAGACTGACATAGGATTGGATCCAAGTACATGGCTGACAATAATTACTGATGCAATGCGAATGATTATTGTGAAAAAGGTCCTTCAAAACTAGATCTTACATTTGAATATCCATTTAATGAGTCGAATCATCGATTTATGCCATCCAGTATGAAGAAAAAAATTAAAAATGGGGAACAAATTAATCGATCGTGGTTAGTGTATTCATGGACCAAAGATGTAGTTTTTTGTTTTTGCTGCAAACTGTTCTGTAATTCGGACATTCTTCTGGCAACTGCAGGTTTTAATGACTTTTTTAATGCTTCCACACACCGTTGGGCAGTCTCGAAGAAGCATCTTGAATAAAAACTCACACTTAAACTGCTAAGTCAAACTAGACGGGAAAGCAGGATAGACGCTATTAGACCATTCCGATATTCATCAGGAGAGATTTACAATGAACTATTCGAAATAAGCAAGGACTTGCCGTATGATCCTTCATTTCGACATAAAGCTGAAACATTGGCTCAGAAAATTATGCAGTTTCAATTTTCATGTTGCACAGTTATTTGGCATAATATTCTAAATCAAATTAATTTGACCAGCAAAGTTATGCAGAACATAACCATAGACATATCCAAGGCAAAGACGATTTTGAATAAAACGCTGGAATATTTAAAAAAATACCTTTTCAGATGAAGGATTTGAAGAAACTGTCAAAGAAGCAACAACAATAGCAGAGGATCTTGATTTTGAACCAACGTTTGCACCTCAACAATTTATTCGTCCTCGGGGGGAAAAAAACAAGACCGTTTTGTTATGAGGCTCATGATGATCCTATTCTCGATCCAAACGAAAGGTTTAAAGTTGAATGTTTCTATTGTAATTTGGATGTAGCTATAACTTCCATTAAAATTTTTTTTGTCAGTTGCAGGGTCATTGTGAAACTTTTGAATTTTTATACAATATTGGAAATATTAAAAATCAGTTTTCCAAAGAAGACCTCATGAAGCACTGCCAAGACCTACATTTAGCGCTCAGTACTGATAATGCTGCTGACACTGATGCAGTAGAATTGTATGATGAATTAATAGCTTTATCTGAGCTAATAAATCCTAAAACTTCTCCTCTAAAAGTATTAGAATTTATAGCAAGAAATGATTTTTTCACTCCAAACACTGCTATAGCATTATGCATTCTTTTAACATTACCAGTATCAGTGACTTCTGGTGAGCGCAGTTTCTCAAAACTAAAATTTCTAAAAAATTATTTGAGGTCCACCATGTCTCAAAATCGTTTGTCAGGACTCGCATTAATTTCAATTGAAAGTACCATTGCAAAAAATTTAGATTTCACTGACTTATTAATAGACTACACAAGTATAAAAAACAGAAAAATTAAGTTCATTTAAATTCTTTTAATTTATAAGAAACTGGAAGACACTAATGTTTTTCATTACAGTGTATAGTTGAACTCAAATTGTTTGTAATTATGTTTTTGTTAAAATTAAATGTTAAAATTACACTAGTAGGAAATTGTTTTATTTTACTAACTACAAATTCTCTGTTTTCATTTTTAAAAAAAAATTTTAAACAGTCAAAACAAAACCGCGAAGTGCAAACATGTGCAAAAGCCAAAAAAAAGCGGCGGGGGGGGAGCCAAATTTTTTTTTGCTTGGGGCAGCAAAAAACCTAGAGCCTGCCCTGGCTGGATCACAGCCGACCCTTGCTGTCTGCATTGCTCTCTAAGAAGGAAAAGCCTCTCTCAGGCATCTGACCTCGGCTGGACGCTGTGACATTATATGATTTTAAATATGACCATGTCGATCATTGTTGCTACCACTGTTATATAATCGAAACAAATCTTGTACAAAGAATGTCATGTAAGGTGTCACTGGGAAAGTTATGGTTTGCTGAATATGATTATCCCTTGTATGCATGTGTCATTCTTGTATCTGAAGTTATGAATATTGATGATGTACTTGTATTTCAAATGTGTTTGCTCCTGTGGTTACACCCACAAAGTACTTACATGTAACAAGCCAGCATATTGTGAATGGAGTATTCAAGTTCATGGCTCATCAGCGAACACAGTGGACCATGGCCTATCCACACCTGATGGACTTTCATATGGAAGTTCTAACTAGAGTATGGATAATGGCCTCTGCTATGACTCATCAAAGCATGTGACTTGCTCATGTGACTTCAAACTCCATCTTGTGCCTGTAATTTTCCACAAACTGAGACAATGAATTTCCCTTCACATGGCAGAAACTATAAAAGGCCCTGGAAACGTCTCCATTTTGCCTCTTATACTAATGGGAGCATTTCTTCCAACCTAGGGACTGAGAACCTTCCAATTATTTGGGAGCAATGAGAAACTTAACCAGTCAGCATTTTATGCCATCACTGCTTCAAGCCTGATCCAAGAACTTTGCAATTATTGTATGTATTTGATTCCCTTAACCAGTTTTAACTCTAACCTATTTCTTTCTTTTTTTTAAATAAACCTTTAGATCAGTATCAGAGGTGTAGCCATATTAGTCTGGATCTGTAAAAAGCGACAGAGTCCTGTGGCACCTTATATACTAACAGATGTATTGGAGCATAAGCTTTCATGGGTGATATCCACTTTGTCAGACTCATGCAATGGAAATTTCCAGAGGCAGGTATAAATATGCAGGCCAGAATCAGTCTGGACATAACGAGGTTAGTTCAATCAGGGAGGATGAGGCCCTCTTCTAGCAGTTGAGGTGTGAACACCAAGGGAGGAGAAACTGCTTTTGTACTTGGCTAGCCATTCACAGTCTTTGTTTAATCCTGAGCTGATGGTATCAAACTTGCAAATGAACTGAAGCTCAGCAGTTTCTCTTTGAAGTCTGGTCCTGAAGTTTTTTTGCTGCAGGATGGCTACCTTAAAATCTGCTATTGTGTGGCCAGGAAGGTTGAAGTGTTCTCCTACAGGTTTTTGTATATTGCCATTCCTAGACGTACTGGCCACCACTTCCAGCAACTCCCACTGGCCTAGAGCAGTGAACCGTGGCCAGTGGGAGCTGCGCTCGGCCAGACCAGTGGATGTGGCAGGTAAACAAACTGGCCCAGCCCGCCGGGGGCTTTCCCTACACAAGCGGCATCCCAAGTTTGGCAAACACTGCTTTTGATGTTAGATACTGAAGGATTGGCAATGGCATGATTATTAGGTAAGATCTGAGTTATATATTGATCTGGGTATGTGGCTGGTACTTTAGGATCAGAAGAACCCTTTGTTTGATGAAATTGGTTTTAAATAACCACTCATCTTTAAGTCTAGTGTCTAGGATCCAGGACTGGAATACCTAGGGAGGCTGCATTTCTTGTTAGCCAGTGTGGTGAGACAGAAGTTTACTTTTGGTGCTGGTTTGGTGTATCATACGTTAGGGGGCTTATTCCTTCACCCTCTCACTTCCCTGGTCCTTCTCGCATGAACAGAGAGCAACAATACCCAAAGTCCAAAGGCGCAAACAATTCAATGTTTATTGGGGTGAACTTCCAGCAAGCATGATTCCAGTTTCCTTCCTTAGTGTCCCCCTTCCCAGCTCTGACACCACAGAGCCTTGCCTGTGTCCCTGTTTCTGTTCCCATCCTCTGTTCCCATTCCCCCCTTTAGCAAAACATGATCCCAATTCCCCCATTCCCAGTCCCTGTTCCCACCCCCCCCTTAATTCCTGATTGACTGCAGACAACATAGTAAAACCTGAGTTTTGCTTAGCTATACCTTAACCAATCATTTTACTGAAATTTAACTAACCAATCCTAACATATTGTAACACGGTTATTTAACCAATTATATCCCACCACCTTCATTGGTTTACACCCAACAAAATTAATTATACAGCAGACAGAAACAATCACAGAACCAGACAGAGACCATGCAAATAAACATACAAAACAATACAGAAGTGAGGATTTCACAACTGCATCTATACAGACATAAGGGTTTTCCAGCTGTGTCTATTGATAAGTGAGTTCTTGCCAGACAGGATGCGATCAAACTAAGTTTCCTTTTACATCTTCCAGGCTCTACCCTTCCTCTGGAGGTGAGAGGAATATCAGGACAGGATTGTATTCCTAACAGCCAATAGCACCTTATTTCAGTGTGACTAGTTTGGAATGTGAGGATGTGACCATACACTTCCCAGCTTATGGCTACCTTTGCTGCTTAGCCGAAGAACCAGGCCTCAGACTGTCACAGTAAGAGTCGGCCATTACACAGACAGACTGTGATTTTTTATTCTTTCTTTTATACCTCTATAACTAGCTAAGTGATAAGAATCCACCTAAATTTTTAAAGTATAGGCCTTTGCAGACAGGCCTGAATATCTATATCCTGCAAAGAATCCTGTGGCACCTTATAGACTAACAGACGTTTTGCAGCATGAGCTTTTGTGGGTGAATACCCACTTCTTCAGATGCCACAGGATTCTTTGCTGCTTTTACAGATCCAGACTAACATGGCTACCCCTCTGATACTATCTATATCCTAACATCTTATGGAAGAATAACCACCGGTTTTTGGGGTGTGTCTTCCCTATTTCTCAGCAGTTTGTCCTGAATTGGGTATTCTCAGTTGTGACCCACTGAGGCACCGTGATAGGCTGGCTGCAGAGAGCCACGGTGAGACACAGGGGTGCTTGAGCCCAGAGTCCTGGAAGCAGTGAGGCCACGTGGCCCGGCCTGGATGGATAATGTGGGCCATTGGGGGCTGGTGAAATAAAGGGGTACTGTTTAAAGGTCAGGGTGTAGCACAGTCCCTGTGAATCTGTGATGGGGCAAGGGGAATGATTCTACAGTTCTTCCTATGGAGTCACCCACACGACTCCTGGAGCACAGGTTGCTGCTGCACAGCCAGGAAACATGCCAGGCGCCATGAGAATGATTAAGGGATTGGAAAACGTGCTTTATAGTGATAGACTCAAGGCGTTCCATCTAATTAGCTTAACAAAGAGACAGCTCAGGGGTGACTTGATCACAGTCTAAAAGCATCTACATGGGGAACAAATATCCAGACATGGGCTCTTCAGTCTAGCAGACAAAGGTCTAGCTGGAAGTTGAAGCTGGACAGATTTAGACTGGAAATCAAAAATGTCACCCAACTCTACTTCCAAGTGATGGGCCCCGCACCTGCACTTCTCTCAGAGTGGGGGCCTGCAATTCGGCCCCGTTTTAGATGTGATCTTCAGGTCCAACTAGGTTTGCCCCTGCTGGACTCTTCCCTTCAGGTATTGTGATCTGTATGAAAATGTAGCAAGAGTGGACAGTTTAAAAACAAAAAACAAAGCATTATTTATCGGCGTTGGAGAGGAAAGGGTTAAAACAACCAGTGTCAGATTTCAAAAGGGATTTAGGCATCTAATTGAGTTATACCTGGTTTACAAGGGTGCACGAGAGAGGGGATTCAGCTCCATGGACCTTTAACTCTCATTCTAATCTTAACTCTTATGCTAACATTTACTCCAATCATGACACTACCTCAGTCTGTACCGCCAGCCCTGACTCCTTTAATCTAACCCCAACCCTGACCCTGAATTGAACTGTAACCGTAATCTAAACCCAAATTCTGAGTCAGTCTCAGACTCAACCCTTGTGTTTTGCCTTTGTTTTACAAGGCCTGTGTCAATACACCTGAACAGCTCCCCCAATAAAATAGATTGCCCTCCATCTGGAGATACTTTACTTGCACAGATATTTGCATATGATTGAGCTGGACTCAGAGTTCTTGTTACAATGTAACCCTTCTGCCTGTCAGAACTGGCAGCAACAAGGGCCGGGTTCAGTATCTAGGGATTCCGTTTCAATAACACAATGCAAAACCGGCTCGAGCCCCCACCCAGTGACCTGGGACAATTACATACCAGCCGCCGGGCGCCTCTAAGAGGCAATATTTTCCCTCTCGCAAGCAGAGTCTGAGTGTAGCAAATGTACATTTTGCAGGAAATCCCAGGATTTCAAAATCTGTTTTCGATCCGAATCGGAAACGTGTTTTGTGTCAAATTTCTGTTCCCCATGTAGGCACTTTTAGACTGGGATTAAATCACCCCTTTCCCTTCTCTTTGTGAAACTAAACAGAAGGAGCTCCTGGAGTCTCTCACGATCATGCATAAGGTACAAGAAGGCAAATCAAAGTGTTTTGTTTCAATTTTGCCTTTTTTATTATTTTATATGATATTGTTGTGGGTTGGGAAAAACATCACTGAGGCTGGTGTGTGTAGCCACCACCTGTCATTTGAGATACCTGCAAGAGACAATATGCATCGAAATGTAAAGTCGAATATCTAGGAGCAAAGAATGTCAGCTATACAGTAACAACAAGGAGTTCGGTGGCACTTTAAAGACTAAGGCCTTGTCTACACTACAGGACTATTTCGAATCTACTTAATTCGAATTTGTGGATTCGACCTTATGAAGTCGAATTTGTGTATCCATACTAAATACACTAATTCGAACTTCTGAGTCCACATTAACGGGGCCGGCGTCGACTTTCGAAGCGGTGCACTGTGGGAAGCTATCCCACAGTTCCCGCAGTCCCCGCTGCCCATTGGAATGCTGGGTAGAGCCCCCAATGCCTGCTGGGGGAAAAAATGTGTCGAGGGTGGTTTTGGGTAACTGTCGTCATTGAACCGTCAATCACGCCCTCACTCCCTCCCTCCCTGAAAGCGCCTGCGGGCAATCTGTTCGTGCACTTTTCTGGTCAGTGACAGCGTGGACGCCACAGCACTGCAAGCATGGAGCCCGCTGCGATCCTCGCCGTTTTCTCCTCCTCGCACTTTATCGTCCACCTCTTCCACATTCAGCTGCTGAGAAATTGGGCTACTTTTCAATGGTTCTGCAAGCACTGGGGGACCATAGGGGACGTTTTACCAACATGAACGTCGTATGGCCGGGCAAGGTTCCTGATGCGTGTGTTCTCAGGAACTGTGGGCTGCTCAGACGCCTGCTGGAAGGTAGTTTCTTCCCGTACCACGAAATAACTGTTGTGGATGTGCATTTGCCTATAGTGATCCTCGGTGACCCAGCCTGCCCGCTAATGCACTTGCTCATGAAGCCCTATACAGGCGCCTGGGACAGCGACAAGGAACTCTTTAAATACCAGCGAGCAGCGTGACCTGTGACTGTTCAGTTTCTTTACAGAGAAGCTGAACCTGCCCCTGTTTCTTTACCCAGTTACTGTTGACTCTCCTCTTCGGTTAAATACCCCGTTCTCCCCGTTTCCTCCACTTCCAAGACACGTGTAAAAATAAAATACATGTCACACTGTTACTGAGGAGAGGTTTCTTTATTCATGACTTTTCGTTAAAGGGTCGAAACTGGAACGCAGACTGCGGTGGGTAGGGTGTGCGCTGATGTAAAGACCGCCTCTAAACTCAAGGAATGACAGGCTCCTGCTCCTACAGCGGTCCGCATTGCCGGACTGCTTGTTTCAACGGAGCCTGCCATCCCTCCTTTTTGGGATTCTGTGTGCGGGGGGCTATGTGGCCTTGTGGCGGAGGAGGACGGATACAGATTCCTCTGCTGCGTGACTCAGCGGTCCACGACAAGGACCGCTGTATAAGATCTGTACCTGCCCTCCCCCGCTAAAAAGTCACATCCCCACCGCCCACACAGAACCTGGAAACCACCTCCCATACCGACCACGGTGCCTGCTGACTGCACTGTGTGTGTTACCCGCTGCTGATCCGGCCCCCGTGTCTGTACCCTGCGAAAGGTGCCTGTCCTATGCAATTAGCAACGCACTTCCCCACGCACCCCATTCAAACACAGTCTTCAGTGAAGAAACATGACGGAAACAGTACTTAACAGCAAAGTATTTTTATTACTTAAGTACACAGTTATGGGATGGGACTGGGATTGGGACTTGTTTGAGTCCGGAAGGGAAGGACTTATGCAAACGTAGGGTAGGAGAGCTTTTGGTTACTTGAGCACTCTGCTGGGGTGCAGTGACAGTATTCACGGCCCAGGGCGGGCATCCTCCTGGTTATTTGAGGTGAGGGGGGAATGTGACTTTGTGGCAGGGGAGGGCAGTTGCAGAGATACTGCCGGGGGCTCTGTCCTGCAGCGGTCCTGCAGAACATACACAAGTCGCCGGAGCGTGTCCGTTTGCTCCCTCAGTAGTACAAGCATTGCTTGAGTCGCCTGCTTGTGTTCCTCACGCCACCTCTCCTCCCATTCGCTGTGTGAGCGCTGGTACAGAGAGACTTTCTCCCTCCACTGCCTCTGCTGGTCCGCCTCGGCTAGGTAGCAGCCCACACATTCATCGAAAATCGTGTCCCTTGTCTTTTTCTTTCGCCGCCTAATCTTCGCCAGCCTCTGCGAGGTGGATGCAGTGGCAGGTCTGGAGACAGTGGAAGCTGTGAGATGGGAAACAGTTAGTTAATTCCTTGCAATGATACTTTTTTGCGAACAATTAACTGAGTCTAGGCTGTCTCTGTGAATTTTTTGTTGAGACCCCTGTGCCTGCTGTTGCACAAATCATTTGCGCGGTGGATTCTGGGTAAATGTCGCCAGTCATTCCTTCCTCCGGGAAAGCAATGGCAGACAATCATTTCGAGCACGTTTTCCATGAAATGCCCTGGCACACGCCATAGCGTGGCAACAATGGACCCTATTTTGCCTTTTGTGTATGTCACCGTATGTGTACTGGATGCCGCTGACAGAGGCGGACCAGCAGCGCTACACAGCAGCATGCTTATGCTTTTGCATGACAGCAGCGATGGTTACCAGGCATACTGCACCGTCTACCATACCATGAACTGGTAAGAAGACGGTAATAAGATGGTCATGGTTACCTGTCCTTTTGCACTGCGCCATTTGGTGCTGTCATAAGTGCCCCTGGTCGATCAGCCAGGGGCGCAAAAGCAAAATTTGGGAATGACTCCCCGAGTCAATCCCTCCTTTTTGGGTATCTAAAAATAGAATCAGTCCTGCCTAGCTTATGGGCAAGTGTACTAGAGAACCACTGTATCATACAACCAGAGACCACAGCTGCTCTCTGTCCAATCCTGCATAAATTTTGAGCTGAACGCTATTCACAGGGTGTGCTCCTGAAACAACCCCACCTGTTCATTCCATTCTTCCCCCAGCCTTCCTGGGTTCCAATACCATTGTCCCCCCACTTGTGTGATGAAGTAATATAGAATGCATGAATAAGACACAGGTAGTCGTTTGTGAGAAATGAGTGGAAGGAAGCCTCCAGCTGCAATGATAGTCCAGAGATGACATTAAGGGGTGTGGAGGAGGGAGCCACTCATCCCTCTGCTAGTCCAGGGGCAATTGAATCTTTTCTTTACAATGAAGGGTGGGGGCTGATGGAGCTCAGCCCCCTGTTGCAATGATGAGGACGGTTACCAGCCATACTGCACCATCTACCATGAAAAATTAGCAACAGGCGGCCTTGACCGACCTGTTCCAAGCAAGTTGGTACGGTCGTTATGGTTACCAGTCCTTTTGCACTGCCCCATGTGCCATTAGGCTGATGATGAGGATGGATTTCCATCTTATTGTACCATCAGCCATCCATAGCGTGGGGGGAGCAAGGATGTTGGTGTTGAGTGCTGCACCATCGCGTCTATCTGCAGCATTCAGTACAGATACGGTGACATGTAAAAGAGTCAACAGAGGATTGTTTTCCCTTTAACTTCTGGGGGTCGGGGGGCTGCGTAAATTGCCGAGCTATGCCCCGACCCACCGCGGACACTGTGTTTGACCCTAGAAGCATTTGGAGATCAGCCAAGAATGCAAATGCTTTTCGGAGACAGCAGGAACTGTGGGATACCTTGCGTCCTCGTTCCCCCCTCCCTCCATGAGCGTCCATTTGATTCTTTGGCTTTCCGTTATGCTCGTCACGCAGCTGTGTGCTGAGTCTGTGCTATGCCGTCTGTCCGTTTATTTATTAAAAATACTTTGGACCAGGCGTAACGTAACATTTCTTCCCCTACTTAGATGCAGGAGTCTCCGAGCGAGATCACCGTGAGGACGGGCACTGAAGGAGATAGAGAGCGCATGCTGCGTGAAATCTAGCACGAACCACGGACCTCTGCAGCCGTGCTCTGGGAGGCAGTGCTCCCTGAATACCGCATGAAAGCCTCGCGCGGAAAAGTGTGCTACCACGGAGCACCCAATAAGGCAGCTCTCCCCAGGAACCTCCTGCTGATGCTTATCGATTAACGGCAGGAGAGCTTCGTGGCATTCTCCCAGGAGGATTTCTGTTCTATCACCATATATACAGAGACCTCCTTTTCACACACTTCAGATTCCTGTTATATTAAGAATAAAAGTTAACATGGTTAAAGCACTTACCGACAGATCCTACCCCTGATTCAGGATCCGGGTTCCTGGCCGGGGAGGATTGGTAGGGGATCTCCGTGACGGTGATGAATAGATCCTGGCTGTCGGGGAAACCAGCGTTGTAAGCGCTATCGCCTGCCTCGTCCTCCACAAACCCTTCCTCATCTTCCCCGTCCGTGAACATCGTCGAGGAACTGTCCGTCGACACTGTCCCATCATCAGAGTCCATGGTCACTGGTGGGGCAGTGGTGGCAGGCTCCGTAGCGTCCGTTGGCCGCTTTGATTTTTTGGTAGGCTTGTCTGGGGTCCTTGATTTTCACGCGGCGCTGCGTTGCATGACGGCTGTATCCTCTGTCTGGATCATGGCTTTGGAGACCTTCTCGTAGGTCTTTGCATTCCGTTCGTTGGAGCGCAGCTCCGAAAGCACAGACTCCTCGCCCCACACACCGATCAGATCGAAGAGTTCCCGGTCAGTCTATGCCGGGTCCCTCTTTCTATTCAGAGATTACATGAACTCCTCTGCTGGAGAGCTCTGCATTGCTGCCGGTGCTGCGGAGCTCGCCCCGATGTGCAACCAGAACGTCAGATTCAAACCGCCCAGACAGGAAAATGAATTCAAATTTTCGCGGGTCATTTCCTGTGTGGCTGGGCAGAGAATCCAAGCTCGGGCTGCTGTCCAGAGCGTCAACAGAGTGGTGCAGTGTGGGATAGCTCCCGGAGCTACTAAGTTCGATTTCCATCCACACCTAGCCTAATTCGAACTAGCCATGTCGAATTTAGCGTTACTCCACCTGCCGGGGTGGAGTACCAAATTCGAACTAAAGAGCCCTCTAGTTCGAATTAAATGGCTTCCTGGTGTGGACGGTTGAGCGGTTAGTTCGAATTAACGCTGCTAAATTCGAATTAAAGTCCTAGTGTAGACCAGGCCTAACAGATTTATTTGGGCATAAGCTTTCATAGATAAAAACCCCACTACCTCAGAGTTACGAACTGATCACAGACCTCATTTGGAATTGGAAGTATGCAGGCAGGCAACAGCAGAGACAAAAAAACCCGAATACAGTACTGTGTTATATGTAAACTACTGAAGAAAAAAAAAAAAGGATAAGTTAAAAAAAAAGATTTAACAAGGTAAGGAAACTGTTTCTGTGCTTTGTGATACAGCATGGCCAGAGGGCAGCAGGAGAGTGTTACAAGGGAGCCTTATTCCCTGTAAGGGGAAGAAAGTTTGCTATAGATTAACTAGAGCACCTGAAGCCAATTAGAGCACCAGCAGTCAGTCACATGATAAAAACCCCTGCTTCAATCAGACAGTGTGGGAGTTGGAGCAGAAAGGATTGGTATTGGAGCAGAGAACAGTTTGAAGGAGTGGGAGCAGAGAACAGTTTGAAGAGAAAGCAGAGGAAAGTTTGGAGGAGTGCTGCGGTGGGCTAAGAAGTCCAAGACCCTAGGTAGGGGGCACCTGGCTTGTGCAGAGGGAGGGCAGGAAGCCCCCCCCACAAGCTGAAGGGCAGGAGAGGGAAGTAGCCCAGGGGAAGGAACCGCCAGTTCAAGTGGTTCACCACTATCGTCAGGGCCCCTGATCTGGGACCTGGAGTAGAGGACGGGCCCAGGTCCCTCCCTCTCCACTCCCCTTCTCAAGACACTAGTGGGGTAATTAATATTCCAATTCAGGGGCAAGAAATGGTGCCGTGAACCCCCCCACCCCCAAAGAAGAGAAAGCGCGAGACCCATCATAATAGAGCCGGCAATTTGCCACAGCTTGTTTCAATTTAAATGGTTAAAAACAGCATTTTTCTTCTGCATAGTAAAGTTTCAAAGTTGCATTAAGTCAGTGTTCAGCTGTTCACTTTTGAAAGAACAACCATAAGTTTTTGTTCAGAACTGTGAACATTTCAGAGTTAACAACCTCCACCCTGAAAAAGAGTTGGGGGTTGCGGTGGCTAAGCAGCTGAACATGGGCTCCCAGAGCGACGCTGGGGCCTAAGGGTCTAATGTGATCCTTGAATGATGTCTAAACAGGGGCATCTCAAATAGGAGCGGAGAGGTTATCTTACCTCTGTATTTTGTGCTGGTGTGACCACTGCTGGAATCCTGTGTCCATGTCTGGTGCCCTCAGTTCAAAATGGATGTTGATAAATTGGAGAGGGGCCAAAGAAGAGCCATGAGAATTATTAAGGGACTGGAAAACCTGCCTTATAGTAACAGACTCAAGGAGCTCAATCTATTTAGCTCAACAAAGGGAAGGGTAAGGGGTAATTTGATCCCAGTTGATAAGTATCTACATGTGCTAGTTCTGCATCTGGTGTTGGTCTCTGTCAGGGACTAGGCTGTCCATGGTTCTGATCAAGTGCAGCAGGTCCTACATCACTTCAGCCTTTAAAGAAACAGCAGCTATTGACATGCTAGGGAGCAATTTTAAAAGGCACAAAGCAGCATCTTTTACCTTCAGCCCCTCCTGGCTTCTGAGCCACGTCTGTGATGGAGGGATAGACGCACACCGAGAAATCTGGCTGCTCTGTCTCTTAGGCCTGGTCTACACTACGCGTTTATACCGAATTTAGCAGCGTTAAACCGAATTAACCCTGCACCCATCCAGACAACGAAGCCCTTTATATCGATAGCGCTGAAATTGGTATTGCCATGTCGGATTAGGGTTAGTGTGGCTGCAATTCGACGGTATTGGCCTCCAGGCGCTATCCCACAGTGCACCATTGTGACCGCTCTGGAAAGCAATCTGAACTCAGATGCACTGGCCAGGTAGACAGGAAAAGCCCCGCAAACTTTTGAATTTAATTTCCTGTTTGCCCAGCATGGAGCGCTGATCAGCATGGGTAGCCATGCAGTCCCAAATCCAAAAAGAGCTCCAGCATGGACCATACGGGAGATACTGGATCTGATTGCTGTATGGGGAGACAAATCTGTTCTATCAGAGCTCCGTTACAGAAGATGAAATGCCAAAGCATTTGAAAAAATCTCCAGGCTATGATAGACAGAGGCCACAGCAGGGACTCAGCACAATGCTGCGTGACAAGCGTAGTGGAAAGCCAAAGAATCAAATGGACGCTCATGGAGGGAGGGAGAGAGGGGGTACTGAGGACTCCAGCTATCCCACAGTCCCCGAAAGCATTTGCATTCTTGGCTAAGCTCCCAATGCCTGAAGGGTCAAAAACATTGTCCTGGGTGGTTCAGGGTATATGTCGTCAATTTACCCCCTTCCCCCACCCCCCCGAAAGAAAAGGGAAAAAATTGTTCATCGTTTTTTTTCAATGTCACCGTATGTCTACTGCATGCTGCTGGTAGACGGGGTGCTGCAGCACTGAACAGCAGCATCCCCTCTCCTTCCTTTCCTGATGGCAGATGGTACAAAAGGGTTGAAAACTGTCCTAATCATCCCATGAGTGCTCCTGGCTGGCCTCGGTGAGGTCGGCCGGGGGCGTCTGGGCGAAAATGGGAATGACTCCTGATCATTCCCGGCAGATGGTGCAAAAGGCTTGAAATCCATCCTCATCATAGCAGCTGGAGGCTGAGCTACTGCAGCCCCCTCCCTTTCATGTCTAACAAAGATTCTGTACTGCCTGGACTATCATAGCAGCGGGAGGCTTCCTCCCCCTCATTTTATCTCACTAAAAAGTCAGTGTTTCTCATTCCTGCATTCTTTATTACTTCATCACACAAATGGGGGGACACTGCCATGGTAGCCCAGGAGGGGTGGGGGAGGAGGGAAGCAACGGGTGGGGTTGTTGCAGGGGCACCCCCTAGAATGGCATGCAGCTCATCATTTCTGCGGGATATCTGGGGCTCTGACCCGGAGCAGCTGTGCTCTCTGGTTCTCTAGTAGACTTACCCCATATTCTAGGCAGGACTGACTCTATTTTTAGACAAAACATAAAGAAGGGAATGACCTGGGGAGTCATTCCCATTTTTGTCCATGCAGCTAGCCCCCAGCCCCGTTTGGAGTGAAGATGCCTTCTGCTGGCAAACATTAAAGGAAAGGAAATAATTGGAGATATACCAATCTCCTAGAACTGGAAGGGACCTTGAAAGTTCATCAAGTCCAGCCCCCTGCCTTCACTAGCAGGACCAATTTTTGCCCCAGATCCCTAAGTGGCCTCCTCAATGATTGAACTCACAACCCTGGGTTTAGCAGGCCAATGCTCAACCCACTGAGCTATCCCTCCCCCTTTCCCCTAACCTTCCAAATCTATGCTACGGGAGAAAGTGTTATAATTAGGTTTGGAAGGATTCGATTTTTAATCGGTAAATGTTGGTAAATGTTGATTTCAAAACACACACTCACTCACTCACTCACTCACTCAACAAAAACACAATTCCATTGATGATAATCAAAATTTACAGCTAGGCAAAGTAAGAAAAGTGCTGCTCAAGAACTAAAGTCCCACCTTAATGTGTATAAAATATGTACTGCTGGTGTTAAATAATTGTTGTCTAACTCTGCCCCCATAATTTCCCTCAACTGTGAAAATTTAAATGAATAAAACACTTTAAAAAACGTAAAATAAACATGGATATTACCTAATTAAATATGGAGATATACATATCTTATAGAACCGGAAGAGACCTTGAAAGGTCATTGAATCCAGTCCCCTGCCTTCACCAGTAGGACCCCCCCAGTACCCTATGCTTTCTGTCTCCCCATAGCCCTTGTCTCCTAACCTGGCTCAAGAGGTGCTGCGAAGAAGGCAGGCTCTTTCTCTTCCCTAGCTGGCCAGGAGCTGCTGCTTTGTTCTAGCATCACAGCACCTCAGCACTGGGTAAAAGGCGGAAATGCAGAAGTTATGGTCTGCTGGGAGCTGCTGCTGTTCTTGCACCACAGTGCCTCTGGTGGGCAAAAGGTGGAACTTCAGCAACATTTTGGCAGAAGCTTTTTTTCTGTGCAAAAAAATTAAAAATATGCATGGCTCATTTATTATTTGCATGCGCAGTAGCACAAAATTCTCCCAGGACTAATCTATGCTGGGAGCCATTCCAGAATAGCTATTGCGGAATATATTATTCCACAATAGCTATTCTGGTCAATTGCTTCATGTAGACAAGTCCCTAGTAAAAAAAGTGACTATAACAATGGGCCAATCAGATCCATCATGTTTGATGGAGAGACACTATGATGAAACTGATCCATCTTGTTTGACTAACGTGGAGCTTTAACCCCAGGCTGGAGCGATAATGGAGACATGAAGCTATATACCCTACACTGCAGCTTCATCATATGGGAGGTGGGGGTGCAGGGGAATAGCTTGGGCAGACCCATCTTTCATCAAAGGAAAGAGCATCACTAAAGCATCATGGGTACACGTCTATTCCCAGCTCTGTCCCAGAATAAATCACTCGGTGCCTCCTTTTCCCCATCTGTAAAATGGGGGCAATGGTCCTCTCTTTGGGAGGCAGTGTGGCCTAGCGCAGGGGTTCTCAGCCTTTTTCTTTCTGAGGCCCTCTCGACATGCTATAAAAACTCCAGGGCCCAGCAGGGTGCTGGGGTGGGGCCCTCAGGGTCTTGGGCATAAGTGTAGTTTGATTTCTTTTTTGGGGGGGCAGGGGCCAGCAGGGCTCAAGCCACCTCCACATGACAGGGTCCAGGGAGGGAGTGCCCCCTCCACCCCCTGATTCACCTCAGCAGGCCACCTAGCCTGTCTGGGTTGTGGGGGGGAGGGGGTGTGGAACAAAAAATTATAACTCAAAGGCGGGAGGCTTAGCTCAAAAAGTTTGAAAACAGCTTAGGGTTCAGGGAGGGGGTAGATAGGGGCTGTGGTGCAGATAGGGGTAGCTTAACTTGCAGGGAGGGGGTAGCTGGGGCTGTGTGCACATGGGTGGCTGTGAATGCAGGGAGGGGGGTGGCTAGGGGCTGTGTGCAGGCAGGGGAATAGCTCAGGGTGCAGGGAGAGGGGTAGGGGCTGTGTGCAGGCAGGGGAATAGCTCAGGGTGCAGGGAGAGGGGTAGGGGCTGTGTGCAGGCAGGGGAATAGCTCAGGGTGCAGGGAGAGGGGTAGGGGCTGTGTGCAGGCAGGGGAATAGCTCAGGGTGCTGGGAGAGGGGTAGGGGCTGTGTGCAGGCAGGGGAATAGCTCAGGGTGCAGGGAGAGGGGTAGGGGCTGTGTGCAGGCAGGGGAATAGCTCAGGGTGCAGGGAGAGGGGTAGGGGCTGTGTGCAGGCAGGGGAATAGCTCAGGGTGCTGGGAGAGGGGTAGGGGCTGTGTGCAGGCAGGGGAATAGCTCAGGGTGCTGGGAGAGGGGTAGGGGCTGTGTGCAGGCAGGGGAATAGCTCAGGGTGCAGGGAGAGGGGTAGGGGCTGTGTGCAGGCAGGGGAATAGCTCAGGGTGCTGGGAGAGGGGTAGGGGCTGTGTGCAGGCAGGGGAATAGCTCAGGGTGCAGGGAGAGGGGTAGGGGCTGTGTGCAGGCAGGGGAATAGCTCAGGGTGCTGGGAGAGGGGTAGGGGCTGTGTGCAGGCAGGGGAATAGCTCAGGGTGCAGGGAGAGGGGTAGGGGCTGTGTGCAGGCAGGGGAATAGCTCAGGGTGCTGGGAGAGGGGTAGGGGCTGTGTGCAGGCAGGGGAATAGCTCAGGGTGCAGAGAGAGGGGTAGGGGCTGTGTGCAGGCAGGGGAATAGCTCAGGGTGCAGGGAGAGGGGTAGGGGCTGTGTGCAGGCAGGGGAATAGCTCAGGGTGCAGGGAGAGGGGTAGGGGCTGTGTGCAGGCAGGGGAATAGCTCAGGGTGCAGGGAGAGGGGTAGGGGCTGTGTGCAGGCAGGGGAATAGCTCAGGGTGCAGGGAGAGGGGTAGGGGCTGTGTGCAGGCAGGGGAATAGCTCAGGGTGCAGGGAGAGGGGTAGGGGCTGTGTGCAGGCAGGGGAATAGCTCAGGGTGCAGGGAGAGGGGTAGGGGCTGTGTGCAGGCAGGGGAATAGCTCAGGGTGCAGGGAGAGGGGTAGGGGCTGTGTGCAGGCCGGGGAATAGCTCAGGGTGCTGGGTGAGGGGTAGGGGCTGTGTGCAGGCAGGGGAATAGCTCAGGGTGCAGGGAGAGGGGTAGGGGCTGTGTGCAGGCAGGGGAATAGCTCAGGGTGCAGGGAGAGGGGTAGGGGCTGTGTGCAGGCAGGGGAATAGCTCAGGGTGCTGGGAGAGGGGTACTAGGGGTTGTGTGCAGGCAGGGAATAGCTCAGGGTGCAGGGAGAGGGGTAGGGGCTGTGTGCAGGCAGGGGAATAGCTCAGGGTGCAGGGAGAGGGGTAGGGGCTGTGTGCAGGCAGGGGAATAGCTCAGGGTGCAGGGAGAGGGGTAGGGGCTGTGTGCAGGCAGGGGAATAGCTCAGGGTGCAGGGAGAGGGGTAGGGGCTGTGTGCAGGCAGGGGAATAGCTCAGGGTGCAGGGAGAGGGGTAGGGGCTGTGTGCAGGCAGGGGAATAGCTCAGGGTGCTGGGAGAGGGATACTAGGGGTTGTGTGCAGGCAGGAGGTAGCTCAGGGTGCAGGGAGAGGGGCATGGGTGGCGGGTCAGATAGACAGGAGGAGGTGTTGCCTCCCCAAACAGCCAGGCATGACCCCACCCCCTGCTGTGACTCTCTCTGCATGTGGCTGCAGCTCCAGTAGTCCTCCCAGCTCGGAGTCCAGCCCCCGAGTGCTCTGGGGCTGTGCGCCGCCTGCCTTCCTGCGCTCCAGAGCTGGGGAGGCTGGGGCCATGCACCACCTGTCTTGCCAGCGCTCCTTTGGGGCTGGGGGCTAGCTGCGGGACTGGCCCGGTGGCCGCGGTGCGGAGGCTTGGCTCCAGCGGGGCCTCAGGCGGAAGGCGTGGGGTTGGGGGCTAGCCTCCCCCAGCCAGCGGTTCATGTGCCACCCATGGAGAGGAGTATTAGGGGCTGTGTGCTGGGAGGGCTCCCCTGTGGTTCCTGTTCCTGGAGGAGTCTGCCAGCCACAGAGCCAGGTCTCCCAACCTGGGGGGCTCCTACCAGCTGCCTCTGTGAGAGAAAAGGGGGCTGGGAGCTGAGGAACAGCTTCAATTTGAAGCAACAGCAGGAGAGGAAGGAACGCTGCTGCTGTCTGCTCCGTGTCACCAGTCAGCTGGCTTCCCACCTCCAACCTGGCCGGCGGGGGGAGGTGTGGAGCTGGAGTTTTTGAGGAGGCTAATGCCCTCCATGTCCCCAACTCTGCCCATGGGCTCAAAGCTTCTGCCCCACAGGCAGCACCAGGGCTCTGGGCTCTGGGATTCAGCCCATGCCTCCCAGGGGGCGTTGGCGATCGGGGCTTCAGCCCTGCACCTTCCGGCTTCAGCCCTGCTGGGGGCACTGGGAATTGGGGCTTCATCTTGTCTCTTTTCCTGAATATCAGAGGCCACTAAACCTGACCAATTACATGGTACTGAGCCCAATAGCCAGGAGTAGACTCAATTATTACAGCCCTCTGGAGACTAAGCTGCTCTGTGCCACTGGCAGAGAGCAAGAGAAGCTGGGGTGCAGCCAATGGCCAAGGTCCCTGCATTTTCAGGGAATTGATTCACTGAGACAGACCCAGATGACTGTAGGAAGCAACCTGCACCTGTGGGCTCCTTTCCCAGCTGTGGACAAGTCTTCACTTAAAACTAACACTGACATAGCAGTATCAGTCAGGGGTGTGGGCTTTTCCCCCAGACGTACACCCACAAAATGTCTAGTATCAGAGGGGTAGCCGTGTTACTCTGGTTCTGTAAAAGCAGCAAAGAATCCTGTGGCACCTTATAGACTAACAGACGTTTTGCAGCATGAGCTTTCATGGGTGAATGCCCACTTCGTTGGATGCAAGAGTGGAAATTTCCAGGGGCAGGTAAATATAAGCAAGCAAGAAGCAAGCTAGAGATAACAAGGTTAGATCAATCAGGGAGGATGAGGCCCTGTTCTAGCAGTTGAGGTGTGAAAACCAAGGGAGGAGAAACTGGTTCTGTAGTTGGCAAGCCATTCACAGTCTTTGTTTAGTCCTGAGCTGATGGTGTCAAATTTGCAAATGAACTGAAGCTCAGCAGTTTCTCTTAGAAGTCTGGTCCTAAAGTTTTTTTGCTGGAGGATGGCCACCTTAAGATCTGCTATTGTGTGGCCAGGGAGGTTGAAGTGTTCTCCTACAGGTTTTTGTATATTGCCATTCCTAATATCTGATTTGTGTCCATTTATCCTTTTCCTTAGAGACTGTCCAGTTTGGCCGATGTACATAGCAGAAGGGCATTGCTGGCATATGATGGCATATATTACATTGGTGGATGTGCAGGTGAATGAACCGGTGATGGTGTGGCTGATCTGGTTAGGTCCTGTGATGGTGTCGCTGGTGTAGATATGTGGGCAGAGTTGGCATCGAGGTTTTTTGCATGGATTGGTTCCTGAGCTAGAGTTACTATGGTGCGGTGTGCAGTTACTGGTGAGAATATGCTTCAGGTTGGCAGGTTGTCTGTGGGCGAGGACTGGCCTGCCACCCAAGGCCCGTGAAAGTGTGGGATCATTGTCCAGGATGGGTTGTAGATCCCTGATGATGCGTTGGAGGGGCTTTAGCTGGGGACTGTATGTGATGGCCAGTGGAGTCCTGTTGGTTTCTTTCTTGGGTTTGTCTTGCAGTAGGAGGCTTCTGGGTACACATCTGGTTCTGTTGATCTGTTTCCTTATTTCCTCGTGCTGGTACTGTAGTTTTGAGAATGCTTGGTGGAGATTTTCTAGGTGTTGGTCTCTGTCTGCGGGGTTAGAGCAGATACAGTTGTACCTCAGTGCTTGGCTGTAGACAATGGATCTTGTGGTGTGTTCCGGATGGAAGCTGGAGGCATGAAGGTAGGCATAGCGGTCGGTAGGTTTTCGGTATAGGGTGGTGTTAATGTGACCATCACTTATTAGCACCGTGGTGTCTAGGAAGTGGACCTCCCGTGTAGATTGGTCCAGGCTGAGGTTGATGGAGGGGTGGAAGCTGTTGAAATCGTGGTGGAATTTTTCCAGAGTCTCCTTCCCATGGGTCCAGATGATGAAGATGTCATCAATGTAGCGTAGGTAGAGAAGGGGTGTGAGTGGACGGGAGCTGAGGAAGCGTTGTTCCAGGTCGGCCATAAAAATATTGGCATATTGTGGGGCCATGCAGGTGCCCATAGTGGTGCCACTGATCTGGAGATATATATTGTCATCAAATTTGAAACAGATCAACAGAGCCAGACGTGTACCCAGAAGCCTCTTACTGCAAGACAAACCCAAGAAAGAAACCAACAGGACTCCACTGGCCATCACATACAGTCCCCAGCTAAAGCCCCTCCAACGCATCATCAGGGATCTACAACCCATCCTGGACAATGATCCCACACTTTCACGGGCCTTGGGTGGCAGGCCAGTCCTCACCCACAGACAACCTGCCAACCTGAAGCATATTCTCACCAGTAACTGCACACCGCACCATAGTAACTCTAGCTCAGGAACCAATCCATGCAACAAACCTCTATGCCAACTCTGCCCACATATTTACACCAGCAACACCATCACAGGACCTAACCAGATCAGCCACACCATCACCGGTTCATTCACCTGCACATCCACCAATGTAATATATGCCATCATATGCCAGCAATGCCCTTCTGCTATGTACATCGGCCAAACTGGACAGTCTCTAAGGAAAAGGATAAATGGACACAAATCAGATATTAGGAATGGCAATATACAAAAACCTGTAGGAGAACACTTCAACCTCCCTGGCCACACAATAGCAGATCTTAAGGTGGCCATCCTCCAGCAAAAAAACTTTAGGACCAGACTTCTAAGAAAAACTGCTGAGCTTCAGTTCATTTGCAAATTTGACACCATCAGTTTAGGATTAAACAAAGACTGTGAATGGCTTGCCAATTACAGAACCAGTTTCTCCTCCCTTGGTTTTCACACCTCAACTGCTAGAACAGGGCCTCATCCTCCCTGATTGATCTAACCTCGTTATCTCTAGCTTGCTTCTTGCTTGCTTATATTTACCTGCCCCTGGAAATTTCCACTCTTGCATCCGACGAAGTGGGCATTCACCCACGAAAGCTCATGCTGCAAAACGTCTGTTAGTCTATAAGGTGCCACAGGATTCTTTGCTGCTTTTACAAAATGTCTAGTGAAGGTGCAGCTATGCCAACGTGGTGGCGACACAGCCTGTGTCACCAATCTGTTGTGTGACACTGGGAAAATCGCTTCCCCACTTTGTGCCTTGGTTTCCCCTGCCACTCTCAGATTCTAAGCTCTTCAGGGCACGGACTGTCTCTCACTTTGTGCAGCACCAAGCATAATAAGGCCCAGATCTAGGTAGTGGCCATGGAGGGCACTGAAGTACAAATGCTTGTAACAATAGTGATAGCAGATGGTTAGTTTCTGCTCATCCTGTGACTGTTCTCGTGTTATTGAGGGGAGTTTTTGGCTCTGAGATTTGTGCACAGATAAATAGCAACATAGTCTGAAATTGAGACCAGGAATCCTGACTCCCAGCGCTAGATCCCACTCCTCTTCCCAGAGCTGGGGGTAGAACCCAGGCATCCTGACTCCCAGCCCCCATGGCTCTAACCCACTAGATCACGTCTCTGGGTGTGAGTGGTTCTGCAGAGGTTGCTTGCTCAGACAGAGCACAGCAGTGACTCTCTTCAATGGGCTAGTTTTATAAACCCTGGGCGGTAGCTACCCTTTCTCTCTCCCTCCCTCTTGTGTTATCATGTCATTGTAACAACCCTCCATGCATATTTTCGGCAGAGAAATACTGAAAATGTTTTTGCTAAAATCTGCTGAAAAGAAAAAAAAGAAAAGAAGAAAAATCAATGGTGGTGGCGGTGGTGGTGGGACTTTAATTTTCTGATGAAAGAAAATAAAAATTTTCCACCAAATATTTGTGTGTATGTGGGGTGGGGGAGGATCATCTTTCAACTAACTCCACTAAAAACCTCTTTATTATAGCAGAGCAAAATTCAGTGGCTGGAAACTGAAATTAGAAAAATTCCGATTCTAAATAACACACATTTTTCACAGCGTGGTCAATTATTTTTTGGAACAGCATCCCACAGGGCTTGGTAGACTTGCCATCACTTGGAAACTGTCAATCAACACTGAAATACCGTATAATTCAACCATGTAGGGTCAACTTCATAGAAAGGAAGAACAATTCCCTCCGCTGCATGAATCATGAGGCAAAATTCTCTGGCCTGTGTTATCCAGGCGGTCCGACTGGATAGTCTAATGTCCCCTGCTGGCCTGGCAATCTCTAGAAGTGAATTATAAAGTGTTCATGTTGCACAAAGACGTGGAATTTCCATCCTGAAGGAGGCTGGCTAACTCTTTTCTTCCATTTTTCTCTTTTAGTGATGTCCAGAGACTATCTGGCTGGTCTTTCTCTCTCCTGTTCTGAACCCTGCTGCTATTTCCAGCAGTATTAGCTTGTAGACTAGCACAAAGGCACCACAGAGTTTTATCTGCTATCGCACAAAGGAGTGCAGGAATTGCCAGACTGGAACAGAGCGGAGATCTATATAGTCGAATGTCTATTAACCGCAGAATCTAGGGCACCCGACCTTTACCCTACTTCGGGCTCAAGGTGTAACCCAGTTAATTTAGGCACCCCACCCTCTCCTGTCCTGGGCACGGGGCGAAACCCAGTCAATTTAAGTGCCAGCCGTTACCTGTCCTGGGCTCAGTGCGTAACCTTCTGCGGGTTTGCGGGACCTTTTACCAGTGAAAGAGCCTTACACAGTAATACCTTTAACCTCTATTTATTAACACTTACCAAAACAGAACATGCATGCTAAACATACAATGGTCACCACTCCCAATAAGGCAGACAAACTTCTTGATGACCAGTCATAATTAGATCATCTGGGGACTCCAGCTTCTGCATAATATGGTTGGCAGGGTGTTGAAGTCTGGCAGCTCTGAATGGGCTGTGTCTGGAGTGAGTTTCCAAAAAACTTCCTTTTGGACCCTTGTTTTTATAATGAAACTTGAGTCCTGCTTAGCTATACCTTAACCAATCATTTTAACAAAACAATATTTTCCACCAATCTTAGCCCATCACCTAAGAGTTAATTTAAATTTTGACAAAAACAAATTAAAGAACAGACAGTAATAACTATAGGTAAACAAAAGGAAGTATTACAAATTAAAAAACAAACAAAGTAATCAATGGTATCTTTTCAACTGAAACTGCTGGTAAGTGGTTTTGTCAGTGTTATCTTGCAAAGTGTTCTTTACACATATTAAGATTTGTCTGTTTGTTTGGTCACTGCTGTGCTATTAGGGCAGAAATGCTTCTTTACAACCCAATATTATATTGTTTTTGTGCAGTTTGGATGGGACATGATTCCTTGCTTCTTAGCTCATGGCTGCTGCTTGTCATTGCAGAAAGGCCATGGTATTGTCTGTGGCCAGTAGCAGACACTCCAGAGGAAGGTGAAAGAAACCCCACCATAGGAAGATGTGGAATAATCTGCCCCCATGAAGATCTCATCCTAACACCTAGTAGAGATGGTGCTAAGCCCTGAATCATGAGGTTTTATATGGCTTCAAAAATATGTTTTTGCATTAACTAGGATAACTGGATATCTGTATGTATAAATATCTCCTGTCTGTGTGTTCCATTCTATGCATCCGAAGAAGAGAGCTGTAGCCCATGAAAGCTTATGCTGAAATAAATTTGTTAGTCTCTAAGGCCTGGTCTACACTAGGACTTTAATTCGAATTTAGCAGCGTTAATTCGAACTAACCGCTCAACCGTCCACACCAGAAAGCCATTTAATTCGAACTAGAGGGTTCTTTAGTTCGAATTTGGTACTCCACCCCGACGAGGGGAGTAACGCTAAATTCGACATGGCTAGTTCGAATTAGGCTAGGTGTGGATGGAAATCGAACTTAGTAGCTCCGGGAGCTATCCCACACTGCACCACTCTGTTGACGCTCTGGACAGCAGCCCGAGCTTGGATTCTCTGCCCAGCCACACAGGAAATGACCCGCGAAAATTTGAATTCATTTTCCTGTCTGGGCGGTTTGAATCTGATGTTCTGGTTGCACATCGGGGCGAGCTCCGCAGCACCGGCAGCAATGCAGAGCTCTCCAGCAGAGGAGTTCATGTAATCTCTGAATAGAAAGAGGGACCCGGCATAGACTGACCGGGAACTCTTGGATCTGATCGGTGTGTGGGGCGAGGAGTCTGTGCTTTCGGAGCTGCGCTCCAACGAACGGAATGCAAAGACCTACGAGAAGGTCTCCAAAGCCATGATACAGACAGAGGATACAGCCGTCATGCAACGCAGCGCCGCGTGAAAATCAAGGACCCCAGACAAGCCTACCAAAAAATCAAAGCGGCCAACGGACGCTACGGAGCCTGCCACCACTGCCCCACCAGTGACCATGGACTCTGATGATGGGACAGTGTCGACGGACAGTTCCTCGACGATGTTCACGGACGGGGAAGATGAGGAAGGGTTTGTGGAGGACAAGGCAGGCGATAGCGCTTACAACGCTGGTTTCCCCGACAGCCAGGATCTATTCATCACCGTCACGGAGATCCCCTACCAACCCTCCCCGGCCAGGAACCCGGATCCTGAATCAGGGGTAGGAGCAGTCGGTAAGTGCTTTAACCATGTTAACTTTTATTCTTAATATAACAGGAATCTGAAGTGTGTGAAAAGGAGGTCTCTGTATATATGGTGATAGAACAGAAATCCTCCTGGGAGAACGCCACGAAGCTCTCCTGCCGTTAATCGATAAGCATCAGCAGGAGGTTCCTGGGGAGAGCTGCCTTATTGGGTGCTCCGTGATAGCACACTTTTCCGCGCGAGGCTTTCATGCGGTATTCAGGGAGCACTGCCTCCCAGAGCACGGTTGCATAGGTCCGTGGTTCGTGCTAGATTTCACGCAGCATGCGCTTTCTATCTCCTTCAGTGCCCGTCCTCACGGTGATCTCGCTCGGAGACTCCTGCATCTAAGTAGGGGAAGAAATGTTACGTTACGCCTGGTCCAAAGTATTTTTAATAAATAAACGGACAGACGGCATAGCACAGACTCAGCACGCAGCTGCGTGACGAGCGTAACGGAAAGCCAAAGAATCAAATGGACACTCATGGAGGGAGGGGGGAACGAGGACGCAAGGTATCCCACAGTTCCTGCTGTCTCCGAAAAGCATTTGCATTCTTGGCTGATCTCCAAATGCTTCTAGGGTCAAACACAGTGTCCGCGGTGGGTCGGGGCATAGCTCGGCAATTTACGCACCCCCCCGACCCCCAGAAGTTAAAGGGAAAACAATCCTCTTTTGACTCTTTTACATGTCACCGTATCTGTACTGAATGCTGCAGATAGACGCGATGGTGCAGCACTCAACACCAACATCCTTGCTCCCCCCACGCTATGGATGGCTGATGGTACAAAACGATGGAAATCCATCCTCATCATCAGCCTATTGGCACATGGGGCAGTGCAAAAGGGCTGGTAACCATGACAACCGTACCAACTTGCTTGGGACCGGTCGGTCAAGGCCGCCTGTTGCTAATTTTTCATGGTAGATGGTGCAGTATGGCTGGTAACCGTCCTCATCATTGCAACAGGGGGCTGAGCTCCATCAGCCCCCACCCTTCATTGTAAAGAAAAGATTCAATTGCCCCTGGACTAGCAGAGGGATGAGTGGCTCCCTCCTCCACACCCCTTAATGTCATCTCTGGACTATCATTGCAGCTGGAGGCTTCCTTCCACTCATTTCTCACAAACGACTACCTGTGTCTTATTCATGCATTCTATATTACTTCATCACACAAGTGGGGGGACAATGGTATTGGAACCCAGGAAGGCTGGGGGAAGAACGGAATGAACAGCTGGGGTTGTTTCAGGAGCACACCCTGTGAATAGCGTTCAGCTCAAAATTTATGCAGGATTGGACAGAGAGCAGCTGTAGTCTCTGGTTGTATGATACAGTGGTTCTCTAGTACACTTGCCCATAATCTAGGCAGGACTGATTCTATTTTTAGATACCCAAAAAGGAGGGATTGACTCGGGGAGTCATTCCCAAATTTTGCTTTTGCGCCCCTGGCTGATCGACCAGGGGCACTTATGACAGCACCAAATGGCGCAGTGCAAAAGGACAGGTAACCATGACCATCTTATTACCGTCTTCTTACCAGTTCATGGTATGGTAGACGGTGCAGTATGCCTGGTAACCATCGCTGCTGTCATGCAAAAGCATAAGCATGCTGCTGTGTAGCGCTGCTGGTCCGCCTCTGTCAGCGGCATCCAGTACACATACGGTGACATACACAAAAGGCAAAATAGGGTCCATTGTTGCCACGCTATGGCGTGTGCCAGGGCATTTCATGGAAAACGTGATCGAAATGATTGTCTGCCGTTGCTTTCCCGGAGGAAGGAATGACTGGCGACATTTACCCAGAATCCACCGCGCAAATGATTTGTGCAACAGCAGGCACAGGGGTCTCAACAAAAAATTCACAGAGACAGCCTAGACTCAGTTAATTGTTCGCAAAAAAGTATCATTGCAAGGAATTAACTAACTGTTTCCCATCTCACAGCTTCCACTGTCTCCAGACCTTCCACAGCATCCCCCTCGCAGAGGCTGGCGAAGATTAGGCGGCGAAAGAAAAAGACAAGGGACACGATTTTCGATGAATGTGTGGGCTGCTACCTAGCCGAGGCGGACCAGCAGAGGCAGTGGAGGGAGAAAGTCTCTCTGTACCAGCGCTCACACAGCGAATGGGAGGAGAGGTGGCGTGAGGAACACAAGCAGGCGAGTCAAGCAATGCTTGTACTACTGAGGGAGCAAACGGACACGCTCCGGCGACTTGTGTATGTTCTGCAGGACCGCTGCAGGACAGAGCCCCCGACAGTATCTCTGCAACCGCCCTCCCCCGCCACAAAGTCACATACCCCCCTCACCCTAAATAACCAGGAGGATGCCCGCCCTGGGCCGTGAATACTGTCACTGCACCCCAGCAGAGTGCTCAAGTAACCAAAAGCTCTCATACACTACGTTTGCATAAGTCCTTCCCTTCCGGACTCAAACAAGTCCCAATCCCAGTCCCATCCCATAACTGTGTACTTAAGTAATAAAAATACTTTGCTGTTAAGTACTGTTTCCGTCATGTTTCCTCACTGAAGACAGTGTTTGAATGGGGTGCGTGGGGAAGTGCGTTGCTAATTGCATAGGACAGGCACCTTTCGCAGGGTACAGACACGGGGGCCGGATCAGCAGCGGGTAACACACACAGTGCAGTCAGCAGGCACCGTGGTCGGTATGGGAGGTGGTTTCCAGGTTCTGTGTGGGCGGTGGGGATGTGACTTTTTAGCGGGGGAGGGCGGGTACAGATCTTATACAGCGGTCCTTGTCGTGGACCGCTGAGTCACGCAGCAGAGGAATCTGTATCCGTCCTCCTCCGCCACAAGGCCACATAGCCCCCCGCACACAGAATCCCAAAAAGGAGGGATGGCAGGCTCCGTTGAAACAAGCAGTCCGGCAATGCGGACCGCTGTAGGAGCAGGAGCCTGTCATTCCTTGAGTTTAGAGGCGGTCTTTACATCAGCGCACACCCTACCCACCGCAGTCTGCGTTCCAGTTTCGACCCTTTAACGAAAAGTCATGAATAAAGAAACCTCTCCTCAGTAACAGTGTGACATGTATTTTATTTGTACACGTGTCTTGGAAGTGGAGGAAACGGGGAGAACGGGGTATTTAACCGAAGAGGAGAGTCAACAGTAACTGGGTAAAGAAACAGGGGCAGGTTCAGCTTCTCTGTAAAGAAACTGAACAGTCACAGGTCACGCTGCTCGCTGCTCGCTGGTATTTAAAGAGTTCCTTGTCGCTGTCCCAGGCGCCTGTATAGGGCTTCATGAGCAAGTGCATTAGCGGGCAGGCTGGGTCACCGAGGATCACTATAGGCAAATGCACATCCACAACAGTTATTTCGTGGTACGGGAAGAAACTACCTTCCAGCAGGCGTCTGAGCAGCCCACAGTTCCTGAGAACACACGCATCAGGAACCTTGCCCGGCCATACGACGTTCATGTTGGTAAAAAGGCCCCTATGGTCCCCCAGTGCTTGCAGAACCATTGAAAAGTAGCCCAATTTCTCAGCAGCTGAATGTGGAAGAGGTGGACGATAAAGTGCGAGGAGGAGAAAACGGCGAGGATCGCAGCAGGCTCCATGGTTGCAGTGCTGTGGCGTCCATGCTGTCTCTGACCAGAAAAGTGCACGAACAGATTGCCCGCAGGCGCTTTCAGGGAGGGAGGGAGTGAGGGCATGATTGACGGTTCAATGACGACAGTTACCCAAAACCACCCTCGACACATTTTTTCCCCCAGCATGCATTGGGGGGAAATCCCAGAATTCAAATGGGCAGCGGGGACTGCGGGAACTGTGGGATAGCTTCCCACAGTGCACCGCTTCGAAAGTCGACGCCGGCCCCGTGAATGTGGACTCAGAAGTTCGAATTAGTGTATTTAGTATGGATACACAAATTCGACTTAATAAGGTCGAATCCACAAATTCGAATTAAGTAGATTCGAAATAGTCCTGTAGTGTAGACAAGGCCTAAGGTGCCACAAGTACTCCTGTTCTTTTTGTGAATATTCTTGTTATTCCTAGAAATATCCAGCCCCTCTTTGAAACTGGCTGAGTTCTTGTACTCAAAGACATCGTGTGGCAGGGAGTTCCACAGTCTTGTTACATGTTGAGTGAAAAAGTATTTCCTTCTTTCAGTTTCTGACAGGCCACTTATTAATCTTACATAAATACCTAGCAACATGGACATTTAAAACAACAAAAAATAAAAAATCCCCACCAAAACACTCTGTTGCACAAAGAGAACAGGAGTACTTGTGGCACCTTAGAGACTAACACATTTATTTGAGAATAAGCTTTCGTGGGCTACAGCCCACTTCATCGGATGCACAAGCATTCATTGTTGCTCGCGCTTCTCCTCCTGAGGAGAGGATGAAGGAACAAACACCTGACAGATGTGTGGTCACATTGCTTAATGTTCTACTTGAAGGTGCTAAGATACTACAGTAATGAGCTCAAGATTAAAGCCTATTGACAATAGAATTTAGAAGAGTATATAAAAGAATCAATTTAATTGAGTATCCTCTTGTTCTTGTGTTATAAGCCTGGTAGAAGAGAAGCTCCAGAACTACCTTTCCAATCCCAGTTGTGGATTTACAAACTTCAATCATGTCCCCTCATTTCCATCTCCTTTCTAAGGGGAATGACCCCAAACTTCTCCAGACAGCTAATCACTTCTGTGTAGAGAGTGTTTTCCTCCATAGCACTAGTGCGATTAGTGTCTTCCAATGCTTTCAATGTGTAAGATACTGCACTGTCATTGTCAATACAAATGATGCTGCAACTTTGTCAAGAAATAAACTCTGTTCTGCAAACCTCAGCAAGTGGTTTTGCTGCTTTGTTCTTCTTTGTTTATGTGTACCTGGCATTTCCCAATGGGTGGAGTGCGCCTGGGGGCTCAGACCAGACTCTCAGTGGATCATCAGAATGTCAGCTCTTTAAAAAAACAGCAAAGGTTTTCTAGCTCTAAGGTTGTAAAGAAAACCTTCAGTTTTAGATAGTGATATGCATGTCTGAGAGAACGGGTGCATGCTGACAGCTAACTAGGTAGAGGGGAGTAGAGGGATGGACAGATAAATGGTTAGAGAGGGTGTATAGCGATGGATGGATAGAGAGGGTGTAGCAGAGTGTAACCCTGGTTAACAGGCCTGTGGAAAAAGGGAGCCATGCTTGTTGTCGGGTAGATGAGAGATAGGGAAGACTGCAGCATGCTCACCTTGCCAAGCGTGTTGAGCCTTGTGATGGGATGAACCCTGGGCGATGGAAGGCTGGCTAAGCCGAGCTGGAGACGGGATGAGAGGAGTACAGCTCTGCGTGAAGAAATGTGAGTGATCCCCTGCCTCCCTGCCTGAGGGGTGTGTCGGCTTCCCCCTGCCTGCCCCTCCTGCTGCCCGAGGGGAGCACAGGCCTCCCTCAGCAACTGCCGTTCCCTGCCTGAGGGGATCATGGGCCATACCTAAATTTTGCCTGGCAGGGCCCGTAGGGTTGCCAACTTTCTACTCATACAAAACTGAACACCGTTGCCCGCAGCTGCCCTGCCACTCTTCCGAGGCCCTGCCTCTTCTCTGAGGCCCCATCCCCAACTCACTGCATCCTTCCTCCCTCTGTCGATCGTTCTCCCTCACTCGCTCATTTTCACCAGGCTGGCTCAGGGGGTTGGGGTGCGGGAGGGGGTGAGGGCTCTGGATGGGGGTGTGGGCTGTGCTGCGGGGCAAGAAATTAGGGGTTCAGGTTGTGGGAGGGGGCTCCAGGCAGGGGTGTGGAGTCGAGGGGTTCAGCGTATGGGAGGGGGCTCTGGGCTGAGATGGGGGATGGGGCAGAGGGGGAGGTGAGGGATCTGCCTGGGGGTGTGGGATCTGGGGAGGGGCTGGGGATGAGGGATTTGGGGTGCAGGAAGGGGCTCTGCACTGGGGCTGAGGGGTTCAGGGAGTGAGAGGGGGATCAGAGCTGGGGCAGGGGGTTGGGGCATGGGAGGGGTTCAGGGGTGGAACTTACCTCAGGCAGCTCCCAGAAGCAGCAGCATGTCCCCTCTCCGGCTCCTATGCAGAGGTGTGGCCTGGTGGCTCTGTGCACTGCCTCGTCTGCAGGCACCGCCCCCGCAGCTCCCACTGGCCTAGGAGCTGGAGTGGGGACATGCCACTGCTTCCGGGAGCTGCATGGAGCCATAGCAAGCACCACTGCGCCACCGACCGGGGTTTAAAACCAGACACCTGACAACCCAAGGCAGGGGGTTAGACTAGATGACCCTTGTGATTCTATGACACTGTCTCTCCCCCTGTCTGAGGAGAATGCCCTCCCCCAAGCCTGTGGCAATCACGGGCAACCCCCTGACTCTCTCCCACCTGCCTGGGGGGTGCAGGCCTCCCTGTGTCACTCCCCCTGACACCGTCAGCCCCTGCCTGAGGGGAGCCTGGGCAAACCCCCAACACTGTCACTCCCCGGGCCTGAGGGGAGCGCGGGTGACCCCCTGACACTGTCACTCCCTCTACCTGAGGGGAGAACAGGCGATCCCCTGACACTCATTCCCCGTGCCTGAGGAGAAAACGGGCAACCCCCCAACACTGTCACTCCCCCTTGCTAAGGGGAGCTGAGTGATCCCCTGAAACAGTCACTCCCTCGGCCTGAGGGGAGCACAGGTGACCCCCTGACACTGTCACTCTCTATACCTGAGGGGAGAACAGGCGACCCCTTGAAACTGTCAATCCCCCTGGCTGAGGGGAAAACGGGCAACCCCCCAACACTGTCACTCCCCCTAGCTAAGGGGAGATGGGTGACCCCCTGAAACGGTCACTCCCCCTGGCTGAGGGGAACACGAGCAACCCCCTGACACTCACTCCCCCGGCCTGAGGGGAGCATGGGTGACTCCCAGACACTGTCACTCCCTCAGCCTGAGGGGAGTGCGGGTGACCCCCTGACACTGTCACTCCCCTTGACTTAGGCGAATGCGGGCAACCCCCTGACACAAGGGTCCCCCCCGCCCCCGCCTGGGATGTTGCCTATTTTGCCCTGAAAGGGGTTTGCTGAACTATGGTGGGAGAAAACAACTGGTCTTGGAAATACTGAGGAGGCTCCCTACGTCGTGGGGACTTTTCCCAGTGTGAGTAATACTGATAGCTGGTGCAGAGAGTTGGCCACCTGGTAATGAATCGGCCCCTTCATCACCTCGCCACCCTCAAGCGCCTTCAGGCCTGTGATACCTCTTCAAGGTATGTGGATTCCTCCATATTACATAGCCCTTTAGCGTGGAGTAAACTGGCCTCGTGAATCCAGGAAAATCCACCTTGGGAGTTGTGTTACTTGTGGGTTGTCTGTCTGGTGTTACTGATGTACTCACTGCAAATCCACCTTCCTCTTCCCTTTATATGCTTCCTCTATATTTCCCCTTGTAAATAAAATGTATGTTGATTTTTGGTAATGGAGATGTCAAAAGAGTATATCTACGAGGGATCATGCTAGTCATGGATGTAAGTGCTGGGTCAGGGATAGCTGAAAGTAGGGTTCCACATAGGAACCCTACTGTACCTCCCTGACCCCTTTAAACAGTCAGGTGGAGGCATAAGCAGTTAGTAGCTAAGAACCCAGGCCTTTTAAACCCACTGCAGCCAAAACAGAGGCTCCTGTTGATGGTTAGCTGCCTTAGGGGTACATCGACCTGTAACCCCCCTTAAAATAAAAACATAAAAATGGCCATACTGGATCAGACCAATAGTTCATCTAGCCCAGTATCCTGTCTTCTGAAAGAGGCCGGTGCTAGATGCTTCAGAGGGAATGAACCAAACAGGGCAATTATCAAGTGATCTGTTGTCCACTCCCAGTTTCTGGCAGTCAGAATTTTAGGGACACTGACAGCATGCGATTGCATCCCTGACCATCTTGTCTAATAGCCATTGATGGACCTACCCTCCACTAATTTATCTCTCTCTTTTTTGAACCCACTTCCTTAGGTTTAGAATCATAGAATATCAGGGTTGGAAGGGACCTTAGGAGGAGGTCATCTAGTCCAACCCCCTGCTCAAAGCAGGACCAATCCTCAACTAAATCATTGTTTGTTGTCTCTTAATTTTGTTGGGTGATCCCTGGTTCTTGTGTTATGTGAAGGTGTAAATAACACTTCCTTATTGACTTTGAGGGGCTTTGACCTGGTCTTGGGGTTTTTCAACTTTTTGGCACACCTCACAAGACCGGACATAAGTAGAAACATCCTTGCCCATTTCCTCCCAGTGGAATGACCTCCCCAAATGTTTTTTGGTTCTGTTTACCCCAGCATGGCCACTAGGATGATTGTGGGCTAAGCTTAAGAGCTTTACCAGGTACTTAGTTGGAACTACCAACTGTCTCTGAGGATGCCAATCTTCCTGATGCCCACCAGAAAGAGTTTCCTTGTATAAAAGTCATTTTTTTACAACAAACTGGGATCGATTAGAAGAGCTGAGAGGCGGTGGGTTGCTCCGTGCCGCCATCCAAGCTCCCTGGAGGCTTTTATCTGCTTTCTGTTCGGCCTGGAACTGTTTCCTTGATGCTGGAGACATTAGTTCCTCACTGGATTATGGACCTGGGCTTGGTTCCTCTGGAAGCGATGCAGCTGATGGGGCTGTCTTCGTTGACTGTGAACCGCTTTCCACTGGTGCACATTGCGGTATTTTAGGCTCTGGCTGAGCCTCTTGTGTAGGGTTATCTGCTGCTGCTGCCAGTGCAGCCTCAGTGGTGCCCTCTGGTGTTGAAGTTGTAGATGGGTTTGCAAGCGCTGGAATCGTCACTTGGGCCTCTGGGTTGATGAATTTGGGGTCCACTAAGGATTGGTGGATAGCTGACACCTGTGCTCCAGTGTCCCTCCACATAGTAACCTTCCTCCCTCCCACACTCACAGTTTCCCTTCGCTCTGAGGGTACCTGGGAAGCATCTGGGCCTGTGGACCTTGGGTGTGACTCCGGCGTAATGAACTGCAGTCGGTTGGGGTTCTTGGGGCAGTTGGCCTTCACGTGCCCCAGCTCATTACATTTAAAACATCGCCCAGCTGACTGGTCACTGGGGCGAGGTGGGTTGCTGGAGACTGGTGTGGTGGGACGATAAGGTGTCTGGGGCTTTCCTTGGGATGGAGGTGGGGCCTTAGGTTGCCCCCAGTGATAGGGTTTTGTTTTGGGTTGCCCCTTCTGATATTCGCTTCAACTGCTATTTTTTTTTTGCCACCTCCACCCATTTGGCTCCAATCTCCCCCGTCTCGATTACAGTTTTGGGCTTCCCATCTAAGATGTACCTTTCTATTTCCTCAGGAAAACCCTCTAGGAACTGCTCCATTTGCATTAGGAAAGACAGCTCTTCCAGAGATTTAACACTTGCTCCTGATATCCAGGCATCCCAATTTTTTTCAATGTGGTAGGCGTTCCGGGAAAATGCCACGTCCAGTTTCCACTTTAGGGCTCTAAACCGCCGACAGGCATGCTCAGGTGTTAGCCCCATTCTGATTCTGGCCTTGTTTTTAAAAAGTTTGTAGCTGTTCATGTGTTCCTTAGGCATTTCAGCTGCCACCTCTGCTAAGGGTTCACTGAGCTGCGGCCTCAGCTGTACCATGTACTGGTCTGTAGAGATGCTGTACCCAAGGCAGGCCCTTTTGAAATTTTCTAAGAAGGCCTCGGTATCATCACCTGCCTTGTAGGTGGGGAATTTTCTGGGATGGGAAGCGGTACCTGGAGAGGGGTTGCTAGGGTTGTCTGGTACCCTTACTCTCTCTAACTCTAGTTCATGCTTCCTCTCTCTTTCCCTCTCCTCCATCTCTCTTTTGTGGGCAGCCTTGTTGGCTTCTTGCTCGAGTTGTTTTAATTGGAGCAGTATCTTATGATTCTTTTCATTCTTTTGTGCTTCCAGTCTGGCCAGCTCTAGTTTATTAGCGGCGTCACTGGTACTTATTTTCCTGCTTTCTTGTGCTGGGTCACACCCCCTCTGCAATTCACTGAAACTGGGATGCACCCAGCTCAGGGGCTGCTTAGTTAACAGAGACTTTTATAGTATTTAGTGTTTAGCCTTTCTGGGTCTAAGCTAGCTATACCCAAGATTTAGAAAGAAAAAAAAAACAATTCAGCTTGTAAATTCCTTTTGCTAGCTGCTTGCTCACAGCTTGAAACCTTCCTTAACAAAGACCTTTGTTAAAAAAACTTAACACCGCTGCCTTCAGGCAAAGAGAGATAAGATCTCTGCTTTCAGCTCTGCTTTCTAAGCAGCTAAAAAGGAGGATTTTTTTTTTACTGGCTTTTGGTTTAAAATGATCCCACCGCTACCACCATGTCAGGGTTCCTTCCCCACTCTGAACTTTAGGGTACAGATGTGGGGACCCACATGAAAGACCCCCTAAGCTTATTTACCAGCTTAGGTTAACAGTAAGCTGCCACCACCAAACGTGTTTCAAATCTTAGGGGAGAGCCACTTGGAACTCTGCCTTCCTCCAACTATTTCCCAAGTCTCTACCCTCCCCTTTCCTGGGCAGATTTGAGACTAATTCCTACCCCCACCCCCAAGTCCTTACATCCCTTTTCCTGGGTAGGCTTGAGAGTATACCCTCACCAATTAGTCCTGGTGAACACAGATCCAAACCCCTTGGATCTTAAAACAGTGAAAAATCATTCAGGTTCTTAAAAGAAGAATTTTATTAAAAGAAAAGGTAAAGTTTTTCTTTGTAAAATCAGGATGGAAATAACTTTACAGGGTAATCAGATTCAAAGAGCCCAGAGGAACCCCCTCTAGCCTTAGGTTTAAAGTTACAGCAAACAGAGGTAAACCCTCTAGCAAAAGGAACATTTACGAGTTGAGAAAACAAAGATAAAACTAACACGCCTTGCCTGGCTGTTACTTACAAGTTTGAAAGAAGAGAGACTTGTGCAGAAAGATTTGGAGAACATGGATTGATGTCTGGTCCCTCTTAGTCCCAAGAGCGAAAACCACCGAAAACAAAGAGCACAAACAAAAGCCTTTCCCTACCCCACCCCCAAGATTTGAAAGTATCTTGTCCCCTTATTGGTCCTTTGAGTCAGGTACCAGCCAGGTTACCTGAGTTTCTTAATCCTTTACAGGTAAAAGGATTTTGGTGCCTCTGGCCAGGAGGGATTTTATAGAATTGTATACAGGAGGGTTGTTACTCTTTCCTTTATAGTTATGACAACTTTCTCCACACCATTCACAATTTATAGACCTCTATCATATACCCCCCTTAGCTGTCTGTTTTCTAAGATGAACAATCTCAGTTTTTTTAATCTCTGCTCATATGGAAGCTGTTCATCCCCCTAATAATTTTTGTTGCCATTCTCTGTACTTTTCCCAATTCTATTTCTAATATATCTTTTCTGAGATGGGGCAACTAGAACTGCATGCAGTATTCAAGGTGTGGGTGTAACATGGAATTATACAGTGGTATTATGATATTTACTGTCTTATTATCTATCCCTTTCCTAATGGTTCCTAACATGCTGTTAGCTTTTTCGACTGCTGCTGCATGTGAGCAGATGTTTTCAGAGAACTACCCACAATGACTCCAAGATCTCTTTCCTGAGTGGTATCAGCTAATTTAGAGCCCATCATTTTGTACGTATAGTTGGGATTACATTTTCTAAAGTGCATTACTTAGCAGTCATCAACACTGAATGTCATCAGCTGTTTTACAGCCCACGCACCCAGTTTTGTGAGATTCCTTTGTAACTCTTTGCAGTCAGCTTTGGATTTAACTGAATATGGGGATGGCTGGATAGATGGAGACGGTGTATAGGAATGGTTGGGTAGAGGGCTGTATAAGGATGGATGGGTGTACTGACCAGACACTAAAAGTCCAGTTATCGTGGGTGGGACGGGGTTGTGGTGCAGAAAGTGCAGCCTGTTGCCCAGCCCTGAAGAGGGGGCTCCCACAGCAGCATGCATGCACTGGCTTGGGTGTCCACAGTGCCCTTTTGAGGAGCACGGTTTGCAGGGCTGTGACAGAGGACAGAGTGTGGGAGCCCATGCCGAGCAGGGTATGGGATTCCCAGTGGGTATGGAACATTCCCTGGGCGGGAAGGAACTCGAGCTCTCCCCGCCAGCCAGCGCTTGCCCCGGCCATGCTCTCAAGCAGCTCCAGGGTGGGGAAGCCTCAAGTGGGCAGGGAAGGGGGTTGCTGGAAGGCAGTGCAGAGGGAGGTGGGAGGCTGCCATGCAGGAGGGCCACATCCTAGCTCCATAGGTATCGTTTGACTTCTATATATGGGGGAGGGGGGGAAGCTCCAGTCAGGCCAACAGGGCTGCATATGGGCGGGGCTGTCTGGCTGCTCCTGTGCGTCCACAGTGCTCTTTTGACCTGCACTATGAGGCAGCATGCTGGAGCTGGGGCTTGCAAGTCCCTTGGGGCTGCTCATGCTGGAGTTGAGGGGAGAGAGCAGCGAGTGATGGTGAGGGGGAGAGGAGCGAGCAGGGGTGGAGCCTCAAGGGAAAAGGTGGAGCAGGGGCAGGGCCTAGGGGCAGAGGCAGAGCACGGGCGGGGCCTGGGGAAAGACCTGGGCAAGGAGTGGGGCCTCAGGGGAAGATGTGGGGCAGGGGGGTCCGGTTTTCAGAAATTAGAAAATTGACAACCCTATTACAGGATGGCGACACCCAGAACAGCAGCTGCCACCCACCCTTCCTTGTGCAGGGAATGCACTGCATAGCACCCCCTAAGTGAATCACCCACCCAGTTGCTGGAGCGGAGTGCCCCATAGCAAGGTGTTGCACAGCCAGGCAACATACCGGTGGGGTGATAAACATGCTTTTTACGGCACAAGTTGCCATTTGGCTAGGCAAACATTTCCTGTGAACAGGGGAACACCCTGCTCAAATAGTAGCTGATCAGATAAGCAGGTCCGGCTGTGTGATGGTCCAACATCCTGGGAATTGACTTGGGGACCTCAGGAGGGAAAAGCATGACCTGCGACAGCTTGAGCTCCAGAGTCAGAGCCCAGTAGTGGGTGGCTATAATAGACTCATGGCCTCTAGAGCGTGGCATAGAGTGAGGCCTGTAGCACATACTCATCAATGAGTTAGGGGGTGAGTGGGAGATCCAGCTGGGGTTACCCCTCCCCTTCTCCCTAGAGCTGACCAACCACTCTGGAGCACCCAGGATCTGTGAGATTCCACCAGTTTGCTTGGGACAGAAGAAACTGGGAGACAGCATGGATAGGGGAAGGATCGTCCAGTGGTTAAGGCAGTGGCTAAGGTTAGTGGAGACCTTGGTTCAGTTCCCTGCTTTGTCACAGACTTCCTGCATGATTTAGGCAAGTCACTTACCCTTGTTGTACCTCAGTTTCCCCCTCGTCATCTAATCCAGTCCCCTACACTGATGCAGGATTAAGTACTAGCTAGACCATCCCTGGCAGATGTGTGTCTAACCTGTTCTTATGAACCTCCAATCATGGAGATTCCACAAACGCTAGGTCATTTGTTCCAGTGGGGATAATAGGACACTGCCCTGTCTCACAGGCAGGGGGAGGGATACCTCAGTGGTTTGAGCATTGGCCTCTAAACCCAGGGTTGTGAATTCAATCCTTGAGGGGGCCACATAGGGATCTGGGGCAAAAATCAGTACTTGGTCCTGCTAGCAAAGGCAGGGGGCTGGACTCAATGACCTTGCAAGGTCCCTTCCAGTTCTAGAAGATAGGTATATCTCCAATTATTATTATGAGGATAAACACATCAATGATTGTGAAACACTTTGAAATTTACTGACAAACCACATTATATGAGAAATAGGCATTACTATTGGAGAGTCTGTCCAAAAACTCCTCCAACAGCAGCAGAAACCACCACCCCACAGGGAACTTCATAATGTTTTCACCCTCTTTTTCTCTGGCCATTCCCCTCCCTGATTTACTGACTGCAAGAGAGACAAGGTGGGTGAGGTGATATCTTTTATTGGACCAACTTCTGTTGGTGGAAGGGACAAGCTTCTGAGTTTCACAGAGCTCTTCTTCAATAAGTACATTCATTGACTGTGGCAGAGGGCAATTTCCTGCAATATCCTGGGTAAAACTAATTGAAGTAAGTTTATGTATCATTATGAACATAAGACCATGAGAGTGGCTATACTGGGTCAGACCAAAGGTCCCTCTAGCCCAGTATCCTGTCTACCCACAGTGGCCAATGCCAGGTCCCCCAGCAGGAATGAACAGAACAGGGAATCATCAAGTGATCCATCCCCTGTCGCCCATTCCCAGCTTCTGGCAAACAGAGGCTAGGGACACCATCCTTGCCCATCCTGGCTAATAGCCATTGATGGACCTATCCTCCATGAATTTATCTAGTTCTTTTTTGAACCCTGTTATAGTCTTGGCCTCCACAACATCCTCTGGCAAAGAGTTCCACAGACTGACTGTGCATTGTTCTTGTGTTAACAGAAGGAGTAAATAAAACTTTCTTATTTACTTTCTCCACACCCGTCTTGATTTTATAGACCTCAGTCATTTGCCCCCTTAGTCATCTCTTTTCCAAGCTGAAAAGTCCCAGTCTTATTAATCTCTCCTCATACCGAAGTCATTCCATAACCCTAATAATTTTTGTTGCCCTTTTCTGAACCGTTTCGAATTCTAATATATCTTTTTTGAGATGGTGAGACTACATCTGCATGCAGTATTCAAGATGTGGGTGTACTATGGATTTATATAGAGGCAATAGGATATTTTCTGTCTTATTATCTATCCCTTTCTTAGTGATTCCCAACATTCTGTTCTCTTTTTTGACTGCCGCTGCATATTGAGTGGATGTTTTCAGAGAACTATCCATAATGACTCCAAGATCATAGAATGATAGAATCATAGAATATCAGGATTGGAAGGGACCTCACAAGGTCATCTAGTCCAACCTCCTGTTCAAAGCAGGACCAATCCCCAACTAAATTATCCCAGCCAGGGCTTTGTCAAGCCTGACCTTAAAAACCTATAAGGAAGGAGATTCCACCACCTCCCTAGGTAACCCATTCCAGTGCTTCACCACCCTCTTAGTGAAAAAAGTGTTTCCTAATATCCAACCTAAACCTCCCCCACTGCAACTTGAGACCATTTTCCTTGTTCTGTCATCTGCTACTGCTGAGAACAGCCTAGATCCATCCTCTTTGGAACCCCCTTTCAGGTAGTTGAAAGCAGCTATCAAATCCCCCCTCATTCTTCTCTTCTGCAGACTAAACAATCCCAGTTCCCTCAGCCTCTCCTCATAAGTCATTTGCTCCAGCCCCCTAATCATTTTTGTTGCCCTCCGCTGGACTCTTTCCAATTTTTCCACATTCTTCTTGTAGTGTGGGGCCCAAAACTGGACATAGTACTCCAGATGAGGCCTCACCAATGTCAAATAGAGGGGAATGATCACGTCCCTCGATCTGCTGGCAATGCTCCTACTTATACAGCCCAAAATTCTTTTAGCCTTCTTGGCAACAAGGACACACTGTCGACTCATGTCCAGCTTCTCGTCCACTGAAACTCCTAAGTCCTTTTCTGTAGAACTGCTGCCTAGCCATTCGATGCCTAGTCTGTAGCAGTACATGGGATTCTTCCATCCTAAGTGCAGGACTCTGCACTTGTCCTTGTTGAACATCATCAGGTTTCTTTTGGCCCAATCCTCTAATTTATCTAGGTCCCTCTGTGTGCTATCCCTACCCTCCAGCATATCTACCACTCCTCCCAGTTTAGTGTCATCTGCAAACTTGCTGAGGGTGCAATCCATGCCATCCTCCAGATCATTAATGAAGATATTGAACAAAACCATCCCCAGGACCGACCCTTGGGGCACTCCGCTTGATACTGGCTGCCAACTAGACATGGAACCATTGATAACTACCTGTTGAACCCGATGATCTAGCCAGTTTTCTATCCACCTCTCTTTCTCGAGTAGCAACAGCTAATTTACACCCCATCATTTTATATGTATAGTTGGGATTATGTTTCCCAATGTGCATTACTTCGCATTGAATTTTATCTGCCATTTTGTTGCCCAGTCACCCAGTTTTGTGAGATCCTTTTGTAGCTCTTCACAGTCTACCTGGGACTTAACTATCTTGAGTAGTTTTGTATCATCTGCAAATTTTGCTACCTCACTGTTTACCATTTTCCCAGCTCATTTATGAATATATTATATAGGACTGGGCCCAGGGGGACACCACTATTTACCTCTCTCCATTCTGAAAACTGACCATTTATTCCTATTCTTTGTTTCCTATCTTTTAACCAGTTACAGCCCATGAGAGGACCTTCACTCTTATCCCATGACAGCTTACTATGCTTAAGAGCCTTTGGTGAGGGACCTTGTCAAAGGCTTTCTGAAAATCTAGGTACACTATATCCACTGGATCCATATGCTTGTTGACCCCCTCAAAAAATTCTAGAAGATTGGTGAGGAATGATTTCCCTTCACAAAAACTATGTTGACTCTTCCCCAACAAATTATGTTCATCCATGTGTCTGACAATTTTGTTCTTTATTATAGTTCCAGTTTTCTTGGTACTGAAGTCAGACTTACTGGCCTGCAATTACCAGGATCACCTCCGGAGCCCTTTTTAAAAATTGGCATCACATTAGCTATCCACCAGTCATTGTCGGCCAGGGATTGTAACTAATTGTATGGGGGAGGGTAACCACAGCCCTCCAAGAACTAAGGACAGTGAGGGGTGGTTAGGCAAATTCAGTCAAGTTGTAACGTCTCCAGGGAGCTACCACCTGGAGAGATGCTTGTATAGACTGGTTCAAACTGAATTTTCCAGGGACCAGCAGACAAAGAAGGGACTTGCAGTTAAATAGCCTGAGTTAAAACTGAGGCTTTCTGATCCAGCAAATGGACAGGGCCTCTTGTCCAAGGGAGGCTTAAAGCCTTAGGAAAGCGGTGGAAGGATGTTAGTCCCCATAATGCTGAATGTTCTTGTTCTGAGTAAAAGGCGTTACAAACTTGTAACCACAGGAAAACCCCTGGTGGGGTTTGAAGGACTGTTAACCAGCCAGCCCATGTTGGAGTTGGGGGGATCTCTGGGAAGCTTATTGGCAAGAGTGTGGGTTCTTTTATTGTTTGTAATATGTTCTTTCTGTAATTCTTTTTACCTTAGGAATAAATGTGCTTGCTTGGAAAGAGCTGTGTGGTAATGTTACTGTGGCAATTACACTGTTTACCATCTCTGATGAGAAAAGCAAAGCAGGCTTAAGCAATCTGACTTTGTTGGGGAATTCACAGTTTAGGCAGGGAGCTATGCAGCCTGGAAATACCCCAGTCAGGAGGGAGAGAGATGTGCATCTCTGGTCACATGAGCTGATGGCTGGGGAGCCGGAGCCTGAGCGTGGGTGACCTTGTGGGACCACAGAGTGAGAAATACAGTACAATTGCCCTGACCATCCAACCCCTGGCCACTCAACCTCTGACTAGCCATCCAACCCATTGGTCCCCCTGCTGGTACATTCTCAGCTTTGACAAACTCTCATGACACGTGGTGTTTTTTGTAATGCTCACAGCTCCTGGATTCACCAGGATGCACAAGAATCTACACTTTCATTTAAAAAAATGAAATAAGTAAGTTTCTAGCCCTCAGGGAAACAGCTTGAAAAGTTGGGCCCGAGTGCCACCTCAGAAATCAGTAGGCAAAGAAAAAAACCCAAATGTATAACACTGCTCAACAGGCGAAATGCTTCTGAAATAAATGTCATCAAACTTTACTAATTCTGGGTCACTGAGAATGAAAATGATGCTTAAAATTGTTGATTGGCTCTAGTTTTCAAGTTATGCTATTGGGTCAGTATATACGACCCTTGACTTGGGAATAGCGGAGGATAAGTGAGTTATAAAGGGAAGGGATCTCAATTTAAACCAGAAATGACTAAAATACATCTTTGACTGTATCTATGAATAAATCTATGACTGGGTTTGGACAGTACTTGCTTTTTAGCAAAACAATGAATGATGCAATCTGAAGCTGGTATTGCATCATACGTGATATGAATATCATCATGTTATTCCTAGAAGTCATGGATGATGCAATCATAACGAAGCTTACATCACTCTGCTGAACAAATTGCCCTATATCAGCTCTAGAAATCATACAGTGTCATGCTCCCTTATTTGTCAGTGTTTGATTTTGCAAAGGGACACATTTCTGTTTAGCCAAAGTGAACAGAGATGCCTCATACTTGTGTGAACAGTGCAGATAACTTCTGCTATGTTTGTGGTGAAGTGACTTTTGCATCACAAATGCGCAGTATAACCACTATGGTTAAGAAAGCCTATCACCTTTATTTTGGCTGCAAAATTGGAGATCAGGACAAGAGGTGGGCCCCACACATATGCTGCAACACTTGTGCAACAAATCTTTGCCAGTGGTTGAACTGGAAAAGGAAATCTATGCCTTTTGCAGTGCCAATGATTTGGAGATAGCCAACAGATCATACCAGCAATTGTTACTTCTGCATGGTGCCTCCAGTTGGGAAAGGTGTGTCAAAGAAGAAAAAGTGGACTGTGCATTATCCAAACATTCCATCAGCTATACGCCCAGTACCCCACAGAGAAGGACTGCCGGTTCCTGATGCACCAGAATCATTCTCACTTGAGTCAGAAGAGAAAGAGGATGAAACTTCTGGTTCTGAACCATCAATGTCACAGGACCCACATTTTCTCCCATCCTCCTCCTCTGAACCAAACCACATAACACAAGGTGAACTGAATGACCTTGTCAGGGATTTGGAACTACCCAAGAGTAAGGCAGAGCTGTTGGGCTCCAGACTACAGCAGTGGAATCTCCTGGCAGGTGATGTTAGGGTTTCCATGTTCCGTGACCGTCAAAAGGATCTTGTCCCATTCTTCTTCATGGAAGGTGATCTTGTAGCCTGCAACAAGATGGTGTGATGGCAGCCCTCAACATCGTTCACGATCCAGATGAGTGGAGACTGTTCATTGATTCATCGAAGACGAGTCTTAAAGCTGCTTTACTGCATAATGGCAATGTTTTGCCATCAATTCCAGGTGCATAAGCTATGACCAACATCAGTGGCAGCTTTGTGGCGATTTGAAGGTTGTTGCTCTCTTGCTTGGTCTGCAGACTGGATACACAAAGTACTGCCGTTTTCTCTGCGAATGGGATAGTCGTGCAAGAGATTCCCACTACATCAAGAAAGATTGGCCACTCCAACAGTCATTGGAGCCTGGGAGGAAAAGTGTTCAGCATCCACCACTTGTTGAATCAAGGAAGATTTTGTTACCACCCTTACACATCAAGCTGGGTCTGATGAAGAACGTTGTCAAGGCCATTGACAAAACACAAGCAGCTTTCAAGTACCTCCGTGGATAATTTCCAAGGTTAAGTGAAGCTAAGATAAAGGAAGATGTCTTTGTTGGTCCTCAGATTCGTGAACTTCTTCGAGGTGATGCATTTGACCATGCACTGCGTGGCAAGGAAAAGACGGCATGGAAAGCCTTCCAGTTAGTGGCAATACATTTTCTCGGAAACAACAAGGCAGACAACTACAGGTTGTTGGTGGAAAACCTCCCCAAGGCACACAAAAGCATTGGTTTCAACATGTCACTAAAGATACATTTTTTGCACTCTCATCTAGATTTTTTTCCACCGAACTGTGGAGCAGTGAGCGACGAGCACGGCGAGCAATTTCACCAGGACATTGCAACAATGGAGAAATGCTATCAGGGCAAATGGAGCCCATCAATGCTTGCAGACTATTGCTGGACAGTGAAAAGAGATGCTCCATTTAATGAATACAAGAGACAAGCCAAGAAGCGCCGAGTAGACACTGAATAGGACTAAACTATGTACATAATAGTTTTTTGCCTTTTGTTTCATAATAAATTTTAGTTATATAACCCTTTTGCTGATTTTTAAAGTGTTACATAAACAGGACAGGTAAAATATTATCATGTAAAGCAACCATAAACACATGAAAAGACCTAGGTTTACAATTTATGATTAAAACTCTACTATCTACACAATATACATAGACATAAAATGTAAAAACTTTAATAACTTAAAAACAGTAGCCAATCAGTTATTTTAATTGTCATATTTGAATTCAGCACATCAAAATACATAATAAATACCACATTTTATCTCTTAAGCAGACGACTTCTCAAAAATTGTAGACCAGTGTAATAATAATAATTGTACCTAGTATTATTATTATTAGTAGTAGTAGTAGTAGCATTTAATCTCATGATTGTCAGCCAACCTCATGATTTTTTCACCCACTGAGATTGGAGATACTGTACTCTGTTCCATCCATAACCCCTTGTCTGTCTTGTTGATTCAGCTTTTAAGGGACAGGGACTGTTTCTTAAGGACTTGTCTATTCAGCAAATGGAACTAAAATGACTATATCAGTCGTAATCTGCAGTGTGGCCTCCTCTCATGATTTTAGTGCAAGACTTGGGATATTGGCTGCTTATTGTAAAGCTCTTGGCTCCTGCAGTGCTGTGAATATGTGAAAATTCATAATGTTGAAGACTAGAAGGAACCTTGGTGATCATCTAGTCTGACTTGCATAACACAGACTATAGAATCGTAGAAATGTTGGGCTGGAAGGGACCTCAGAAGGTCATCAAATCCAGCTCCCTCTGCTGAGGCAGGACCAAGTAAACCTAGACCCTCCCATACAGAGGTTTGTCCAACCTGTTCTTAGAAACATCCCATGATGGGGATTCCACCACCTCCCTTGAAACCTATTGCTTATAGTTAGAGAGCGTTTCCTAGTGTCTAACCTAATGTCTATTGCTGCAGAACATCAGTGAATTAAGTCCTGCTTCAAGCCATGATTGAACTGGAGCAGATTTTTTAGAAAAACATCCAGTCTTGACTTCAACATTTCTGGTGATGGAGAATCGATCACAATCCTAGGTAAGTTGTTCCAATGGTTAATTACTCTCACTGTTAAATATTTATACCTTATTTTCTATCTGAATTTGTCTAGCTTCAACTTCCAGCCATTGGATCATGTTAGACTTTTCTCTGCTAGACTGAAGAGCCCGTTATTAAATATTTATTCCCCACGTAGATACTTAAAGACTGTGACCAGGTCACTCCTTAACCTTCTCTTTATTATGCTAAATAGTTTGAGCTCTTTGAATCTATCACTATAAGGAATGTTTTCTAATCCTTTAATCATCCTTGTGGCTCTTCTCTGAACCCTCTTCTCCAATTCCATCCTAGACCAGCTCCAATCTGGCATCCATCCTTTCCACTCCACTGAAACCCCTCCTGCCAAAGTCTCTCTCAACTTCCATTTTTTAAAAAAAGGGAGTTTTCTAACCCTCCAGGTTGCAGGAAAGCATGAAAACATGGAGGTGGCAAAACATGACTCAAGTGTAGCCTAAAAGTTCAAATACCAGGAGGTAATTGAAAAGGTCCTGAAATGTATTATTATTTTTAAAAAATCTTGATTGGGAAGACAAGATTAGAATTTAAAATGCTCTTGACAAATTGGAAATATGATCTGAAATAAATAGGCTGAAATTCAGTGAGCACAGATGCGAAGTACTACATTTAGGAAGGAATAATCAATTGCACAAATACAAAATGGAAAATGACTGCCTAGAAAGGAGTACTGCAGAAAGCAATCTGGGGGTTATAGTGGATCACAAACTAAATATGACTGAATAAAGTGATGCTGTTCCAAATAAAGTGAACATCATTCTGGGATGTATTAGCAGGAGTGTCAAACTAAATGATCTAAGGGTCCCTTCTAACTTTAGAATCGATTCATACATATTTGTTCCTGTGGGATAGCTGTAGCTTTGCCTGGTCATACTCCTCTCCATCAAGCACAGAAAAATCAATTACCTCCTCCATGGACCTCACACTAGCATAATACCATGCTGGAAACCTGCTGTCAGCGCTGGGGAAAAGGTAGCAGTTGCCAGGAAGAAATATGGCTGCAAAGATGGTGGTGGGCATTTAAATGGGCTAGAACCCCTCTTTGTGTGAATTGGCAGTCATTCCATCAGAGCTGATAGAGCCGGATTCCCAGGTGGTGTGAGTGGGCCACTGCTCAGCAGGAGTTCAATGGGTCCAGACCCCAGCTGCTGTCAATCGGCCGTAGCTCCAGTGTTATCAATGGGTCCAGATCCTAGCTAGGGTCAATCGGCTAGAGCTCTCCTGGAGTCAATGGGCCTGTAATCGGTTGCGCCGGGGCTCGACCCTCCTGTCGGCAGGAGGGGAGCCACACCGACTCGCTCCTTGTCTCCTCTAGCTGGCTGAGCGACAGGAAACAGTATTAGAATGCTCAGGCCCTTCGGTACAGGGGCTGAGCGGCAGTGCAGAACAATAAGCTCAGGCCCTTGGCTGCAGGGGCCGGGCAGTAAACAGTACCGTGAGCTCAGGCCCTTTGGAGCAGGGGTTGAGCCGCAAATAGTCACTAAGCTCAGGCCCTCTGAAGCAGGGGTGAGCAGCAATCAGTCAATGAGCTCAGGCCCTGTGAAGCAGGGGTGAGCAGCAAATAGTCAAGGAGCTCAGGCCCTCTGGAGCAGGGGCTGAGTGATAAACAGCACAGTGAGCTCAGGCCTTATGGAGCAGGGGCTGAGCAGTAATAAACAGTACAGTGAGCTCAGGCCTTATGGAGCAGGGGCTGAGCAGCAACAGTAGGCGTATAGGCCCAGGTGCTTACACCTGGGTGAGGGGGAAGACTGCCACCCGTGAGTGGGGTGGCAGGGGGGACACAGGCCCGCCCACTACACTGTGTCCCAGCCCGGGGCCCTAGCAGCGGCTATCACTGCCGCTGGTCAGTGGGGTCCAGACCGCAACACACTGCCATCGGGACCTCTGCTTCTGTAGCCTGACAGGGATCGGCTACCCCCGGGCTACTGTCCATATCCCCCTCAGGGCCTACCTCGTCGGTCGCACCGGATCCAGGCCAGTCTAACTGCATAGGCTCCTCGGGACCAGGGCTTGGTGGCAGGTCCAGCAGCTCCTCCGGGAAGTCCAACCCAGCGCAGTCAGGTGGCTCCTCCGGGTAGCAGCAGGGACGGGGAAGCTCCGGCGGCTCATCTTCGTACCGGGCGCGGGGGAGTTCCAGCGGCCCTTCTGGGTACTGGTCATGGGGGAGCTCCGGGGGTTCCTCATCGTACCGGGCGCAAGGAAGCTCCGGCCAGTCAGGGCAGCTGCCTCGGGCCCTGGAGGGTTCCCAGTCAGGAGCTCCCGCCGGCACGTCTGCTCTCGGAGGTGGCTGCGCTCTGACTGAGCTCTGGCTGCCGGCTTTTCTACTTCCTGTCCCGCCCCTTGACTTCTGGGGGGCAGGGACAGGTGGTGGTAGCTCCGCCCACTTGGGTGTCTGGGAGGGAGCTCCCCCTGCTGGGCAGGAGGGGAGCCACACCGACTCACTACAGGGCCCAGATCCACATTAGATTTCTTTGGGTCAGTGAAATTGTGCTGCTTTACACCATGTAAGGATCTGGCCTGGGAGTGATACACATTCAATTATCCAAACAGCCCATAGAACCTTCTTGTCATGAAGAAAGTGGCCTGATAAGCATGATATTTATGGGACCCCACCCCACACCTAGATTTGCCCATGAAGAGCAAATAATTCCAGGAAGGGGAGGAGAACCTAGTCAAACAGAAAGCAGATACTCTTTTGGATAACACTCAGTTCACCAGAGATCAAATACACCCAACAGAATGCGTATATGGACTGCTACCATCTACCACGGTGGAGTGGAAATACATATTACTCCTGGCCACATGCCACCAAACACTATGGCCATTGCAGGGTATTGAAACTGGGTCCCTAAGTCATAAAGGCACAGCTAGGACCAGGATGTATAATAGGTTAGCTTGGCTACTCATTAGCAGTGTCTTGTAGTTACTGGGAAAGCAGGGGGAGGGATAGCTCAGTGGTTTGAGCATTGACCTGCTAAAGCCAGGGTTGTGAGTTCATTCCTTGAGGGGGCCATTTAGGGATCTGGGGCAAAAATCTGTTTGGGGATTGGTCCTGCTTTGAGCAGGGGGTTGGACTAGATGACCTCCTGAGGTCCCTTCCAACCCTGATATTCTATGAGTCGATGAAACTAAAGAAACACGCACACCATTTGGAAGGGTCTGTACAGTGCTTGGCACAATGGGGTCCTTAATCTCAGCTGGTACAGTCCCCTCAAAGTGACTGGGCTAGGTGAACATGGATCCAATCTGCTATGGCTGAGGTAACTGGGCTTGTTTAGTCTCCAGAAGAGAAGAACGAGGAGGGATTTGATAGAAGTCTTCAACTACCTGAAGGCGGGTTCCAAAGGGGATGGAGCTTGGCTCTTTCTTAGTGGTGGCAGATGACAGAACAAGGAGCAATGGTATCAAGTTGCAGAGGGGGAGGTCTAGGTTGGATATTAGGAAACACTATTTTACTAGGAGGGTGGTGAAGCACTGGAATGGGTTACCTAGGGAGGTGGTGGAATCTCCTTCCTTAGAGATTTTTAAGGCCCGGCTTGACAAAGCCCTGGCTGGGATGATTTAGCTGGTGTTGGTCCTGCTTTGAGCAGGGGGATGGACTAGATGACCTCCTGAGATCTCTTCCAACCCTAATCCTCTATGATTCTATGACTTGGGATGCTTACAGTCTATGCCATTTACCTTGGCAATACATTCTTCACCCCCATCCCATGGCTCAGTTCTAATATAATTCACAACAATTTTCTCCTATTCTGCTGCCTCTGGAGTGATGGTAGTGGCATTCGCTCTGGCAGGTGTGTGTGTGGATAGTAGGGTTACCTTAAGTTTGGAACAATTTGGTTTTATATGGCTGGGAGCCCACCACTGATGGCAAACTACCTGCCTTCTCTGTTGGTAGGGGGTTTTAAACCCTGTATTCCCTTGGTATTTTTTTAAATCAAAGTTGGGGTTAGGTTTATCTCTAATCCTCTCTTCCCTCAACTTGGGTGAAATGAGGATTTGTGCCCCCAGTTGGGCCCTTGAGTCAACATATTCACCTACAGTTTCTGCAGCCTCTAAAACCGTGGATGTGTTTTGTTGCAAATGGCTGCTTTTACCTCATCAGTAACTGCCTATTACGATTTATTCTGGGCCATCAGATCAAACAGTTTTCTATAATCACCTCCAGTCCCCTACCCCCATTATCCATTTTCTCCTAAAATTACACATTTTAAGCACATATTCAACATGAGTGACATTGTCAAATATTCTGCGGTTTCTACACTTCCATTGATAGGTCTCAGGGGTAATCTTAAACCTTTCCAGTACACCTTCTCTAAATTTCATATACACCTCAGCGTCACCCGCCTCTATATCATTAAAAACTTTTCTGGCTTTTCCAGTTAATCTGGTTAAGAGGCAAGACATCACATACTCTTTCAGAGGTGGACAGAAACTCCTCTAATTGGTCAGTCACTTTATAAATTGGGCAGACTTTCTCCCACTCCCTTGGCTGGGGAAGCTCCATTTCCTGCCCCAGTATTTTGATCTGCAGTGTTTCAGCTACCCAGGGCTGCCTGGGGGGGGGGACAAGTGGGGCAATTTGCCCCAGGCCCCCATAAGAGTTTTTTTGGGCCCCTGGAACGAGGTCCTTCACTTGCTCCGGGGGCCCTGGAAAACTCTCGCGGGGCCTGGGCCCCCGGAGCTTCTTCCACTCCGGGTCTTCGGTGGCAATTCGGCAGCAGGGGGTCCTTCTGCTCTGGGACCCGCCGCTGAAGTGCCCCAAAGACCTGCAGCAGGGGGTTCTTCTGCCCTGGGACACGTCGCTGAAGTGGCGGGTCTTCGGCGGCGGAGGCCCCCTGCTGCCGAAGACCACAGGCCCCCTGAATCTTCTGGGCGGCCCTGCAGCTTCCATCTGCCTCCTGTGTGCCCTCCACTCAGCTTCTTTGCTGGTTTTGACTGCAGATTGGGCTGCCTCAGTCTCCCTGATCCACAATTCAGCTACCAGTCTCCAGTGCTGGCATTCTTCCTGGGCTCTCAGGTGCTGCAATTGGGCCAGTTCCACTCTGGTGTTTTCCTCTGCAGTGGCTAGGGCAACCAGTTCCTTGCAGGGCCGGCTCCAGACCCCAGCGCGCCAAGCGCGTGCTTGGGGCGGCATTTTGCCGGCAGGCGGCTCCGGCGGACCTTCCGCATTCATGCCTGCGGGAGGTCCACTGGAGCCGCGGGACCAGCGGACCTCCCGCAGGCATGACTGCGGAGAGTGTGCTGGTCCCGCGGCTCCGGTGGACCTCCTGCAGGCATGACTGCGGAGGGTGTGCTGGTCCCGCGGCTCCAGTGAACCTCCCGCAGGCATGTCTGCAAGAGGTCCCCCGGAGCCGCGGGACCGGCAACCGGCAGCGCGCCCCCTGCGGCGCGCCGCCCTGCTTGGGGCGGCGGAATTCCTAGAGCCGCCCCTGGTTCCTTGGATGCCTGGTCAAAACTGATGAGCCGAACTCTCAGCTTCTGATCTGGGGTTTTCCTTTTAAAGGATATTCCCCTCTCCAAACAAATCTTCAGGGTCTTTTCTCCCAAGATCATCATCTGACTGTGGTTCACTCATTGGGTCTATTCTTTAACCTTTAACCTCCATATCAAGTTTAAACTTTAACAGCCCTGGGGTTATGATCTATAAACTCCACAGAGATGTGGTAAGTGAATCCTATCAACTGTGTCAGTGTCAAGCTGCTTGCAGTGACTCAAGAGCATGAGTACCAACCTCAGGGCAGACTGCTGGGAAGCACGGAACAAACCCCAATTTGGCTGTGAGTTCCATTCTTAGACTTCACCAACCAATTATCTAGTGTAAACTCCTCAGGTAGTATGTCAGCCTAACCATAGTGTCACAGGGTATGTCTACACTACGAAATTAGGTCGAATTTATAGAAATCGGTTTTTAAAAAATCATTTTTATACAGTCGACTGTGTGTGTCCCCACAAAAAATGCTCTAAGTGCATTAAGTCAGCAGACCGCGTCCACAGTACCGAGGCTAGCGTCGACTTCCAGAGCATTGCACTGTGGGTAGCTGTGAGTAGCTGTCCCACAGTTCCCGCAGTCTCTGCTGCCCATTGGGATTCTGGGTTCAGATCCCAATGCCTGATGGGGCAAAAACAGTGTCGCGGGTGGTTCTGGGTAAATGTCATCAGGCCCCCCTCTCCCTCCGTGAAAGCAACGGCAGACAATGGTTTCATGCCTTTTTTCCTGGGTTACCTGTGCAGACGCCATACCACGGCAAGCATGGAACCCACAAAGCTGACCGTCACCATAACTCTCCTGGGTGTTGGCAGACGTGGGACTGCATTGCTACACAGCAGCAGCTCATTGCCTTTTGGCAGCAGATGGTGCATTATGACTGGTAGCCAGTGTTGTCATATTCCTAGGTGCTCTTTTTAACAACCTTGGTGAGGGGTGCCTGGGCAAATGGCAGACGTGAGACTGCATTGCTACACGGCAGCAGCTCCTTGCCTTTGGCAGCAGATGGTGCGTTCAACTGGTAGCCATCATTGTCATATTCCTGGGTGCTCTTTTAACTGATCTTGGTGAGGTCAGTCACGGGTGCCTGGGCAGACTCCTGATGAGCACCCAGGCGCTGACAATGACTAGCAATCAAACTGCACCATCTGCTGCCACCCTAAAGATGTAAAAGATAGATGGACTGGATCAAAACAAGAAATAGACCCAATTTGTTTTGTATTCATTTGCTTCCTCTGGCCTACCGCTAGGCTTGCCTTAGCTCCTTAATTTTCACATAGCACTGCCACCCCTTCCCGCAGCTCCTGTTGGCCTGGGACGGTGAACCACAGCCAGTGGGGGCTGCGATCGGCCGAACCTGTGGACACTGCAGGTAAACAAACCGTCCCGGCCCACCAGCGGCTTTCCCTGGTGGACAGCCTGCCAAAGGTTGCCCATCCTTGGCAGGGGTGGCTCTAGGAATTGCGCCGCCCCAAGCAGGGCGGCACGCCGCGGGGGGTGCTCTGCCGGTCGCCGGTCCCACGGCTCCGGTGGACCTCCCGCAGGCATGCCTGCGGATGCTCCACCGGAGCCGCAGGACCAGCGGACCCTCCACAGGCATGCCTGTGGGAGGTTGACCGGAGCCGCCTGCCGCCCTCCTGCGGCACGCCGCCCCACGCATGTGCTTGGCACGCTGGGGTCTGGAGCCGGCCCTGATCCTTGGGCTAGGGAGTGCTGTGCTGCAGGAAGCAAAGTGGGGAGACTCAGCAGGGGGCATGTTCCCCTCCTAGCCTGTGCTGACCCCCATACCCCAGCAGTATGTGTAAGTCATCACTAACACAAGCTGTCAGCTGACTCATGGTTTCTGAGGAAATCACACATTCCTGTTATCTAGTAAACACAGCCCAGATGACAGATTAATATTTCCCTCTTGTTTGCTCAGCTAGAAGGAAGTAAGCCACATGAAGGGCTTTCCAAATAATATGCTCCATCCCTCAGACCCTTTGCATGTGCCAAACTGGCCCACGGCCTAATGTATTTATGGCCCCAATTCCCCAGATAGCAACTGCTTCAGATTGCTTGGCCTACCTGGGCTTTTACTGCCTCAAGTGCTGGGCTGGCTCACAGGCTCTGTAGACACAGCATCAGTACACAGAGATACTCTTGTTCTTATCTGAAGAGAGATGCCATATAACCCTTATAAAAAGTACAAAAATGGGCCTGGTTCTGATCAGGCCTAGGTGTACATCAGGAGTAACTTTGCTGGGGTCACTGGGGCCAATTCCCCCCTCACTCACATCAGTGTAAATCAGGAGTAACTCCACTGGGGTCAATGGCACCATTCCCCTCTCATTCACCCTGGTGTAAATCAGGAGTAAGTCCACTGGAATCAATGGGGCTGATTCCCCTCTCACTCACTGTGGTGTAAATCAGGAGTAATAATAGGAAAATTGAATACATTTGCAGAATAAACACTTTGTCAGATCAGTATGTACATAGGCATGATAGATAGATAGATTAGATCGATCTAGTTCTCACTCAGTCCACCTTCCCCTTGAAGAAAGGACGATATGGTTTAGGTCACAGGAAATAAGAATTACAAAATAAATCACTTATTGTGATCCTGCGATGCAGAAACAGGGCAATCTCGAATAGGAGCAGAGAGGTTATTTTACTTCTGTATTTGGCACTGGTGCGACTGCTGTTGGGATGCTATGTACAGTTCTGGTGCCCTCAATTCCAGAAGGATGTTGATAAATTGGAGAGGGTTCTGAGAAGAGCCACGAGAATGACCGAAGGATTAGAAAACCTGCCTTATAGTGATAGATTCAAGGAGCTCACTCTATTTAGCTTAACACAGAGAAGGTTATGGGGTGACTTGATTATAGTTTATAAGTACCTACAAGGGGAAAAATATTTAATAATGAGCTCTTTCATCTGGCAGAGAAAGGTCTAACATGATTCAATGTCTGGAAGTTGAAGCCCAACATCGCATGCATTGAAATGGATTGAACAGCACATCCAAGGATACAGGTGCCTCCTAGAGGTCTTCGGAAGGTTGCACTGTTTACTTCTTGTGGTCAAGGTCCAGATACCTTAACTCATACTGGAGGATCACCATTAGCTTTAGCAGTGTAGAGCTTGTGGCACACAGCAGGGCAGCTGTGATTCTTTTCAGTACAGATAGATCGGTGTGTATGGGGATAGACAAATAAATATAGATCAGCATTATAGGCTTGTATAATCATAGAAGTGTAGGACTGGAAGGGGCCTCAGTAGGTCATCTATTCCAGTCCTTTGCACTCAAAGAAGGACTATGTAATAACTAGACCATTCCTGACAGATGTTTGTTTAACCTGCTCTTAAAAACCTACAATGATGGAGATTCCACAGCCTCCCTAGGCAATTTGTTCCGGTGCTTAACGATCCTGACAGTTAGGAAGTTTTTCCTAATGTCCAACCTAAACCTCCCTTGCTGCAATTTGAGCCCATTGCTTCTTGTTCTATCCTCAGCGGTTAAGGAGAACAATTTTCTTCCCTTCTCCTTGTAACAACCTCTTATATACTACATCATGTCCCCTCTCAGTCTCCTCTTCTCCAGACTAAACCCAATTTTTTCAATCTTTCCTCATAGGTCATATTTTCTAGATCTTTAAACATTTTGGTTGTTCTCCTCTGGACTTTCTCCAATTTGTCCACATCTTTCCTGAAATGTGGTACCCAGAACTGGACACAATACTCCAGCTGAGGCCTTATCAGTGCCGAGTAGAGTGCAAGAATTACCTCTCATGTCTTGCTTACAATTCTCCTGCTAATACATCCCCGAATGATGTTTGCTTTTTTTTTTTGCAACAGTGTTACACTATTGACTCATATTTAATATATAATTAAATTAAATTAAATAAGGAATATATAATCATGTATAATGTGAGAACAATTTTCTTTCATTCAGCAAGCTCTGATCTAATTTGGCACTTACTGCTCCCCCCCCCCCGCCCCCATGTATGGGTGTCACCGTAGAACACTGGCTGCTTCCCCAAGGTGTTCCCTGCTATATAACACCTGTGTGTACAGGCAGTAGGCTAGCCAAGTGCATGGGGCAGGTGAGTACAATCTTCTCCTTTCCCTGTTAAGGCAAAGCTGCTTAGATCACAGAGTGATAGGAGCACTACAAATATAGCTAGATAGATCCAGTGGGGATGGATAGATAGGTAGATAGAGGGGTGTGTGAATGGGGATGAATAGACAGATAGATTAGATTAGATAGAGGGGTGTGTATGGGGATAGATCGATGAACGTGTATGGAAATAGATAGATGGAGAGATGTGACTAGGGATAGATAGAGGGGTGTATTTGGGGATCGAAAGATACATATTGTTTACAGAGTTGTTGTAGGCATGTTGGTCCCAGGATATTACAGAGACAAGATGGGTGAGGAAATATCTTTTATTGGACCAACTTCTGTCGGTGGAAGGGACAAGCTCTGGAGCTATGCAGAGCTCTTCTTCAGGTCTGTGTAGCTTGAAAGCTTGACTCACCCACAGAAGTTGGTCAAGTAAAGGATATTAGCTCACCCAGCATGTTTCTCTCAGACAGATAGATGGACAGATACCTGCCATAGGTGGTCCTCTGCTTTATGTGATTTTGAACGCAATACATCTAATGCTGCTTTGTTTCAAATTCTTCTCTTGTATTTATTCAGGAAGGTTTTGGGGTTTAGAGCAGGAAGGGCTGGGAGTCGGGACGCCTGGGTTCTGTCCCCAGCTCTGGGAGGGGAGTAGGGTCTAGTGGTGAGAGCAGGAGGGGGGAGGGCGTCGGGACTCTCAGGTTCATGTCACTTCAACTCTCTGTGCCTCACTTTCCCCATGGAGAGAATCATATTTACCCACCTCCCAGGCAGGCCATTTTGTCCCCATTTCCCAGTTGCGGGAGGGGATAAATTTGGCATCTGATCCCCCTTAGTGTCCTCAGACACTGATAGCCCTGCCTTCTTTCTGCATTAATCTGACACATTTCGCTTCCTTGTTTTCCAGCAATGGCAATGAAGGGGACGCTGCTTCTCTGCACCTGGCTGGTGCTTCTGTGTGGTGAGTAAGGATCAAAATACCAGGGCAAAGTTTTCAACCCTGGGTGTCTGAAGTTAGGCACCCAGGGGTGGGATACTTACGCTGGTTAAGCTCAGGGGACTGGCACTCTTTAATCACTTAGACACTGTTAAACATTCCGCCCTAAGTGCCTAAATATGGATCTAAGATGAGAGCTACCCGGTAATTTCCCCATTGAACGTTTTCTGTCGAAAATTGTGGCTTTGTGGAACATTCTGTGTCAATTTCAATGTAATTGTTTCAGAAAAAAAATTGAAGCAAAGCAGCGAGTTAATTAGTTTTCAGAGAGAGCAGGAGAAATGTCTGCGTGGGATTGTACAATGGGTTGTAGGGCCTAACAGCCTGGGGCTAACTTCCGGTTTCTGTCTTAAGTTCCTAAGGCTCATGTTCAGGGTTCAGCCGGCCGCCATCAGTGGTCAGGAAGGGAATCCCTCCACATCCCCACCTCCTGCTCTTATGTATTCTGGGAGGGTTTTTTAATCTTGTTCCTCTGAAGCATCCGGGATGGCCACAACTGGAGATGAGACATTGGGCACGGTGAGCCAGGGCTCTGAGGTGGCACCAAGTATTCTCTCTTCCAGGGTGTTGATGGCTAGTTCTTACTCATATGGCTCAAGATCGAACTGATCACCATAGATGGGGTAGGAAGGAATTTTCTCCCAGATCAGATTAGCATGGACATTGGAGAGTTTCTGCCTTCCTCTGCAGTGAGTGGTGAAGGTCACTTGCTGAGATTATCTGGGTATATTTAAGTTAGGGCTAACAAATGATTAAAAAAATTAATTGTGATTAATCACGTGTTTAAATAAATTAATTGCAATTAATTGCAGTTTTAATCACACTGCTAAACAATAATAGAATACCAACTGAAATTTATTATAAATATTTTGGGATATTTTTCTACATTTTCAAATATATTTATTTCAATTACAGCACAGAATACAAGTGTACAAGGCAAATATTTACAATGTAAAAAGATAAACAAAAGAAATAGTATTTTTCAATTCACCTCACACAAGTATTGTAGTGCGATCTCTTTATTGTGAAAGTACAATTTACAAATGTAGATTTTTGTTGTTGCATAACTGCACTCAAAAACAAAGCAATGTAAAAATTTAGGGCCTACAGATCCATTCAGTCTTACTTCTTGCTCAGCCAATTGCTAAGACAAACAAGTTTGTTTACATTTACAGCAGATTCAACAGTGTGATTTAAAACTGCGATTAATTGTGGTTAATTTTTTAAATTGTGATTAATTTTTTTGAGTTAATTGCGTGAGTTAACTGCGATTAATTGACAGACCTAATTTAATTTAATCATTTCCCTGCCATTGCAGGGGCCTCGGGCACTGGAGGTCCTCAGTCCCTCCTCTCGTCTGCCTTGGCACATAATAGTTTATTTTCCTGTGTGTTGTAATACTTTGGTCTCATTTCAGTTGACAGGTTAATGTGCAAGTTCTTGGTGTTTTTTGTGGCCTCTGATGTACAGGAGGCCAGCTAGGTAATCTGGTGCTCCCTTCTGGCCCTAAACTCTATGACTCTATGATTTTGATGATGTCAAAATGGAACATTTGCATGTTTTCAGAATGAAATGTTTTTGATTTTTCATTTCATTTCAAAACAGCTTTTCACTTTGAAATGTATTTTCTTGTCTATTATATTTTTTCACAAAATAAAAGCATTCAAAACCAAAATAAAACATTTCAGTTTTATCAAAGTGTTTTGACTGGCTCAAGATAAAATATCATTGGGGGGGGGGGAATCAATGTTTCTTTCTGATTTGGACAAAAAGAAATCTTGAAATCTCAGAATTTCCCATGGAATGAAATTTCCAAGTTTGGACCAGTTCTATTTAAGGGTCTAACTTTAGGCATGCAGATTTTAAATTTTTGTCCCAGCTCCTGATAAATTATTGCTGCTATTCATTAGGTGAATTACTGTAGAACCGAGGAGCCCCAATCATGGATCAGGACCCCTCTGTGCCAGGCTCCGTATATTATTATGGCTATATACTAGGTCTATTATGGCAGCATCTCAGCACCCCAGTCATAGACCAGGGCCCGAATGTGCCAGGTGCTGTACATTATTTTTGCTGTTTATTAGGTGTATTACAGTTGCAGCTAAAGCTTTATAACGGCTAAAACACAAATTGTCAACATTTCATGTCAAAATATACAAAATAAATAGCCTGAAATCTAACTCTAATAAGTTCTCAAGCAGCATTTTTCTTATGTTGCTATCTGTGCATTTAATTACTATCAATGGCATTTTTTTTGTCAGTATGAGCATGTATGGTGACATTTATCAATAAAAATATAATCCTCCCAAGCCTAACTGTAGACTGGTTTTAACACACTGGTAGCCTAACTATTCCCATGTCTTTTGAACCCTGGGGCTTCTTATTTGAACATATTCTTGTTTAACTCAAGAGCTCACTGTTAGGAACCGCTGGGTTTGGGCTAGATCAGGCCTGCACAACATGCGGCCCACGTGGGCTCACTGTGCGGCCCGCGGGGGGTGAGTAGGTGGGCTCACTGTGCGGCCCGCGGGGGGGTGAGTAGGTGGGGTCACTGTGCGGCCCGTGGGGAATGAGTAGGCAAGCGGTGGATGAAGGAGGGGGCTGAAGAGGCGGGCGGGCAGTGGTGTGGGGTGAGGAGGCGAGCCGGGCGGGGCTGAGGAGGCGAGCGAGGAGTCAGTGGCTGACCTGTTCTACTGATCTGGTCTGGCTCCCATCCCCTCTCCAAGGGTTGCAGCAGTCTGGAGGTGCTGCCTTCCACACCTACCTCATTCATTCAACAGGGCAATTGATTACGCAGTTGGGGGAAGATCTTATTCTACTTCTAGCAAAAAGACATTTTTCTTTTACCTTAATTATACTACCTTAGGGGCCCACTATAACAATACTGCTGTTTCGGTGGGGCAGCGCTGGGGAAGGAGGGTTTGTTTCCGTGGGGCGGGCAGTATTTCAGGGGGGCTGGGCAGTGCAGGGGGGATCGGCAGGGCTGGGGAGGTTCGGCCCTCAGCTGTTTTCTTTGGAGTAATATGGCCCTCACCGCTTTACAAGTTGTGCAGGCCTGGGCTGGATAGTTACAGTATGGGCATGAAGTACTCAATCATTTGGCACATGGACAACATTGTTAGATAGAAGCAGCAAAGAATTCTTTGCTGCTTCTACAGAACCAGACTAACACGGCTACCCCTCTGATTGTGAGATAGACACCCCTATAACTGACATATAGGGGATTGAACCACTGGTCTTTAGAAGTGAGTGGAGATACAGCTACAGCTTGCACTAAAGCTCCTTAGCTCAGAGATCCTCCTAGAACAAACTCACCAGTGGGTTACATAGGCGTAAGGCCTATGCTGTGACTGACCCTGAGGTAACTGTGCTGTATGGTGTGTGTGTGTGTGTATGTAGCCTAGAATGATAGGGCCAGGTGTCCTGCATAAGGTTCTGGCCCTGGGAGAAAGTGCCAAATGGCAGAAGTGGGAGGAATCTTGGTTCTGTACCAGTGTGCAGAATTGGCTGGTACATGATGGGGAAGGGGAAATTGATTATTTCCCCCTCTCCAAAGGGATAAATGCTCCCATTAGAGTGGCTAAACATCATGGCTACTTGAGGTCTCATGAGTAAAGCTAAGATTTTGTCACGGATATTTTTAGTAAAAGTCATGGCCAGCTCATGGGCAATAATGAAAAATTCACGGAAGCCCATGGCGGCTGGGAGCTGAGGGGGTCCTTACTGCTGGCCGCAGTGGTCGGGAGCTGCAGGGGGTCCGCCTGCCTCCACAGACGGAAGGGCACCCTGCAGCTCCCTGCTGGCACTGGCAGAAGTCACGGAGGTCTTTGGAAGTCATGGGTGCCATGACTTCTGTGACCTCCGTGACTAAATCGCAGTCTTTCTCAGGAGAGAGTGTAGACTCAGCAAGTTAACCTACGGTTATTTATATTAAAGAATAGAAGGGGAAACACAACCTCTGAGACCACTGCTTCTTCCTATCCTCTGAGCACTGGGATGGTGGAGAGCTAAATGGGTTAAGGGGTGACTTGATCATAGTCTATAAGAGGAGTGGCTAAACCGCAGTTCGCGAGCCACATGCAGCTCTTTTACAGTTAAAGTGTGGCTTGCCAAGCCCCCCACGCCTTCACATTCTCTGCCGACCAGACTGGGGGGGGGGTGGGAATCTCAGGGATTCTGCCCTGAGGCAGGGTGGTGGGGCTGGGGCTTCTGCCCAGTTTTGGGGGGGTGTTTAGGGGCTTCTGCCCCATGGCAGGTGCCTCCCACGGGGATGAAGCCCCTAGTCCCTAGCACCACCACCGTGCCACAGGGCAGAAGCCCCAAGCCCTGGCAGGTGAGCCCGGCTCTTGAACTTCTCAAGATTATCATGTGCAGCTCAGAGGATCAGTAAGTTTGGCCACCCCGGTCTATAAGTACCTACATGGGGAAGAAATATTTCATAATGGGCTCTTCAATCTAGCAAAGCTCTAACAATATCTAATGACTGGAAGTTGAAGTTAGACACATTCAGACTGTAAATCAGGAAATGTAATTAACCATTGGAACAACTTATGAAGGGATTCTCCATCACTGGCAATTTTTAAATCAAGATCATATGTTTTTCTAAAAAGTCTGTTCTATTTCAAAGAGGAATTATTGTGGGGAAGTTCTATGACCTCTCTTATGCAAGAAGTCAGACTAGATGATCACAGGGGTCCCTTCTGGCCTTAGAAAGAATGAATATGAAAGTCAAAACAAAATAAATCAAAAAGATAAAGTCAAAATGAAATATTTTTACCATATTGAAATGACATAGTTCCACATTATCAAATCAAAACGTTTCAAAATTGTCCCAAACTGAATTGTTTTGGAATGTCCATTTCACAGGAAATTAATTGGAATTAATTCCCCCCACCTACCCACTCCACCCAAAAGGTCAGAATTTCCTGCAGAACAGAAATCCTGTTTTCTGATCAACTGTATTGTCTGCAGTCAGGAGGACCTGTGACATATTCAGTAACTCCAATCCCCAAAGTTCAAAAATCATGAGTCAGACTCTGACTCACAAATGATTATATCTGCCCCAAAATCATGAGTGTAGGCTTGGCTTGACATAAGTAATTCACCTCATTTCTTAGTGGGTATAATTGGGAAGGTGAATGGAAAGTTAAGCTGTAAATAGGGACTTCTCAAACAGTATGCTGGAGTCAGGATGTCTGTGGTAGCTAAAATAATCAGTGACACCCTGATGCTAGGAACTATGGACAAAGTAAATCTGGAATGTGAAGATCAGGATCCATGTGAACAGCACATGGACAGAGCCCGCTGTCAGGGATTGGTTCCTGCAAAGTAACGGAGCCAGTCCAAAAATGTGTGGTGCAATGGATAGCAAATGCAATGTAATATGTAAATGTATATAAAGGAAGAGGTTTGCTATGTAACTTTGGTTCTTCTTCAGGTAGTGACCCCTATGAGTGCTCCACTGTAGGTGCAGTAGTGCCTCCTGCACCTGGGATCAGAGAATAGCAGTGCCTGTTGGGCCACACATGCACTCCGCGCTGTGAGCAGTGTCTATATAGCATTGTGCGGTCCAACCACCCTCAGTTCCTTCTCAACCACCTTTAATCTGGGACTGAGTCCTGAGCAGAAATAAAAGTAGAATCGCAATCTGTGTTCTATAAACTAGAAAGGATTTAAATCAAGCAGTGTCTCACCCTGATGGTGTAGTTCCTTCATACACAAGCTGGGATTCTCCTTTCCAGGCTGGGACCACCTCCCCAGTTCAGTCTTTGTTCTCCAGACGTGTTTCCAGGAGTTGAGTTGTGATGGGAGTGAGGACAAATGATGATGTCACTTCCCCTCTTTTATAGATCTTTTGCTATGACATGAGTCAAGCAGTGTCCATTGTCTATGTGCTCCCTCTGAGAAGTCTTCATTGTATATAGATCCTGTGATAGTCCTTGGTAATGTGGACTCCCCTTAATGGGCCATCAGTGCTGTCTGGCTTCTCCATTGTACCTGAAAGGCTGGTTGTGGGTGTTTCCAACTTCCCAACATATTTCAGTAACACACACACAGCAAAACTTCATAACTTCACATACAATGAGAGCATGTACAATTCAACAATATATTAATGTTCAATAGATCAAGACTTTTAGAATGATGCCTCACAAGGCATACTTTGTACAAAAGATATCATAATCATATCACTAGGGTAAATATGAGGGTACCAGGGTATTGCTTTGGGGTACAGCGGGTCACATTTTCCCAAACTAACCATGGAGCAGAGGCAGACACAAAGATGATCTCCATCCTCATCAGTCTCTAGACTGCCTGATATGGAACAAGAAATGCTAGTGGAACAGGAGGAAGAAACTGAGGAAGAGGTGACAGCACCAACCCACTTCTCCTCATCTTCCTCTGATCATCTCCTCATCTTCCATCTTCCTTCCATCATGCCACCACCTCCAACATCTGCAGACATTTTCAAGAACTGTTCGATAGCATGGTGGAGTCTCTCCAGATCCCTCTGGAGGAAGTCAGAGAGCAACAACACAAGTTGCCTGATATCCTGCAAGCCTCTACATCTGCCAAAATAGCACTGTCGGTCAATGAGACCTTGTTTGACCCGTCAAGGTAGTCTGGCAGACCATAGCCTCAATATCATCCACCTGCAAGCAAGCGAACAAGAAATACTATGTCCCCACTAAAGACATGGCGTTTCTTTTTTCCCATCCTACTCCAGACTCCCTGGTGGTCTATGTGGTACAAGAGACGGGGTGGCAACATCACTGTATAATATCCCCTTATGACAGGGACTGGAAAAGCCTCGACCTCTTAGGTTGGAAAGCCTACTCGCCAGCTATACTCCAGTTCCACATTGCTAATGATGAGGCAGTCCTGCCAAAATACAATCATATAAACTATTGGAAATGCCAAGACTTTTGTCAACACCCCCCAGAGGACAAAAAGGAACAGTTCCAGGCACTGATCACGGAGGGAGAACTCCTAGTCTGTACAGCACTGCAAGCCTCTTTGGACTCCACAGACACAGCTGTCCACTCCATTGCAACATCGGTGGTTATGAGACGAGCATCATGGCCTTACCTCTCCGGGTTCCCCAGAGAGTGCAGACCACTGTTGAGAATCTCCACTTTAAGGGGCCTACACTCTATGTCAAGTGCACAGCTGAATCCCTGCATACCTTAAACGATTCTAGAGCAACATTCCACTCACTCACCGGCGCTGAAGAGAAGACAGGGTAGATACCAGCCTACCCTAGATCCTAACCTCCACACTTCACACCTCAGTGGCAGTATGACCCGCAACATCAGTGACAGAGGTCCCCTCCCAAGCACAGACAGACACCAACACAACCTGCTGTGCCTCATACATCCACCTCCAAACCACAGTTTTGACGTTTTGGTCAAGTCCCTGAGATGCCTACTTCTGGTCCAGATGCTCCAACCATCTTCAGCGGACCATCAGTTTGGTGACCGCTCAGAGTCCATGTTGCACATCACCGCTCTAGAGCTGCATGCAGTCTGCAATGTGTGCTGACACTTCCTATCACTGATCAAACAACCGTAAGAATAATTACAGACATCGCCTGCATGTTCTGCATCAAGAGACAATGAGGAGCCAGGTCACAGTCCCTGTGCTCAGAAGCACTGAAATTGTGGATCTAGTGTATTCAACATGACATCAACATCTTGGCCACGTACCTACCTGGAGATCAGAAGACCACAGCAGACACATTGAACATGAGAGTCTCACAAGACCATGAGTGGGAATTAGACACAACAGCCCTACAATATATATTCCACCGCTGGGGGGTCCCGAAAATAGCTGTCTTTGCCACACCCGCCAATGCCAAATGTCCACAGTTCTGCTCAAGAGTGGGATTAGGTCACCGGTCTTGAGGAGAGGCCTTTCTCATCACATGGAATGCACCCCTACACTATGCTTTTTGACAATATCCCCATTGTTCAAAATACTTCACAAGATATAGGTGGATCAACCCAGAGTCATTCTCATAGCCCCAACATGGCCATGACAGATTTGGTATCCTTACTTCTTCTTCGAGTGCTTGCTCATATCGATTCCAATCAGGGTGTGCGTGCACCATGTGCACGTGTGTCAGAAATTTTTACCCTAGCAACACCCAGCGGGTTGGCTGTGGAGCCCCCTGGAGTGGCACCTTCATGGTGCTCGATATATACCCCAGCTGACCTAGCGCCTCCTCAGTTCCTTCTTACCGCCCGTGACGGTCGTTGGAACTGTGGAATCTTGCTTCGCTTGCTCACCACTCTCCCTAGCATTATAGTTAATAGTTGTTAGTTATAGTTCTTAGTTTGGTTTTTACTTAGTGTTAGTTGGGTTGGGAGGCATTCCGCTCCACCCCGATTCTTCTTCTTGGGCTCATGCCCAAAGCTCCGGGATTCAAGCCCTGCAGTTTCTGCTCTAAGCCCATGCCAACGGGCAACCCCCACGACTCTTGCCTGAAGTGTCTGGGGGAGGCTCATCAAGCTGAGATATGTAGGATCTGCAAAGGGTTTCATCCTCGGACTAAAAAGGATCGGGACTGTCATTTAAAGCAGCTCCTCATGGAGGCAGGTCTTAGCCCTCAGCCTCCTGCGGCACGGCAAGACCCGGCACTGAGCACTTTGGTGCGCAGTGCCCTGGCGGCAGCAGCCGGGGCTGCACTGTGTTTGGACTCTGACTGAGAAACATGGCACCGACGTTCCACGGCACCACAACCGGTGACATCGGCCCAGCACCACTCTTGCTCTCATGATCAGAAGCGGCACCAGAAGCCGGAAATGGGCGGCTCACCTTCGCAGAAACCAGCTTTCTTGGAGCCACCAATGGGGGAAGGTCCCAGAGGGGTGTGCCCAGGAGCAAAGGTTATGGCCCCGGCACCATTGACTCCGGCCCTGAGAGGGGAGCCATTGAGTCTGGTACCGCTGGACTCCCCGACCCGCAGCGTGGTAGAAGTCCAGCTGCCATCTACGCTGGACACCTTTGCGGCTGTGAGGGACCTTATTGCCATGATGGCATTGGCATCCCCTCAGCTACATGCCAAGGCCCCGGTGCCTCTGTGTACAGCACCGTCTCCAGGCAAGCTGGCTCTGTCCACCAATCACTCTACACTTGATGCCATACCTCCTCTCGCAGGACTCAGGCCAAATCCTCCACCCCAGTCTGGAACTCGTCCATCTGAAGGCATGGCCCCTTCATGGTTCTGGGATCCAGAAATGATCTGTTCAGAAGAGGTGAAAGAGATTCTTTTAAATAGCAGCCGTGAGGCAACTCACCATACTTACCTCTATAAATGGAAAAGATTTCAGACTTGGTACGGTGGCAAACATGTCTTGGTAACGAATGCTCCTTTACCATTTATTCTAGACTGCATCCTAGAACTTAAAAATCAGGACTATCCATCGTTTCCATATGTGTACACTTCACCATCATCACTGCGTTCCATCCCAAGATATTTACCCACCCAATGACAAAAAACGGTTTCTTAAGGACCTTCAAAACCTTTGCCCTCAAATACAGGACCCCATCCTACCTTGGGATCCCAGTCTAGTTCTGTGCTGTCTCATAGATCTTCCATTTGAGTCCATAGCAACGTACTCCTACATGCACCTATCCATGAACACTGCGTTTCTCATAGCAATCACATCTGCCTGACGGGTAGAAGAGACAGGTGCTCTCATGGCATACACTCCATATACAATCTTTTATAAAGACAACCTCATGTCACCACCACAGCCAAAATCCTTACCCAAGAGGCCATCCTCTTTTCACCTAAACCAACCTATCCACCCTCCCTCTTTCTTCCCCAAGCCACATGGCAACCAACATGAAGTCACGCTGCCCATGTAGGATGTCAGATGAGCATTAGCCTTTTACATTCACAGGGCGAAATCTTTCAGACAGTCGCCACACTTATTCCTCTCTGTAGGAGAAAGATCAAAGTGATCAGCCATATCCAAATAATCTCTCTCTAAAAGGATCCTAGAGTGCACCAACCTTTACCACCAATGTACCAATGACACAAGCTGTCACGTCCACCTGGAACTTGAAGGCATTCTACTCGCTCACTGTCCAGCTTGATCACCTTTCTGAACAACATGCCGATACTGACATTTGCCAAGTGGCCACCTGGGCATGTTCGGACACTTTTAGCCAACACTATGCAATTATCCACGATGTGGCATCAGATGGCCTCCTAGGACACACTGTCCTATCTGCCTTAGTAGATGTCACCCTGAAGCTCCAGCCTTCAATCTAGGGGCACTACTAAGAACATAAGAACAGCCGTACTAGGTCAGACCAAAGGTCCATCTAGCCCAGTATCCTGTCTACCGACAGTGGCCAATGCCAGAGGGAGTGAACATAACAGGTAATGATCAAGTGATCTCTCTTCTGCCATCCAGCTCCACCCTCTGACAAACAGTCTAGGGACACCATTCCTTACCCATCCTGGCTAATAGCCATTAATGAATTTAATGTCCATGAATTTATCTAGTTCTTTTTTAAACCCTGTTATAGTCCTAGCCTTCACAACCTCCTCAGGCAAGGAGTTCCACAGATTGACTGTGTGCTGTGTGAAGAACTTCTTCCTTTTATTTGTTTTAAATCTGGTGCCTATTAATTTCATTTGGTGGCCCCTAGGTCTTGTATTATGGGAATAAGTAAATAACTTTTCCTTATCTACTTTCTCCACATCACTCATGATTATATACCTCTATCATATCCCGCCTTAGGCTCCTCTTTTCCAAGCTGAAAAGTCCTATCCTCTTTAAGCTCTCCTCATATGGGACCCGTTCCAAACCCCTAATCATTTTAGTTGCACTTCTCTGAACCTTTTCTAGTGCCAGTATATCTTTTTTGAGATGAGGAGACCACATCTGTACACAGTATTCAAGATGTGGGCATACCATCGATTTATATAAGGGAAATAATATATTTTCCGTCTTATTCTCTATCCCCTTTTTAATGGTTCCTAACATCCTGTTTGCTTTTTTGACCGCCTCTGCACACTGCGTGGACATCTTCAGAGAACTATCCATGATGACCCCAAGATCTTTTTCCTGATTTGTTGTAGCTAAATTAGCCCCCATCATATTGTATGTATAGTTGGGGTTATTTTTTCCAGTGTGCATTACTTTACATTTATCCACATTAAATTTCATTTGCCATTTTGTTACCCAATCACTTAGTTTTGTGAGATCTTTTTGAAGTTCTTCACAGTCTGCTTTGGTTTTAACTATCTTGAGCAATTTAGTATCATCTGCAAACTTTGCCACCTCACTGTTTACCCCTTTCTCCAGATCATTTATGAATAAGTTGAATAGGATTGGTCCTAGGACTGGAACACCACTGGTTCCTTGGGGAACACCACTAGTTACCCCTCTCCATTCTGAAAATTTACCATTTATTCCTACCCTTTGTTCCCGGTCTTTTAACCAGTTCTCAATCCATGAAAGGATTTTCCCTCTTATCCCATAAAACTTAATTTACATAAGAGCCTTTGGTGAGGGACCTTGTCAAAGGCTTTCTGGAAATCCAAGTACATTATGTCCACTGGATCCCCCTTCTCCACATATTTGTTGACCCCTTCAAAGAACTGTAATAGATTAGTAAGACACAATTTCCCTTAATGGAAACCATGTTGACTTTTGCCCAACAATTTATGTTCTTCTATGTGTCTGACAATTTTATTCTTTACTATTGTTTCAACTAATTTGCCCGGTACCGACGTTAGACTTACCGGTCTGTAATTGCCGGGATCACCTCTAGAGCCCTTTTTAAATATTGGCGTTACATTAGCTATCTTCCAGTCATTGGGTACAGAAGCCGATTTAAAGGACAGTGTAACAGGGTGCTGGCCAAAAGGCACTGACTCAGCCCCTATTAGCGCAGAGCCTGCTAGCTCAGCTCCCAGTAAGGGGAAGAGATTGGAGCTGACGGGCTGTGGCTGATTAAAGCCCTGAAGGAGAGATACCTATGAGGTTGATGTGGGAAGGCCTATAAAGCTAGCAGGAAGGAAGTAGGAGAGGAGGAACAGGAAAGTGAGGAGTGAGGGCCTGAACTCCCAGCTAGCTGAAAGAACAAGCTGTTCCCCAAGGGGCTACCTGACTGATACTGAACTGTATATAGCTGCATATAGGTGGTGGTGGGAAAAGACAGGGAAATAAAAGGGCACTGGTGTTTGAAAGAGTGGTCTCCAGCTAATTAGTACCGCGAGCAACGAAGCACATGTCGACACGTGGGGGCTTGTCCGGGATCTGAAGCCAACGAGCACGGTTGGTGGCCTGGCGATGGAGGAGACCCTGAAATGGCTTGTAGAGCAGCAGAAACAGACCCAGCAAGCCCTGCAGACTTTCCAGCAGGCACACCAAGCAGAAAGACAGGCCGCTTTGGTCTGGCAGGCCAAGCAACAGAAAAGCCTGCAGGACTTCATCCGGGAGCAAAGCAATGTCCACGGGTAGCTCCTGCAACGGCTGGTGAGTCCTGGGACAGGGGAGGGCGCCCGGCCGCTGGGCTGGGGACTTTGTAAAATGAGCCCGGCGGATGATCCGGACGCCTTCCTAGGAACTTTCAAGAGGGTAGCCGTGGGGGCCGGATGGGACAGGGCAACCTGGGCCCTCCAACTAGCCCCTTATTTGACTGGTGAGGCGCAAGCGGCCTATATGGCTTTGGGGGAGGAAGCTGCCCAGAACTATGAGGCCATGAGAGCAGCCATTTTGGAGCGGGTAGGCTTATCGGCAGAAAGGTACAGGCAGAAGCTCCGGTCGGCCCTATGGATGTCTGCTGTGCAACCATGGGCATTCACCCAGAGGTTAAGGGACTGGGCCACATGCTGGATGAGGCCTGACACGCGTACCCTGGAGGAGATAATGGGCTCCCGGATACTGGAGCAGTTTTTGCAAAACCTCCTGGGGATGGTGCACACCTGGGTGAGAAGACACCAGCCAGGCACCATCGAAGAGGCAGTATAACCGAGGAGTCTATAGAGGCTGACTCGGCTGAGGGACCCCGGGGGGGAGAACAGCAACGGAAAGACAGAGAACTGGGGCGGAAGCTTGGAGATTCTTTCTCTGGGAGAGGCAAGGAGAAGAAAGGGGAGCCCCGAGGCGCACCCGAGAGGCCCGCCTGCCTAACGTGCTGGCGTTGTGGGAAGCCAGGGCACATTAAGTAAGACTGCCCGGACATGGAATGTGGCTGGGCGGATTTTTGTGCTTGGACAGAACGGGTGGGACGGAAGTGGGGGTTGGGGGTGTCCACTCTGCCCGTGAAGGTGGGGTGGAGACCCCAAACAGTGTGGTCGACACCACCTCCAACTGCACGCTGGTGCGAAAGGCACTGGTCAAACCACATTGGCTCATTCCGGGGGCAAGGCTGGCCCTCAGATGCATACATGGGGACAGGAAGACTTGCCCGGTTGCCAAGGTACCCCTAGAAGCAAAGGGTTGCTTCAGATGGAAGTGGGTAGGGGTCCTGGAGAAACTACCATGTCCAGTAGTGTTAGGCCGGGACTGGGCCCCACTACCGGGCATGAAACAATGGGGTACCGTGAGAAGGGGGGTGGATCCCCGGAGAATGAGAACCCCAGGGCAGGAGGATGGGCCTAGTCCTGGGAACCGAGAAAAAACTCCTAGACTGCAAAGCCCAGAGCGGTGAGACCCACAGGAAGCATATATGGGGGAGCTAGTCAGTCTGGACCCCACCGGAGAAGGAAGGGGCGCGGGGGAAAAACCCCTGATCCCGCTCTCTGCAGAGGAAGCCCCAGATGTACTGGGATGAATGGGGGAAACTGAGGCACAGAAGGTCCCGCCCTGAGGTGGGAGGAACGCCAAGCCCCTGTCAGTGGGGCAGGAAGGCCCCGAGCCGCAAGGAAAGCCGGGGGAAACTGAGTAGCGGGAGGTCCCGCTAGAAGCCGAAATAACCCCCGAACTCCAGCCAGGCACACAGGTGGAGCTGGGGATAGGGGGCCTGCCGCACTGCGATTGGTGTGACGACCTGCGAGCAGAGGCAGAGATGGGGGGCCTACCCCTCCGTGATATGTGCTCCTTCTGTGGGAGCGGGATGAAGAGACCGTCCGAGGTAATGGCTGGGGAGAGCCCCACCCACAGTACCCTCCCTTGGGGGAGTGGTGGAAGAGCCAAGGGGCCAAGAGGCCGAAGGCGGCCCGGGGTTGCCGTTCTTAAGGGGTGTGTGTGTGTAACAGGGTGCTGGCCAAAAGGCAGTGACTCAGCCCCTGTTAGCGCAGAGCCTGCTAGCACAGCTCCCAGTAAGGGGAAGAGATTAGAGCTGACGGGCTGTGGCTGATTAAAGCCCTGAAGGAGAGACACCTGTGAGCGTGATGAGGGAAGGCCTATAAAGCTAGCAGGAAGGAAGTAGGAGGGGAGGAAAGTGAGGAGTGAGGGCCTGAACTCCCAGCTAGCTGGAAGAACAAGCTGTTCCCCAAGGGGCTACCTGACTGATACTGGACTGTATATAGCTGCATATAGGTGGTGGTGGGAAAAGACAGGGAAATAAAAGGGCACTGGTGTTTGAACGAGTGGTCTCCAGCTAATTAGTACCACGAGCGATGAAGCGCACGTCTACAGACAGGTTACAAACCCTAGTTAATAGTTCCACAACTTCACCTTTGAGTTCTTTCAGAACTCTTGAGTGAATGTCATCTGGTCCCGGTGACTTGTCAACGTTAAGTTTATCAATTAATTCCAAAACCTCCTCTAGTGACACTTCAATCTGTGACAGTCCCTCAGATTTGTCACCTACAAAAGCTGGTTTAGGTTTGAGAATCTCCCTAACATCCTCAGCCGTGAAGACTGAAGCAAAGAATTCATTTAGTTTCTCCACAATGACTTCATCGTCTTTAAGCGCTCCTTTTGTATCTCGATTGTCCAGGGGCCCCACTGGTTGTTTAGCAGGCTTCCTGCTTCTGATGTTCTTAAATATCATTTTGTTATTACCTTTGGAGTTTTTGGCTAGCCGTTCTTCAAACTCCTTTTTGGCTTTTCTTATTACATTTTTACACTTAATTTGGCAGTCTTTATGCTCCTTTCTATTTACCTCACTAGGATTTGACTTCCACTTTTTAAAAGAAGTATTTTTATCTCTCACTGCTTCTTTTACATGGTTGTTAAGCCACAGTGGCTCTTTTTTACTTCTTTTACTGTGTTTCTTAATTTGGGGTATACACTGAAGTTGGGCCTCTATTATGGTGTCTTTAAAAAGTGTCCATGCAGCTTGCAGGGATTTCACTTTAGTCAGTGTACCTTTTAATTTCTGTTTAACTAACCCCCTCATTTTTGCATAGTTCCCCTTTTTGAAATTAAATGCCACAGTGTTGTGCTGTTGAGATATTTTTCCCACCACAGGAATGTTAAATGTTGTTATATTATGGTCACTTTTTCCAAGCGGTCCTGTTATAGTTACCTCTTGGACCAGCTCCTGCACTCCACTCAGGACTAAATCTAGAGTTGCCTCTCCCCTTGTGGGTTCCCGTACCAGCTGCTCCAAGAAGCAGTCATTTAAAGTATCGAGAAATTTTATCTCTGCATTTCGTCCTGAGGTGACATGTTCCCAGTCAATATGGGGATAATTGAAATCCCCCATTATTATTAAGTTCTTATTTTTGATAGCCTCTCTAATTTCCCTTAGCATTTCATTATCACTATCCTGGTCAGGTGGTTGAGATCCCTAATGTTATATTTTTATTAGAGCATGGAATTACTATCCATAGAGATTCTATGGAACATGTGGATTCACTTAAGATTTTTACTTCATTTGATTCTACATTTTCTTTCACATATAGTGCCACTCCCCCCCTGCACGATCTGTTCTGTCCTTCCAATATATTTTGTACCCTGGAATGATTGTGTCCCATTGATTGTCCTCAGTCCACCAGGTTTCTGTGATGCCTATAATATCAATATTCTCCTTTATCACAAGGCACTCTAGTTCACCCATCTTATTATTTAGACTTCTAGCATTTGTGTACAAGCACTTTAAAAACTTGTCCCTGTTTATTTGTCTGCCCTTTTCTGATGTGTCCTATTCTTTATGTGAAAGTTTCTCGTTTGATCTGGCCCTTACATTATCCTCTTCCATCCTCTGCTCCTGACTATAACCTAGAGAATCTCTATCAATAGACTCTCCTCTAAGAGAAGTCTCTGTTCGAGCCATGTGCTCCTCTGCAGCAGTCGGATTTCTCCCATCTCCAGTTTAAAAACTGCTCTACAATCTTTTTAATGTTAAGTGCCAGCAGTCTGGTTCCACTTTGGTTTAGGTGGAGGCCATCTCTCCTCTATAGGCTCCCCCCATCCCAAAAGTTTCCCCAGTTCCTAATGAATCTAAACCCTTCCTCTCTACACCGTCTCATCCACGCATTGAGACTCTGAAGCTCTGCCTGCTTACCTGGCCCTGCGCGTGGAACTGGGAGCATTTCTGAGAATGCCACCATAGAGGTCCTGGATTTCAGTCTCTTCCCTAGCAGCCTAAATTTGGCCTCCAGGACGTCTCTCCTGCCCTTCCCTATGTCATTGGTACCTACATGTACCACGACCACCGGCTCCTCCCCAGCACTACACATAAGTCTATCTAGATGCCTCGAGAGATCCACAACCTTCGCACCAGGCAGGCAAGTCACCATACGATTCTCTCGGTCATCACAAACCCAGCTATCTATATTTCTAATGATCGAATCTCCCATTATTAACACCTGCCTTTTCTTAGTGATTGGCATTCCCTCCCCCGGAGAGATAACCTCAGTGTCAGAGGATACCCCAACACCATCTGGAAGGAGGGTCCCAACTACGGGAAGGTTTCCCTCTGCTCCCATTGACTGCTCTGCCTCCCTGGGCCTTTCATCCTCCTCAACAGCGCAGGGGCTGCCTGAGCGGAGGTGGGACAATTCTACAGTGTCCCGGAAAGCCTCATCAACATACCTCTCTGCTCCCTTAGCTCCTCCAGTTCCGCCACCCTGGCCTCCAAAGCCCGTACGCGGTCTCTGAAGGCCAGGAGCTCCTTGCACCGAATGCACACATACACCCCTCGCCCACAGGGCAGGTAATCAGACATGCTGCACTCAGCGCAATAAACTGGATAGCCCCCACTCTGCTGCTGGGCTTCTGCCTGCATTGTCTCCTGCACTACCTAGTTAATGAAAGGGTTTTGTTTAAATCAAGAAGTTTTGAATGTAGTTTAGTTTACAGGTTTTAAAGAATAGCAAATGAACCTTGCCCCCTTCCCACTTTCCTTCCAAACTCCCTTGCGAAACTCTCTGTTAGTAGCCCCGTGTCGCTTGCACACTGCTTTATAAAGCCCTGTCGTTCGTGAGAGCCCTGCCCACTGACTAAGGCTCAGCCAGTTAACAGAGGCTTCTAGCTTTCAAACCTTACTTTGAAGCTCACAGCTTCCAACTGCCAGCCACAGCACACGGTCCTTCAAACAACCAACCAAACAGACAGACAAACACAAGCTCAGCAAGTAACCCCCAAACACAAACACACACTACAGACAGCCACTTACCCCAAGGGGGCTTTATTTGCTCCTTCTTCACCTGGAGAACTCTCTTGCAAAACTCCATTAGCAGCCCCTGGTCACAAAGTCACCTAGAGAAAAGCACTGTGGCAGGGCAACGACTTACCAGCATGGTGCCTCCTGCTGGTTGTCCAGGGAATTAGCTCTTTTCCAGCTCTGGAGCACCCTCTGCTGGCTGATGCCTCACCTGCCGTTGGCCCCCGAGTCCCTCCCAGACCCCCATGCCCTTTACATCAGGGTTTCTGCCCACTACAGTACCCCCTCACTCTGGGTCTCCCCTCCCAGGGGAGCCCCCAACCCCTATCCCCACCTTGTCTCAATGGCTATTGCCAGTCTCCATTTAGCCCCTGCTCACTGGGGCAGATGGCAGTCTGTTAATGACTCATCACCGGCAAGCGGGGTTGGACCAGCTGCCTCTGCCTATCTCTGGGCTGCCCCTTTAGCCCTTTTACCAAGGCTTACAGCCTGGGGGTTTTCCTGGCTGGAGCTCCCCAGGTCCCTCTGCCCTTCTCCAGCACTGCTCCACCTTAGGTACCCTTCTCAGCTCCCAGGCAGCCAGGTCCTTCTCTCTCAGACAGCTAGAGAGAGACTCTCCTAGTCTCTGGCCCTCAGTCCTCTTACAGAGCCAGCCATGGCCTGACTGGGGCATGGCCCCACCTGTGGCTGCTCCCCTCAATCAGCCTAGCTTCTCCCCCGCCGCAGTCCTTTCCCAGGGCTGTTTTAAGCCCTTCAGGGGAGGAGCCGGGTGATCACGCCGTTACAAGCACCCATAGGGACGCCACTCAAAGAAGAAAAGAACGTTATTCACCCCGTGCAGTAACTGAAGTTCTTCGAGATGTGTGTCCTTTTGGGTGCTTCATTACCTGCCCTCCTCCCCGCTGCTTCATAGTTCAAATGTGGTTGCTGCGGTACAGAAGGAACTGAGAACAGCACAGTATTATATAGACACCACTCACAGCACAAGATAGGGAGGAGCACATGTGCAGCCCAACGGGCACTGCTACTGAACATCTCTGATCCCAGGTGCAGGAGGTGCTACCACAGTGGAGCACCCATAGGGATACACATCTGGAAGAATCTCAGTTACTGCACAGGTAAGTAAGTTTCGCATCTGTGGTATCCCCTATACCCACCCCCTACAACTTGAGTCTGATCAACTCAGCATAGGTTTGCCAAATAAAGGAACCTGAGTAATGAAATCCAGAATCAAACTCAGTGCTTTGTATCCCAGAGAACTGGATGAAGTGTTCTCCCAGAACTGGACAAGGTGTTCTGGATAAGCCAAGTAGAAAAGGTCTTGGAGGGAATCCCAACAATGAGATTTTTTAAAAACGAAGATATAGAGTGTGCTTTGGACTGTCTTTTCAATTTTGAACCCCTCACCCTCCGTGTGTGTGAGAGAGACACTGACAATGCTGCTGGTTCTCACAGATGTACAATGACATACGGGGTTTTGACCCTGCTGCAGAACCTCTTGCTAAAGACCCCGACTGAAAGCAAAGTGCTCAGATCTGTATAAAGTGCCGCCAGACTGTACTGAGCTCACAGATTCTCCCTGACCCCTCAAAATGCCCATTACCAAACGCTGTACCGCTCCACTAGCCCCACCTCTGCCACCCCACATCCCGTTTCGACAATTTCACAACAAAAAATCTCTTTCTTTCATTTCAAAGTGACTTTTTGTTTTGACCTGTACATTTACTTATTCTAAAACTATGTGAAAAAAAAGATCAAAATTGGAACGAAATGTTTTGAAATTATCAATTCAAAATGTTTCAGTTGATTCGAACTGAGAAAACATTCAGAGTTTAGGTTTGCAAAAATTTTCAGCATTCCACATTTCATTCCCATTTGGAATGGGAAAAAATGTAGAAATATTGAAAATTCTCAGTGGGAAAATCATTTCCTATCCAGTCCTCCTCATCAAAGTGCTTTACAAAGCAGGTCATTATCATGATTCCCATTTTACAGTTGTGGAAATTAAGGCACAGAAAGGGGAAGTGCTTTGCCTACAGTCACCCGGCAAGCCAAGGTCAGACCTGTGAACAGAAACCATGTCTTATGAATCCCAGTGCCCCGTTTTAGCCACAATACTACACTGCCCCTAAGCACCAGGCAAAGCTGCACAGGTGTCTTCAGACGGTTAAATAGTCAAGCTGGCTTAAGGTTTTTTAAATTAAAAGGATTCTTATTAAAAATGGCCTTTTTAAAATAACTTTGCAGAACTGATGGGTTTCCCCACCTTGAAATTTTTTGTTTATTTAAAAATGTAAATAGAAACAATAAACAAAAATGTTGCCTGTTGGTTTTTCTATTTTTTATTTCTGTTTTGATTTTTTTTCATCTTCCTTTTTAGCCTTCTTGTGCTCAGTCATGTCTATGTTTGGTCTTCTTCTTCCTCTTCTTATCTATGGTAATTCATTGCTTTTTTATTTGGTTTTCTTCTTTGATTGAAATTCTTAATACTTTTTGTTCTTCTTTCTCAATCTTCTTCATGTTTGGATTTTTTCATGCTCATTCTTCTTCCGTCTTCTTTATTCTCAATCTTTTTCTTCAAGTTTGGATTTCTTCCCGTTTCTTCTTCATACTGTTCCATCTTCTTCATGTTCAATCTTCTTCTGGTGTGTTCTTTTCTTCAATATTATTTAAGTCTGGATTTCTTCATGCTCATTCTTCTTCTGTCTTTGTGTTCAGCATTCTTCTTCAAATTGAGATTTCTTCATGCTCATTCTTGTTCTGTCTTCATGCTCAGTTTTCTTCACTTTGGGATTTCTTTGTGCTCATGTAACCCACACACCTCCTGGGTGTGGTGTTCTGTCCCATCTAGTGGCACCGAGACCCCTTAGAGAGAGATATACAATGAGTGCTCTACAGCCTTAGCTAACAGCCAGTTGGCTTTTAGCTCATGCTTTAGAGGCTCAAGCACTAACCTCTAGAGGTCCCCAGTTTGACCCCCACCCACCAACATCTGTCAGCATTACACTCACTTTTCATCTTGTTCTAGCTTCTTCTTGCTCAATCTTTTCTCTCATTAATGCTCAGTCATTCTTCTCCATCAGCTTTGAGTTTCTTCATGTTTGGTTCTCATCTTCTTGGTTTTCTGGTCTTCCTCACATTTGGTCTTCCTTGTGTTTGTTGGCACTTCTTTGTAGTCTTTTTCTTTGTGTTCATATTCAGTGGTTCTTGTTTTTCAAATTCAGGCATCTCTGCAATGGTTGATTTGCTTTCTTCATGTTTTTCACATTTAACCTTCTTCTTATTTTTCTTCTACTTTAATTAGGTCCTTGTATTAGCTCTTTTTCATGATAGGTCTTCTTTTGCATGTTCTTCCTTTTCCAGGAGGAGAGTGATAGTCTAATGGTTAAAGTAGAAACGTCTGGGAATCAGGACTTGTCATTTCTATTTTTAAATCTGAAAGGAAAGTGGGATTTAGGGTTGAACTAAGAGGGCCTAGGAGTCAGGACTCCAGCGTTCTATTCCCACCGTGGGAGGGTCACTAGTATCTCTTGTTTAGTGCAGTGAATCTGGAAGTTGGGACACTTGGGTTCTTTTCCCAGCTGTGATTTGGTGTGGAGTTTCTGATCCTCTTTCCTCTAACCCACAATCTGTTACTTTCAGGTCTTTGCAGAGCAAGTTTCCGTGGGAAAGAATTCATTACGGTCTTCATGCAAAACCATGTCGAAAGTGTCGAAGCAGATTGCAAGCTCTTCATCACTGGTTACCATGCCTCCACTACGGTTACTGTGACGGTGAACAAGGGTACGTTCCAGAGAGTGACGCCTGTTGGAGAAGGACAGACGGTGACCGTGCAGATCCCAGCCTCGGTAGAGATGTTTGGGAGCAAAATATTTGATAGCACCATCCTGATTCAGGCTGACAAAGACATCTCTGTCCTGTCTGTTAACTCAAAGCCCAATTCCATCGATACCACTGTAGTGTACCCCACTGAAAAGTTGGGTACTGTATATTACGTTGTAACTCCCCCTGGCAAATATGGAGGCACCTACAAAGAGTTTGCTGTCATAGCAGGGCAGGCTCCCACTACAGTTGATATTTACTTGAAAGGGGCTGTACTGTTCAAAGGGTGGATCTATGCTGCTGGGCGTAAACTCACTGTTACCCTCGCTCCCTACCAAGCCTTGCAACTGCAAAGCTCTGTGGATTTATCTGGCACTAAAATCAAGTCTCGGGAACATGTGGCCGTCTTGACTGGGCACAGCTGTGCTGAACAAAACACTGTTTGTGATTACGCTGTCGAGCAGCTCCTGCCCGTCTCCAGCTGGGGCAGCACATACATCGTCCCTCCTCTGTCTTTCCAGGACAAGTATGACATTGCGTACATCGTCGCCTCCCAAAACACACGCATTGACTATCAGTCAGGGCCCACACGAGTTTCCCGCAACATATTGGCTGGGCAGGTTGTTCAATATAAAGTCCGAGTCTCTCACCCATTTTACATCTCTGCTGGTGCCGGCATCCAGGTTCTTCTCTTCTTCACTGGTGCTAATAATGGGAAATCCACGTATGACCCGTTCCTCATCAACATCCCACCCGTCACAAACTACTGCCACTCCTACCACATTGACGGTGTGAAGGATTTTGAGAACCGTGTGCTGATCGTAGTCAAGAGCTCAGAGTCCAGCAGGATCACCTCTGATCAGAGAGCCATAGGAAATGTCCAGTGGAGGCAGATCCCCGGCACGGAGTATTCTTGGGGAGAGTACAGCTTCGGAACAAAGATTAGTGCCCTTTCCGTACAGCACCCGACCTCTCCCTTCGGTCTGCTGAGCTTTGGAGGGGGGGAGCACAGTGGATATGGCTCAGCTGGCCTTTGTGCACCCAGTAAGTAATTTTTGTGTTTCTATAATTCCCAGGCAGTAAGTAATTTTTGTGTGTGTTTAATATCCAGGCAACCCCCCCCACGCAAAAAAAAACTGCACAGGATGAGAAATTACAACAAATATACACAAAGAGGCTATACACAGCTTGAGATCCAGCTTTGCCTCCTTTGTTACATCCTCATCCTGCACAGAGATACCTAGTGGTTGAGAAATGCAATGAAAACAAACAAATCACCCTGCCAGTACATGGCATAAGTGAGTTCTTGTATAACTGGCCGGTTGAATCTTTCTAGGTAACCCGGCCCTGTCCTGCAGCACTGTTCAATGCAGGAAGAAAGAGTCGTGTCAGATTGTAGATGGCCGCCCGGAGTGTGTGGCTGAGTCAGAATCCACCTGCTGGGCTCAGGGAGACCCACATTATCACACCTTCGATGGGCGGAATTTCGACTTCATGGGCACCTGCACCTACACCATCGCCAAGACCTGTGGCTCAGACTCAACTCTCCCGTCATTCAGTGTCAAGGCCAAGAACGACAACAGGGGCAACACGCGTGTTTCCTATGTTGGTTATGTGACGGTTGAAGTCTATAATGTCACTGTCTCAGTGGTCAGATCTGAGACTGGGTTTGTGAGGGTAAGAGCGCAATGTGAATAAATACTGATACTTTGTTTTCTGCTTATGTTTTAAGGGTAGATTTGGTGATGCTAACATAAAATCGCATTTGCTAGAGGCAGCTGCTGGAAAGTTTTACTACAGAGATTCACACTTCTACTTCAGAACTGAACAACGACTCGCTGCTATTCCAGCCTCCCTTCCCCTTCATCTCTACTTCCCCTTCCCCCACTTCCCCTTCATCTGTGCCAATGCCCCTCAGTCCTGACCCTCAGCCCGCTGCTAATCCAGCTCTGGGCTCTCCTCACACAAAGCGCTGCCAGTGCCTCTCAGTCTCAACTCACAGTCCCCCAGCAACTCCAGCCCTGGGCTCCCCATATACACACAGATCTGCTGGTGACCATCAATCCAGCCCCACAGTCTCCCCACCCCCACCCCACTATCCCAGCCCTAGGCTACCCCCACAGCCGCACATACATACAGCTCTACTATCCCAACCCTGGGATCCCCTCCCTCATGTAACTCTCTACCTCTGTCTTCAGCAGAGCATGACAAGCTACATGGTGGCTTTATATAGAAAAATCTGTGTGACTTGGGTATGTAACCACATTGCAATTAATGGGAGTTGCGTGGCTAAATCCCCTAGCTAAGCTTGCAAATCTCAACCTATTATTATTTATTATTTGTACTGCTGTGGCACATAGCAGCCTCAGTGCAGGGCCAGAAAGTACTTCACTGTGCCAGATTCCTTTGGGTAATGCACCCAAAACAATGTCTGTTTCTTGTGGTTCCCTTCCCAGGTGAACGCCCAGCGCTCCCGCCTTCCCATCTCCCTGCTCGAGGGGAAGCTGAAGGTGTATCAGAGTGGAGGTTCTGTGGTCATTGAGACTGACTTCTCCCTGAGGGTCTCCTATGACTGGAACAGCTACCTGGTGGTGAAGATCTCCAGCAGCTTCTCGGAGAGCATGTGCGGCCTGTGTGGCAACTACAATGGGGAACCTGGGGATGACTTTGCCACCCCCACAGGGGCGCTGGCTGCCAGCCCCGTGGAGTTTGGGAAGAGCTGGAAGGTGGAGGATGGGGACAGGTTCTGCTGGGACGACTGCCATGGGGAGTGCAAGAGCTGCTCTCCAGAGCTGGTTGGCAGGTACAAAGCTGAGCCCTTCTGCGGCTGGATCACCAAAGAAGCAAGTGGCCCCTTCAGCCAGTGCCACTCCGTGATCGACCCCAAAATCTACCTGGACAACTGTGTCTATGACTTGTGCATGAACGACGGCCTCAAGGAGATGCTGTGCCGGGTGCTGACGAACTACGCTGATGCCTGCCGGAGAGAGGGGGCGGCCATCTCCGACTGGAGGACACCCACAGGATGCTGTGAGTATACCCAGGGTGACAAAGAGATGCTGGCTCATGACCTTAAGGCAGGAGGTTTTAGTAGCAGAGTTTGAAGCCAATGGCAAAATGGGAACAGGTCCCCCAAGAGGTCTTAAGTGATTTGTAAAACTGAGTGTAAATATCATAGAGACTCTGAGATATCATGGCTATGGTAGGACTGCACAGATAGATGTTTAAGTGGCTTTGGAAAATCACAATGAGAATTGATCTCTCTGTATCAAACCTCAGTGGTCCCCAGTTGGCTTTTTTTGAATCCCTGTCTTCTTTTAATACTTGTGCTGTTTGTTAGGCACCTATAAACTAATGATAATGAGACAGTTCTTTCCCTGGTGGAAATTGGCATGATTCCTTTGATTTCAGCAGAGGTTCTGGCCTCACCCTTGGCTGTTGGGGGAATTTGAAAAATGGCCAGTGCAAATAATGTAAAGAAGTGGGGGCACTGAATAAGAAGGAAACAGTCAAAGGTGTGCCTGTGCAGAGCTTGGCTAACTGATGACTCAGGCCAGGTCTATGCCTGAAACATTTGCCAGTATAATAATGGCAGTTAGGACTGTGATTCTTTGTGACATTTTTATACTGGCAAAAAAACCTAGTGTAGAAGCAATTATACTGGCAGACATAGGACTGGATCATTGCATTCAGTCCCTCCTGTTGCAGCCATCCCATCATACAGTCCCATTCATAATTTTATCAAGCTCCAACTTCAAATTAGGTAGGTCCTTTACCCAACTGCTCCTATTGAAAATCTGTTCCAGAACTTCACTCTGTTCTGATGTTAAGAAACCTTCTAATTTCAAGTGTAAACTGACTCATGGCCAGTTTAGCCTCCTTTGTTCTTATGTCAGTGTTGTCCTTTCGTTAAAATACCTTTTCTCCCTCGATGTATTTATGGAGAGCAATCACTTCACAGGCACCGACTTTCTGAGTTCTCTGGGGGTTCTTGACCCCCCTCTCTATCCCAGGCCCTGCCCCCACTCCACCCCTTCCCCCAAACCTCCCCCCTGCCCTGCCTCTTTCTGCCCTGTTTCTCCCCCTTCTCCACAGCACCTCCTGCATGCTGCTGAAGAGCTGATCACCGGCGGGTGGGAGGCACTGAGTGGAGGGGGAGGAGCTGATTGATGGGGCTGCCAGTGGGTGCTGAGCACCCACTGTTTTTTTCCCTGGATGCTCCAGCCTCGGAGCACCCATGGAGTCAGCGCCTAATCCTCTCCTTTGCTATGTTAAATTAGCGAAGCTCTTTTAGTCTACTCTCTTAAAATAGGCCCTCCATTCCCCATAGCGTCTTACTAGCCCTTCTCTGCATCTACCCCAGTCTGATTAGATCTTTCTTCAACATGGGTGACCACAGCTGGATACAGGGCCCAGCAAAGACCTTTTGCCATTATAGCTTAATTCATTTGGGGAAATGGTATGAGCTATATCAGCATAAAAACTCTTTTGCTGGTATAAGCAGTATCCCGACTAGGGGAGTTTGCTGGTATAGGTATACTAGCATACCCTTTCTCGTGTAGACTAGGTATAAGCAGTGGATGAGACAACCTGATCAGAGGATCTGAAGAGGGAGGAAGTGGGAAGGGGAAATACTCCCAGTGAGTATATCTAACAGTAATGGGACAAGGTGGAGCAAAGGGAAAACGGTGAAGTCTATCAGCCTACAAAATTATCTTCTCCAGTGAATGGGTGGGAGCCCCATTACTTCAGTCTTTTAAAGATAAACTGGACAAAGCCATGGGCTGAAGGTGATGGGGGCTGTGACATCTCTAGTTCTATGGGTCAGGGCTCACTGTAGGTTCAGGAGTATCATTAGAGGCTGCTATGATGTAGAATTTCCAGCTGGGCTCCTCAGACCAGTGCCAAACTGTTTCATGCTACAGGGGAGCAATATTCCCAGAGACCTCAGTGTCCTGTTCTTTTGACAGCTCTGCCCTGCCCGGAGAACAGCCAGTATAAGGCTTGTGGCTCTGCATGTCCTGCCACCTGCAATGACCAAGCAGTCCCTAACAACTGCTCCTCACCCTGCGTGGAGACCTGCCAGTGCAACGAGGGCTTCGTGTTGGACGCTGGGAAATGCATCCCCAAGGCTGGATGTGGGTGCGAGTTCCAGGGGCGTCTGTATGATCTTGGAGAGCAATTCTGGGGGGACAGCACCTGCACCAGACGGTGCCTCTGTGACCCCCAAACCAGGCAAGTGAGATGCCAGGCCTCAGGGTGCAGGACTGGGGAGCAGTGCCGGGTAGAGAATGGCATCCAGAACTGCTACCCCAGCAGCTATGGAACCTGCTCAGCTTCAGGGGATCCTCACTACATCAGCTTTGACGGGAAGAAGTTTGACTTCCAGGGCACCTGCCTGTATCAGTTCGCCGGGCTGTGCATCAAAAGCCAGGACCTGGTGGATTTCCAGGTCCTAGTTCAGAACGACCATCGGGGCAGCCAAGTCGTGTCCTTCACCAAAGTTGTGCAGGTCAAAGTCTATGAGGTTGACATTGTGATCAGCAGGGAAAACCCCGGCAGAGTCATGGTGAGTTTATCAAACCTTTCCGCCCTTTTCTGGTCAGTCATCAGACCTGTCTTCCTTTGCCATGTTTAGCCACCGAACCTTTCTTTCTTTCCGGTGGTCAGTCATCATTCTTTTCTTCTTTCCTGAGTTCGCTCATTTTACATTTTCTTTTACCCAGGACACTGTTATTAGATGTTTAATTCAACCACATTTTCAACACACACTGAAATTTCTGATGTATATTTTGGACTTCAGGTGGCTAACGGTTTTCATACCAAAACTTTTTTGGTAAAAAGTGCAGGTTTGGCGAAACGAAAACACTTTGAGATTGTGTCAGTTTCACCAAATTGTTTCATTTGGAAAGAACCTTAACAAAAAACCCAATCAAATGTTCCATTTTGACATTTTAAAACAAAAATTCAGTTCAAAATGACTTTTAATTTCAAATTTTCCTTTATGATAGTTTTAGAAATAAAATTAAACACACGACGTGCTTGAAATTCAACCAAAACATTTTGTTTTGCGTCAAATGGAAAGTTTAGTTCCCCCCTCCCAATATTTCATTCACTGAAAATTTTGGCACCTTTCATTTTGGTTCGATGTAATTTTTGTTTGTTTGTTTGTTGGTTGGTTGGTTTTGGAATTGCCAGCAAACTGAAAAACCTGTTATTCTCCCAGCTATAATTTGGAGTTGTCAGGAGCTGCATCCAGCTAGGACACGGCCCACATCTGCCTCTCTCTCAGTTCTAGGGTTGCCAACCTTCTTATTTCTGAAAACTGGACCCTCTTCCCCATCTCTTCCCCCAAGGCCCCGTCCCCGATTCGCTCCTCTTTCCCGCCTCCTGCATCACTCACTGCTCTCCCCGCCCAACTCCAGGGTGAGCAGCCCCGAGGGACTTGCAAACCCCACCTCCAGCGAGCTGCCTGGTAGTGCAGGTCAGAAGAGCACTGTAGCCACCCAGGAGCAGCCCCACTGAACTAGGAGGCAGCCCTCCTGCACGGCAGCCTCCCACCTCCCTCTGCGCTGCCTGCCCAGCAGCCCCCTTCCTTGTCCGCTCGAGCCCTTCCAATTGGGTTACCAATTTTGTAATTGCAAAAAACTGAACACCCTTGCCCTGCCCCCTGTCCTGCTCCTTCCCTGAGCCCTGCCTCACCCCTTCTCTGAGGCCCTGCCCCCAATCACTGCAGCCCCCCTCCCTCCGTCACTTGCTCTCCCCTACCCTCACTCACTTTCACTGGGCTGGGGCAGGGGGTAGGGGTGTGGGAAGGGGTGAGAGCTCCAGCTGGGGGTGAGGGTTCTAGGATAGAAATGAGGGGTTCAGGGTGCAGGAGGGGGCTCTGGGCTGGGGCAGGGGGTTGGGGTGCAGGAGGGGCTGAGGGCTCCGGTTGGGGCTGTGGGCTGTGGGGTGGGGCTGGGGATGAGGGGTTTGGAATGCGGGAGGGGGCTCAGGGCTGGGGTAGGACATTGGGGGTGGGAGGGGGTGCAGGCTCTGGGAGGGTGTTTGGGTGTGGGAGAGGGTTCCGACCTGGGGCAGGGGCTTGGTGTGCAGGGTCTGGGAGGCAGTTCTGACCTGGGGCAGGGGGTTCAGGATGTGCTCTGGGGCAGGGGGTGGCTCCAGGTTGGTGGCCCAGCAAGGCTAAGGCAGGCCCCCAGCCTGCCCTGGCTCCACACTGCTCCCACAGGTGGCCGGCATGTCCACTTTTCGACTGGACTGTCCGGTTGAAAATGGGACATTTGGCAATCCTGCTCAGTTTCCCCAGCTCAGATGTAATTTCATGTAGATAATCAGCCAAACCTTACTTTCCGCATTGCTGCTATACAAATAAGGCTTCTCTGTGTATGTCCGCATGGCAAGCGGAGCTGAGTGAAATTTCACAGGAAGTTTAGATCTTTCCAAATTGTGTTTTCATCCCAAAATGGGGTAAAAAGTTGAAATGTCAAAATATGACATTTTAATATGTTCAAGTGAATGAAACATTTCAAGCAACTCAAACAGGAATGTTCTGATCCAGCTTCTTGAGCCACATTTCAAGATTAAATCGTATTTCCCTATTGCCTGATCGGAGCTGTAGTTCCTGACACCATTTTCTCCTGGGGGACTATATCTCCCATAATACAACCAGAGTCATGTGATACCCATGATGCTCCAAACAGTATTACTGGGAGCTGTAGTCCTCCAGGGAGTCCAGCCCATAGGAGAGAATGGGGACTGGAACTACAACTCCCATAAGGCAATGTGCCATGAGAAAAAGAAGCTTAATTTTTTTTTAACTGACTCAAAATGAAACATTGTGGGGCAGTTAAAAAATGAAATATTCCAGATCAGGTCAAATTGACACAAAATGGTTTTCTTGTCAGGAAAATAGCTTTTTTTTTCAAGAAATCAAAATTTTCTGACTGCATTTTCTGCTGCAAAAATCATTCTGATGGAGAATTCTGACCAGCTTTTGCAAGTTATTTCTCCTCAGATTCATTAGCTTTCTTCCTTTTCTATGTTCGTCAGCCTTTCTGTGTTTCTTCTCTTTTTGTGTTTAGTTGCCATAACTTTCTTTCTTTGGCATTTTGTCATTGTACCCCTGTCTCTTATTTTTCTATCCCCAGTCATCGGTGATTGTGCATTGCGCTTCATTTGGGAGGAGGTTTGTATTGACAATTTTAATCAGTCACTCTGATGACAAAATGGTGGGAATTTTTTAGCAGTCAAAAACATTCCCAAATTGAAAATGTTTGGTTTCGGAATCAATACAATTTCATTTTCAAAACCTATTTAACCTCCAAATGGAAACAGTTAAAAACATAGTTAAAAAGAGTTTTTTAAAAAAGGAAAATAAAAAATGAAGAGAATGAAAATGAAATAAAAATTCACCATTTGGGTTTTGTTTTCAACCAGCTCTACCTGTAAAGTTCTTTAGGGGGCAGGTTCAGAGTTGCTTGCTCAGTGTCAGACCATTCTCACTGATCCCTTGGCATTGATCCCAGGTGAACAGCGTGCTGATCAACCTACCATATAGCACCAACGACAGCAAGATCTCCATATACCGGAGGGGGCAGGCAGCAGTGGTCCAGACTGACTTCGGTCTCACCGTCACCTTTGACTGGCAGGGCCAGATCACTGTCACTGCTCCAAGCACCTACGCTGGAGCCGTGTGCGGTCTCTGTGGGAACTTCAACGGGGACAAGGGTGATGAGTTGACCACGAGGGGCGGCACATTGGCCCCAAACCCAACGGTCTTTGGGCAGAGCTGGAAGGTGAAGGATATCCCCGGCTGTGTGGAGATTACCAAGTACGAGTGCTCAGATCTAGAGGCTGTTGAGAGACGCCAAAGAGGAATGAATGGGGAGTGTGGGATCCTCCTAGACAAGAGCGGCCCCTTCCGAGAGTGTCACAGCAAAGTCAACCCCGAGGGCTACTTCCAAGACTGCGTGTACGACTATTGCGTCTTCAAAGGCCAACAAGCTGTGATATGCCAGCTTATCACCAGCTATGCCACAGCCTGCCATGCTGCTGGGGTGACTATCTATGCCTGGAGGACCAACTCCTTCTGCAGTAAGTGGAAGCAGCTTGGGACCATCTTCTGGGATGAAAGTTAATGCACGAGAGAAAGAAAACAGAGTCTTTGCTCAAGGGAAAGACAAGTTGGTTGGTGTTCAGGGAATAGGATATAAGATGTTTCTGCTCTAGGGGGTGCAGGCTCTGATCCAGCCCCAGGGTTGGGGGACTGGCCAGCTCAAGGTGGGCATGGGAGATGATATGGGGCTTTTCCCCTCTAGGGGGCACCAGCTCTGATCTGACCCCAAGACAGGGGAAATAACTGACTCAGGGGCAGGGAATTGGAATTCAGGACCTGTCACCTGGAGAGTGCAAATTCTAATCCAGGCCCTGCCTGGGGGTGAGAAGTTGACTCAGTGTGGGTTGTCCAGGGAATGGGATATGGGGCCTGTATTTCGTGAGCATGTGAATCTCATGCAGATCCTTATTGGACAAATGAGCCTGCCACAGAGCTCACGGTAATATCTGGAACTAAATACCCCTGAGTTGCCAGTGTCAGAAGAGGTCAAGAGATGAATGAACCATGGAGACTGAACTCTCCTCTGACAAGGGGTCCAACAATGACATACTGGCAAGGCATAGTATGACGGAAGTTTTCCCAGCAGCTTCCCTTACTGCACGCAACAGACTCCGTTGTCCAGGGCTGTCATCAGGCACCCTTCTCCAGCCCTTACATTGTTACATAGTTCAGAATCCATCTAGTTCTCTTTTATGGGATGCTAACGTCTTGTTGTTTCAATGGCAGGTCTCTCCTGTGCCCAAAACAGCCACTATGAGGTCTGTGCCCGGGGCTGCCAGTCGACCTGCAGCAGCCTCTACGCCCCAGTTCAGTGCTCGGCCCAGTGCTGGGAAGGCTGCGTGTGTGATGAGGGCTTTGTGCTCAGCGGTGATGAGTGTGTTCCTATATCCCAATGTGGATGTGGCTACCTGGGATTTTATTATAAGGCTGGGGAGACCTTCCACCCAACGTGCCAGGAGCAGTGTGTGTGCCAGGCCAGCGGAGACGTGGTGTGTAAGGGGTTGTCCTGCCGCCCTAATGAGGAGTGCAAGCTGGTGAATGGCATCCGGAAATGCCAGCCTGTCGGATCTGCAACATGCTCCGCAGCCGGGGACCCCCACTACCTCTCCTTCGATGGGGTCGCCTTTGATTTCCAAGGCACCTGCACCTACATCCTGGCCAAGAGCTGCACCAACACTGGGAACCTGACGTCCTTTGCCGTGAAGGTGGAAAATGTGCCCTGGGGCAATGGGAAGGTGTCTGTCACCAAGCTGGTGTCCGTGGAGGTCTATGGGCTCACGCTCACCCTGCTGCAGAACAAGAAGGGGCTTGTCATGGTAAGTCCTGCTCATGGTGATCCCGTGGGTTTGAAACCAGCCAAGGGGCAGCCCCAGTGATGTGGCAATGCCAAGAGGCACTTGTCTCACAGGTCAGTCATTAGAATTAACTCTCTGGGGAGACCCCAACTGGGGTCAAAGACTGAGAGTGTGATCCTGACCTCATTGACACCAGTGTAAATCCAGAGGCCTCACGCTGAAAAAAGTGGACTATGGATTTTGAATGGTACAAGTGACACCAGAATCCAGTCCTCACCCCATTGCAGTGAGTGGATGATTGCAGATTAACCTCAGGGAACAGATCAGAATCCAGACCTGACCCTGTTACACTGAAAGAAGTGACTGTGGTTTTACCTTGGGATCAGTGAAATGAGAATCTGGCCCTAACTTAATTCAGTTCAGTGGAGTCACTACAGATTTGCCCAGGTGTCACCGAGACCCTGTCTTGTGCCCATAACCCACCCCTACAGCATCCACTCCCCCGGCTCACAGGGAATGCTCTGTCTCTTCCAGGTAGATGGGGTGTCCCACAACCTCCCTGTGGTCGTGGCCGATGGGCAGCTCCAAGCATATCAGCACGGCGGGAACGTGCTGGTGCAAACGGACTTCGGCCTCACCGTGAGCTACGACCTGGTTTACCACGCCAGAGTCACCGTCCCAGGGAACTACCAGGGCCAGACGTGCGGCCTATGCGGGAACTACAACGGGCGTCGGGACGACGAGTTCCTGCTCCCCGATGGCAGGGCGGCCCCTAACGTGGCAGCGTTCGGTTCCGCCTGGAAAGTCCCAGTCCCGGGGGTGGCCTGTGCTGACGGATGCACCAGGGACAACTGCCCGGTCTGTGAGGAGAGGAAGAAGGACATCTTCAAACAGCGCAACTACTGCGGGCTGCTCACGGTCCCCGATGGCCCCTTCACTGCCTGCCACAGCACGGTCAGCCCCACTGTGTATTTCAACAACTGCCTCTATGATCTGTGCCTGGGCAATGGGGACTCCCAGGTCCTGTGCCAGAGCATCCACAGCTACGTGACGGCCTGCCAAGAGGCCCGGGTCACCATTCAGCCCTGGAGGAGCGCCTCCTTCTGCCGTAAGTGCCGTGATGCTGGTGTAGCACAAGGGCCTGTCCCACTTGCTCCAATCCCTCTGGGGGGTGGGGACAGCGATTCTAGGTATCTCATTCCAGACCTCTGGGCTTCTTCAGAGACTCCTTTGGGTGGGAACCAACAACTTCATGTTCTGTTTTAAAGGTGACCTGGTCCTCTTGTCCCTGTTAGAGTCTCCTCTCCTTCATGGCTGTCCCTCAAAGCTGTGGGGTGAGATCTCTCCAGCCATCAATTACTTCCCTTTCCGCTTTAGCTCTGCCCTGCCTGGCTAACAGTCACTACGAGCTGTGCGCCGACCTTTGCACCACCACCTGTGCCAGGATCACCGACGCCAGGAAGTGCCCAGATACCTGCGCCGAAGGCTGCCAGTGCGACGATGGCTTCCTCTTCGATGGCCAGGGTTGCGTTGCTCTGCAGAGCTGTGGGTGCTTCAACAAGGGGCTATATTACAAGGTACCGCCCCCTGCTGGGGTATTAGCTCCTATCCATTCGCTTCCTCCACGCCCTGCTCTTATCGGCCATGTTGGATCAGACCGTTGTCACTTGCCAATGGCCAATACATAAATCTCTATAGAAAGGCAAACAACATTAATGGTACAATTCTCTTTCCATGAACCCTGGTTCTGAAAGTGGAGTTGGGTCTAGTGGATTAGAGCAGGGTGGCCGGGAATGATAACTAATAGCTTCTGTCCCTTGCTCTGGGAGGAGAGTAGGGCCTAGTGGTTTAGAGCAAAAGGGGGCAGGGACCCAGGACTCCTGGGTTCTATAGCCAGCTCTCAAGGAGAGTGGGGTCTCTGTCAAATCAAGTCAGGGATTTTATCATTGAATTTTGGATGAGGGACTTGACAGTCAAGAGGTAAAGAAAAGAGCAAGGGGGGTGGGAGCCAGGACTCCTGGGTTCTGTTCCTGGCTCTAGGAGAAGAGTGAGATCTAGTGAGTTAGGGACGCTGGGAGACAAGAGATGTGATTTCTGTACCCATATATGGGCTACATATAACTGAAAACTTCCTCACTGTAAAACCATATTTGTCTGGGTTACATTGTCTTAGTTCTCCTTTTTTCAAACAGCCCAACCACACGGTCCTGAAGAAGAAGTGCCAGCAAAGCTGCACCTGCATTCCTGGCCAAGGATTCACCTGTGAGGCCCACAGCTGTGCCAGTGATGAAACCTGTGAGATCAGAGATGGAGTCATGCAATGTATCAACAAAGGTAAAAGAGAGTGAGTGAAAGAAGAAGAGAGGTGATTGTAGAACTGGACATTGGAGCAGACTCAATCGAGTCACAACAGCTGAGGGTCTGGCCCAAAGTAGAGTTTCTATCCTTAGATCTAGGAGGGGAGTGGGGTCAAGTGGTTAGAGCAGGGGGGCTAGGAGCCAGTTCTCCTGGGCTTTATCCCCAGTTCTAGGAGGGGAGTGGGATCTAATGAGTTATAAGGGTAGGAGATGGGGGGCTGGGAGGCAAGACGTGAAATCAAGAAATTGATTTTATCCTTGGCTTTTGGATCAGGGACTTGACAGTCAAGAGGTAAATAAAAGTCTCCTCTGTTTCTGCCTTTTAGGTCATATGTTGAGGTCCTTACTCTATCTATTTACTTAATCCCTTCTCAGGCAGAGCTTCTATCCTGCATCTTAGCAGGAGGTTAGACTACATGACCCTTTCGGTCCCTTCTAACCATCTGATTCCATGATTCTACAGAAGCCAAGGGAATTTCTTCCTCATCAATCACTGAGCAGGGACATACAGTTTAGGTCTCTCATCTGTAGCAAACTGTCTGTTATTGACTCCTCTCTGGTTGGCCTCTCTTCCGAATGACTTTGGTGGGCCAGTTGGTTCTGGACAATAACTGAGCCTATGCTGAACCAAGCTTGCCTGGCATCTAGCTCTCACTCATGGACTCCTGGGATTTCTTCCCTTTCAGATCCTTGCAAAGTTCTGAAGTGCCGGACCAAGGAGACGTGCAAGATCAAGAATGGCCGTGCAACTTGTGTTCCCAACTTCATTGGAACCTGCTGGGGCTGGGGGGACCCGCACTATCACACCTTTGATGGGCTGAACTTTGACTTCCAGGGCACCTGCACCTACACCCTGGCCAAGTACTGTGGGACTGACCCCACCCTGGTGCCCTTCACCATCAATGAGAAGAACGACAACCGGGGGGGGAATCAGGCTGTCTCCTACGTGCGCCTGACCAACATCTATGTCTATGGGTACAACATCGCTATCTACAAGAAGGAAGTTGGGAAAATCAGAGTGAGTAGAAAATGCAAAAATGATTGGAATAAAAACATCTTCCGATCCACACCCCCAAATATATCTATCTTTGAATCCATCTCCCCTTCCATCCTCCTACATATCTATCTATCTATTCTCATACCTGTGCATCCATCCTCCCTTCCATCTCCGTACAAAGCTCTTTATCTATCCTTCCCCATACACATCTATCCATCACTCTGTCTATCCCCCATATCTATCTATCTATCTATCTATCTATCTATCTATCTATCTATCTATCCCCCACAGACATCTCTTTTTCTCTCCATCCATCCTCTCCATCCTCATGCACACATAGATAGATAGATACCAAATATATTTTGGAGAATTGCAAAATCTTTTTTGTTCCATTCATACAAAAAGGACCAATATTTTTCTTTTCAAGAATTTCCACTGAATTATGTCATTCATTTTTAAATGGGCAATTCAAATTATATTTAGAAATTTCAGAATTGAAACATTTTGGATTTTCATTGAAAAAAATCTGCTTTTTGTGGTCTCAAAGTGTCCATGAAAAGAAAAAAGATTCAAAATGCCAACATCACATAGGAATCTGAACAGCCAAGAAATGAACCGATTTTAAATTATATGCTCCAGCCCCCTGGGTCCTACCAAGTCATCAGGGCAATCTTGTCTCCATGAACCACATGGGCCACCTGGTCCCCTTGGGCCTCCCAGAATTCCTGTTCCACCAGTCTCCTTAGGTCACATTGTCCCTCCAAATCACACAGGTTAACTGGTTCCTTGGATTGAGCACACTGAAGGACAGTGATGACCAAATGCAATACAGGGCCATGGTGGTTGAACACTCGGAAGAACAAGATGATGAGGCCCAAACCCAGTACAGTGCAATGATGACCAAAACCAACACAGAAGAAGGATGAGAATGACCCAACCCAACAAAGGGTGATGAGAAATGACCACCAAGAAGAACAAGGACAACAATGACCAAACAGAAAGAAAAACAAAGATGATGATGACCAAACTCAATAATGGGCTATGATGAATGTCCATAAAAAAGAATAGAGACTACAGTGATCATACTCAGTAAATGACAGGAACAACCAAAGACAAAAACAAGGATGACCACGGCTGAACACAATACAGGGTTACAGTGATTGAACACAAAGAAGAACAAAGATGTTGATGACCATGCACAAAGAAGAAGAAGGATGCTGACAGTTTGTATTCAGAGAAAACCAATAATAAAGAAGCCAAGTTTTTCATTTTGAAAAATTGTTTTCATTTAAAACATTTTGACCATCCCTCTCTCTCTCTCTCTCTCTCTCTCCCCACCCCTCTGGTTTTGTACTGCCAGCCAACACCACAGTATCCAAGCATCCTCTGCATAAAATATATACTGACAATAGTAAATGCTCTGGTGAAATCCATGGAGTTTTGGGTTATTCTCTTTTTGGACTATACAAAACTCTACTTGAGGTGGGATTTTTGTGGTGAGTTGGGTGGGTTTCAAGCTGTGAATGTCGTCATTATGGTGAAAAAGCTTTATGATGGGGAGGGTCTTCCAGCATTTCCTGAAGTTGGTCAGACTCTAGATTTATCTATTCTGCACTGGGAATACGGTCTACAGCCAGGTCCCTTGGACAGAGAACATTTTATCCCTGAGGACTCAAGTGCTTAATTCTGGGCTTTCTAATCTTTATTGTCCCAGAGGAGCACAACTCTTGTAATAGGTGAGATGAAAAGAGAAATAACCACTGTTTTTTTCCTTCTGTCTCTAGATCAATGACGTGACCACCAGCTTGCCGGTGACCCTTGAAGATGGTAAAATCAAGCTCTACCAGAGCGGTCTCAATGCTATCCTGCAGACAGACTTTGGTCTGCAGGTGTCGTATGACTGGAACTGGCACCTGATCATCACCCTCCCCAGCAGCTATTATGGGGCCATGTGCGGCCTTTGTGGGGATTTCAACCAAAACCGTGGAGATGACATGACATCACCCAACGGTACAAGATTCTCCTCCATCGTGGATTGGGCCAAGGGCTGGAAAGTCAAAGACCGGGACCCTTTCTGCTGGGATGTTTGCAAAGGGAAATGCCCAACGTGCGATGAGAGCAAGAAGGAGACCTATGGGGGCAATGAATATTGTGGTTTGATCAGCAAAGCACCGGGAGGGCCCTTCAGAGAGTGTCACCCCAAAGTGAGCCCGGAGGACATTTTTGACAGTTGCATCTACGACGTGTGTCTGAACCGGGGAGCCAAGAACATCCTGTGCCAGGCGCTGGAGGCCTACGCAGCCATCTGCAAGAAACAGGGCATCACCGTCTATGACTGGAGGACACCATCCGGCTGTGGTGAGCTCTGTGCTTTGGTTTCTTTATTGACAAAAGCAGCAATAAGACAAGCCAATCTACTTACTCTACTGCTTGAGGAGATGTTGAGGGGGCTTAGCATCAGGCAGATTATCTTAGATACTGCACCTTGGCAACTAGGCACTATGGGGATGTGTGCATTAGAAATCCCGAGAACAGACTAGATAGATTGACAATGGATAGACACATGGGTTTGGTAGATTAGATTAGAGAAAGAGAAAGACTCAGTATATTGTAGGGAGGAATAGATGGATTGCATGGTTAGGGAGATTAAATGGATTTAATGGCTGGATGGATGGATTTGATGCACAGGGAGATTAAATCGATTAGAGGTAAAGATTGGTAGATTAGACATTAGACAGATGGATGGATAAATTAAATGGATTAGGTTACAGATGAGACAGATATAGATACTCATGGGTGTACACATCAGATGTGTGGTGTACACACTCATGGGTGTAAACATCAGGTATACACATTAGATGGAGGCATGGGAGACAGAAAATGACTGACTGATCAGTAAAGAGAATTTCCATCCCATGGGAAATTCTGATGTTTTAATATTTCCATTTGTCCCCAAATGGGCCCAAAATGTCAAAACATTGATGTTCTGAAAAAAATTTAAATTAAAAAATGTCCAAATGAAATAGTTAGATAGAAACAAACATTATGATATTCCTAAATCGAACATTTCAGATTGGGGTTCTGAAAGGAAACATTTTATTTCACATCAACATTAATCTCTGCACCTGCCTGAGCAGCCACATGGGAGCTGTAGTTCCGGACTCCTTGTACTCTGATTCTCTCCTATGGGCATTGCTCCCTGACCATCTCTCATGATGCAGATTGGTCTCTCTCTGCCCCATTATGGACCACAAGAATTCTGCCATTTCTTTTTAAATTTCCCACAGAAATTTTAAATTTTGACATTGTCTGATGGAAAAAATTTTTTTTTTCAAGCTTTTTCAGCCAGCACTCTTAGATAATTGCATAAAATCATACAACTGGAAGGGACCTTGAGAGGTCATCTAGTCCAGTCCTCCGCACTCAAGGCAGGAATCAGCATGGACAAGCTGGTTGGAGCATGGTTAAGGAATCATCCCTGAGCAGCTAAGTTCCCTGTAAGCTGCTCAGCCGCACGGCCGCAAAGTAGGCTAGCAAGGGCCACACAGGTGGGGAGAGGTGCCCCTCCCCCGGTCCGGCCCAGCTCAGCCCCGCTGGAGCTGCCATGGCTGGAGAGAGGCGCCTCTGACTCGGCCCTGAGCTGCTGCAGTGAGAGAGGGCTTGAGGGAGTCCTCTCTCCCCACCACAGCCCTGGGGCAGCCTGCACCCCAAACCTCCAATCCCCGGCCCCACTCCAGAGCCCTCTCCCCCAGGCAGAGCCCTCATCCCCCCACACCCGAACCCCAGCCCTGAGCCTCCTCCTGCACCCCAATCCCCTCATCCCCGGCCCCACCCTAGAGCCCGTACCCCCAGGCAGAGCCTTCATCCCCCCACACCCGAACCCCAGCCCTGACCCTCCTCCCGCACCCCAATCCCCTCATCCCCAGCTCCACTCTAGAGCCCACACCCCAGCCAGAGCCCTCATCCCCCCACACCCGAGCCCCAGCCCTGACCCCCCTCCCGCACCCCAATCCCCTCATCCCCAGCTCCACCCCAGAGCCCTCACCCCCAGCCAGAGCCCTCATCCCCCCACACCCGACCCCCAGCCCTGACCCCCCTCCCGCACCCCAATCCCCTCATCCCCGGCCCCAGCCTAGAGCCCGCACCCCAGCCACAGCCATCACCCCCCACACTCCAACCCTCTGCTCCAGCCCTGAGCCCCCTCCCACACTCCAAACCCCTCAGGCCCAGCCCCACAACATGAATTTTGTTGTGTGCACCAATATGGAGGTGATGCATTCCACACATGGTGGGAAAAATTGCTAATTACCATTTTATCAATGACTTAGATGCAGGAGGGTGCAAAAGGGGGGCAACCAGGGGCATGGGCCCCCCAATTAATTGGCAGGGGGCAAAGAGCTCCTTGGACCCCTGGGGGCCCCAGCAGGAAGAGCACAAGCTCCTCCAGCCCCCAGGGCCCTGGCAGGGTCAGCACGCGAGCTCCTCCAGCCCCCAGGGCCCTGGCAGGGTGAGCATGCTCTCCTCCAGTGCTGGAACCCCGATGAGAGCTGACAGTTCCTTTGTCCCTGGGACCCCAGCGGGGGCACAGAACTTGCCCCTCCAAAAATGCTGGAATCTAAATTCCTATGCACGCCCCTGCCCAGAAGAAAACATCAAATCATCACTGATCAAGTTTGCAAATGACACAAAAGTTGGGGGAGTGGTAAATAAAGAAGAGGACAGGTCACCGATTCAGAGCAATCTGGATTGCTCGGTAAACTCAGTGCAAGCAAATTATATGTGTTTTAATACAGCTGAATGTACATATGTAAATCTAGGAACAAAAATGTAGGCCAGACTTACAGGAGGAGGACTTGATCCTGGGAAGCAGTGACTGTCAAAAAGATTTGGGGGTCACAGTGGATAATCAGCTGAACATGAGCTCCCAGTGTGACGCTGTGGCCAAAAGAACTAATGCAATCCTAGGATACATAAAGAAGGGAGCAGAGAAGTAATTTCACCTCTAGATTTGGCACTGGTGTAATTGCTGCTGGACTCCTGTGTCCAGTTCTGGTGCCCACAGTTCAAGAAGGATGTTGATAAATTGGACAGGGTCAGAGAAGAGCTAGGAGAATGATTAAAGGATCATTTGTAGTGCTTTATAGTGAGAGACTCAAAGAGCTCCACTGATTAAGCTTAACAGTGGTTAAGGGTTGACTTGATTACAGTCTATAAATATCTAAATGGGGAACTAATATTTAATAATGGGCACGTCAGTCTAGGAGATGAAGTTATAACACACCCCGACAGCTGGAAGGTGAAGCTAGACAAATTCAGATGGGAAATAAGGAGTAAATTTTTAACAGTGAGAGTAATTGACCATTGGAACAATTTGATACGGTGCATGGTGGATGCTCCATCACTGACAATTTTTAAATCAAGATTAGATGTTTTTTAACAGATTTGCTGTAGGGTTTATTTTGGGGATGTTCTCTGGCTGATCACAATGATGCCTTCTGGTATTAGACTCTGTAAATGTAACCTACACTTAGAAGACCATGGTTCCAATCCCTGTTCTTCCAGCTGCTTCCTGTGTGACTTTGACAGTTCTTTTCTTCTGTTTCCATGTGTACAATGGGGATAACAGCACCAATCAATCAATCAATCTCCTAGAACTGGAAGGGACCTTAAAAGGTCATCAAGTCCAGCCCTCTGCCTTTACTAGCAGGACCAATTTTTGCCCCAGATCCCTAAGTGGCCCCCTCAAGGATTAAGCTCACAACCCTGGGTTTAGCAGGCCAATGCTCAAACCACTGAGCTATCCCTCCCCTGTCTCACAAGGAGGAGGGAGGGTAAATATATTACATATCGTGAGCTGCTCAGAGAGTATAGCAATGTGTGCTATATAATTACCTAAGATAGGCAGATAGTCTCTGATGCAGTGGATTTACTGATTTATTGGATTATATGGCTGGATTAGATAAATGGATTTTTTTAATGGATGGATTGAAAGCTTTAGAGAAGTGTTCCCCAACCAATGAGTCATGACACACCCCTGCCCCTCAGCAGAAGTCACAAAAGACAATTAAGGGGTCTTGGGAGGCATTGAGCATTTTATTAGACTCAAAAGTAAAACCAATCTCACTTTCTCCTCTCCCTGTGCATCCTAACGCTTCAAGGTCAAGTATGCTCGGCCAACCTTTGGAAACACTTCCACATTCCAGTTATGTAGCCGTATCATTGTATTCATCAATATATTTTTTGCTCTTACCAGTACATGTAAGGAGGTTGTGAAAACGAATGACTTCAAATATGGGGTTGTCAATATTGTGTAAGAGGGATGTAACTGAGGAACAGAAGAGAGGGATGGATTTGCTGGGTGGATTGGATGGAAGAGAGGGATGAATCAGAAAGAGATGGAAAGGTGAGATCCATCCAAAATACTACCTGGAAATACAGGATCTACTTAACCGCTTGACTTCAGTGGCACAGGTGCTGAGTCCTAGGCCATCTGGGGTGGGTGGGGCTTCCAGAGGAGGCCTTGACAAGTGAGGGCTAGTCTGCTCTGCGTGCACTTTGCAGATCTTCTTGGGTTTTCTATAAGCAGAGAGCATTTCCCTGCTCTCCCAGCTAGCAAACACCCTTCCCTAACTGGGTTGTTCCCCGTGCTGTGCTCCAGAGGTGGCCTTAGTGTGGCTGCTTGTACATCGGGCCTGTGATATAGAGGATGCCGATTGCACATTAGAATTTGTCTCTGGCTCTTGCTGCATCTAAGAAGGTGGTTGTAGTTCATTTCCTGTGTTGTTAAATCTCCCCCTCTCTGACCCCCTTCTAGTCCTGCCCTGCCCTGAGAACAGCCACTACGAGGCCTGTGGAAACGCCTGCCCAGCCAGCTGCTCTGACCGAACTGCCCCCTCCTCCTGCCAGGAGCCCTGCGTGGAGACCTGCCAGTGTGACAACGGTTATGTCCTGAGTGCCGGCCAGTGTGTCCCCGTGGGGAGCTGTGGCTGTGACTACAATGGCCGCTACTATAAACCCAACGAGGAGTTCTGGGCTGATGAGAACTGCCGCTCTCGGTGCAGATGTGACCCCAGCCTGGGCATGGTGGTTTGCCAGGAGACCAGCTGCAAAGCCAGTGAGAGATGCGCTGTTATCAACGGGGTCCGTGACTGCCACGCAATCAGCTACTCCACATGCACAGCCTCTGGGGACCCTCATTACACCACCTTTGACGGGAAAAAGTACGATTTCATGGGCACCTGCATCTACCAGCTGGCTGGGGTCTGCTCTGAGGACCCCACGCTCACCCCATTCAACATCAAGGTGGAGAATAACAACCGCGGCAGCAAGGCCGTGTCCTACACCAAAGCGGTGACCTTGGAGGTGTACGGCAGAAGCATCACTGTGAGCCAGCAATATCCCCGCAAGATCAAGGTAGGGACGGAGAGCCACAGGACTACTCGGGGAGCTGTGAGCAGGAACTCTTCCTGTTGATACATTGCCCCTGATTTCAGCCCCCACTGTAGAACCATGTCTTGTGTCCACTGTACACTGAGCTGGTGGGCGTATGGGAAGTAACCGAGTGCCCCTTTGTGAATATATAATGAATGATTTTCTCCTCCCTGTAAGTGCAGTTATGCCATTGTAACTCCTCTGCACTCAAACAACTTACTCATTTAGCTGGGGATTGGGCCCAATTGACTCCGGTGGAGCTATGGCCGATTCATGCCACTTTGATATCTGGCCCCATTGACTCCAGGGGAATCAACAGCCCTAAAAGCTTCCTCTGCTAAGGTGCTTGACCCTGATTTCTGTTGTGCTAAGGCCCTTTGCACTGCTCTGCCGGCCAAAGCTGAAATAAATTGCCCTTATCCCGCCCAAGAGGTGCGAAAGGGACTTAGTGTAACTGGGAATTCAGACCTTCACCATCCCTGATACGTCTTTTCTATACGAATAGCATCTTTGTGGACTGGGGGAGGGATAGCTCAGGGTTGTGAGTTCAATCCTTGAGGGGGCCATTTAGGGATCAGGGGCAAAAATCTGTCTGCGGATTGGTCCTGCTTTGAGCAGGGGGTTGGACTAGATACTTCCTGAGGTCCCTTTCTATGATTCTATCCTTCTACATTCTCTCAGGACTAGACCCCACCCCCTTGCAGATCCAGGGATAGAACCCAGGAGTTCTGGATCCCCACTCTCTGCTTGCAGTGTTCATTCAAAATTAACCCCCGGTCCTGCCACATCTGTTCCAGGTGGATGGAGTCTTCATGGACCTGCCGTTCTACCATGAGGAGAAGCTACAGGCCTACGTCAGTGGATCCCACATCGCCATCAAGACCGCCTTCGCCCTGACGGTGACCTTCGACGGGAGCAGCCTGGTCCGGGTCACCGTGCCCAACACCTACACCAACGCCCTCTGCGGCCTCTGTGGCAACAACAACCAAACTGCCAGTGACGACCTGACCATGAGGGACGGGAGCCGGGCGGCCAACGCCATCCAGTTTGCAGAGAGCTGGAAGGTGGGGGAGGTCCCTGGATGCTTGCCCAGTTGCACCAAGGACTGCCCAGTCTGCAGTGAGGCTCAGAGACAACCCTACAAGGGAGATGGGTACTGCGGGGTCATCACCAGAGGGGACGGGCCGTTCAGAGAGTGCCATGAGGACATCGACCCAGCCCCCTTCTTTGACGACTGCGTCTTTGATACCTGCCAGTACAAGGGTCACCGTGACGCTCTCTGCAGCGCGATCAGTGCCTATGTGACAGCCTGCCAGGCCAAGGGCATCCAGATAGGGCAGTGGAGATCGGCCTCATTCTGCAGTGAGTGTTGCTAATTGACTTCGCTTTATGTGTGTGTAGTGTGCATGTGCAGCGCCCTCTAGAGGGTGGGCTCAGAATGGGTCAGCCATGTGTCCTGACTCCCAGCCCACACTGCTTTAACCCTCTAGACATGACCGCCCTTTCACATCTGGGATACAACCCAGGAGATCTGACTCCCAGCCTCCCTGCTCTAACCACTAGGCCCCAATCCCCTCCCAGAACTAGGAATAGAACCCAGGAGTCCTGGCTCCCAACTCCACCAGAACAATCCTATTCTAAGTGATGTGAATTGAGAGAGATTTCCTTCAACTTACCTTTGCATTTCTTCTTTCTCTCGTCCCTATCTGCACGTTCGCTCTGATCTTCTCCTGCAGGTGCCACCTGCCCTCGTAACTCCCACTACGAGCTCTGTGGGAACAGCTGCCCTGCCACCTGCCATGGCCTCTCGGCACCGGACGGCTGTGATGCTCCCTGTGCTGAAGGGTGTTTCTGTGACGCCGGGTTCCTCCTGAGCGGAGACCGGTGCGTCCCCGTTGCGCAGTGCGGCTGTGTGCACCAGGGCAGGTACTACAGGAAGGGAGAGGAGTTCTACGCCAGTGCCTCCTGCCAGGAACGGTGCCGGTGCAAAGACAACGGGGTCGTCGAGTGCCAGGAGGCCTCCTGCGGAGCCAATGAGCAGTGCAGGGTGGAGAATGGAATCCTAGGCTGCCACGCCATGGGCTGCGGCAAATGTGTGGTGTCTGGTAATCGACACTATCTGACCTTTGATGGACGGGCCTTTGATTTCCAGGGCACTTGCACTTACAGCTTAGCCAGAGTGTGCAGCAGTGACGCTGGGCTGGCAAACTTCTCCGTGGTGGTAGAAAATGAGAGCTACGGTAATGGGCAAGTGTCAGTGGCACGGCTGGTGGTGGTCTCCGTTCATGGTTACACCGTCACCATGGAGAGGGGAATGAAGTGGAAAGTCACGGTAAGTCCCTCTTTGACATTTTTCTCATTGTAGCCTAGAGCAGTGGCTCCCAGCCTTTCCAGACTACTGTACCCCTTTCAGGAGTCTGATTTGTCTTGTGCACCCCCAGGTTTCACTCACTTAAGAACGACTCGCTTGCAAACTCAGGCATAAAAATACAAAAGTGTCACAGACACACTAGTACTGAAAAATCTCTCCCCTTTTTACCATAAAATGATAAAATAAATCATTTGGACTATAAATATTGTATGTACGTTTCAGTGTATAGTATAGAGAGCAATAGAAACAAGTCACTGTCTGTCTGAAGTTGTAGATTGTACTGACTTCACTAGTGTTTTTTATATAGGCTGTTGTAAAACTGGGCGAATATCTAGATGAGTTAATGGACCCGGTGGAAGACCTCTGCGTACCCCTGGTTGAGAACCACTAGCCTAGAGTGACTAACACTGTGTGTTGTAACCAGGACACAGCTGCTGAGTCCCCACTAGTGATGGGTGAATTTCCCTCTCATTGGCACAGGTGGACGGGGAGCTCTACACTCTCCCGCTGGCTATGAACGACGGGAAACTTCAGATCAACCAGGAGGGGAACAACATCATTGTCCAGTCTGCCTCTGGCCTCAAAGTCCTTTATGACACCTCCTATTATGTCCTAGTCTCCATCCCCAGCTCCTACAAGGGACACGTGTGCAGCTTGTGCAGCAACTTCAACGGTGACAAGAACGACGACTTCCTGCTGCCCAGTGGGAAGAGCACCCAGAACGCGGATGAGTTCGGGGCCTCCTGGAAGGTGCCTGTTGATGGTGCCACGTGCACCGATGGCTGTGGGGAAAGGTGCCCAGTCTGTGATGAAGCTCAGACAAAGCCGTACCAGGCTGACAGCTCCTGTGGGTTGATCAAAGCGACATCAGGTCCCTTTAAATACTGTCACTCGCTGGTCAGCCCTACTGAGTATTTCAACCATTGTCTCTATGACATGTGTGCTGCCAATGGAGCAAGAGAAATCCTCTGCCAGAGTGTCCAGGCCTACGTTGCTGCATGCCAGGTAGCTGGAGGCATAGTCAGTGCCTGGAGAACAGCCTCCTTCTGCCGTAAGTTTACAGAACAATCTACAGCCTGCTCTTATCTTCAGCTGTATTTGCAGCTAGTGATGTGGTATCACAATCTCTCTGCTTGTCAGATACCTTTGCGAGGAGTGAGTAGCTGGGTTGGGAGCATTCTGCAGGGGGTGGGATGGCTGAGGCAGGCCTGGTCTACACTACACCTAAAAATTAGATTGACGTAGCCACATCGCTCAGGGTTGTGAAAATTACACACCCTGCTGTGTGACATAGCTAGGTCGACCTAACTCCACTGTAGACACAGCTGTGTTGAGGGAGAATTCTTCCATTGACCGAGCTATCATATCTCAAAGAGGTAGATTAACTACATGGATGGGAGAGCCCCTTCAGTTGATGTGGGACGCATTTACACCAGGGTGCTACAGCAGAATAGCTGCAGTGCTGTAGCTGTGCCGCTGTAGCTGCTGTAGTGCAGACATAGCCTCAGTTTTTCATCCGTTTCTCATTCGCTTCTATCTCTCCAGCTTTCACCTGCCCAGCCAACAGCCACTACGAGCTGTGCACTAGATCCTGTGATTTCACATGTGCTGGCTTGTTCTCCCCTGCCCAGTGCACTGCGAAATGCTTTGAAGGCTGCCAGTGCGACGCCGGCTACGCATTCAATGGGGAAACGTGCACGTCCATGGAAGGATGCGGCTGCGTGCGTGACGGACGCTACATCAAGGTGGGTGCTGGGATATGAGTCGGCTGTCATCCTCGATGCTGTCATTTGGCATCGGATGCCCTTGTAGGTGTGGGATTGTCCCAGCTTCCCACTGGGAGTTACAGCGACTGGGTGTCTGTGCCCTTCAGTGCAGCGACACATAAAACCTACAGCTAGGTCCTGCCTTCAGTCACCCATGTGACTTCCGCTGCAGTCAGTGGCATTGGGTTAGAGGAGCATCCAAACACCTGCCCTGTGTGATCCTTGCATGTGGAAATGAAACTATGCCATGCGCTAGGGATTCATCACAGGAAAACCATGGGACTGGATGGAAAATGGGATATGGAGCCTTTCCCCACTAGAGGGCGCTGGGTCTGATCCGGCCCAGCGCTGGACACTGGCTGCCTTAGGGGTAGGGAAAGGGACATGTTCCCTTTCCCCTCTAGGGGGCTGCAGGTCTAATCCTGACCCCAGTTAGGGTAAGTGGCTGGCTTGGAGGATGGGGAATGGGACAGGTCCTTTCCTGTCTAGGAATTTCATAAACTTATCATGCTCCATCTTCAACCCAGTCAGGAAGCACTTCACACCACACACAGTCAACCTGTGGAAGTCAGCCAAGATGTTGCGAAGGCCAAAACTATACCTGGGTTCAACAAAAAAATAGATAAATTCAAGCAGGATAGGGACACCAATGGGTATTTGCCAAGATTTTCAGGGCCTCAACCCCATGCTCCGGGTTGTCTCTAACCCTCTGACTGCCAGAAGCTGGGAGTGGATGACAGGGGATGGATCATGCACTAATTGCCCTGTTCTGTTCATTCTCTCTCCAGCATCTGGCACTGGTCACTGCCAGAGACAGAGTATTGGGCTAGATGGACATTGGTCTGACCCACTATGGCCATTCTGATGTTCTCACTCGAGTTCAGTGGTTCTTTCAGCCCAGGTTGGCCGACCCATCCGGGGGTGGGGTGGGGTGGGGGTTGGGGTGGACCCTGGGTGCTGTTCACTCTCAGGCTGGTAACAGGCACTTTGCCATGAAGACACAGGCTAAATCACTGATGGCCCTCCTGTGCCACAATTCACAGGAAGAATTCCAGTGTCATGGACTCAGAGGGACTGGTCTATGCGCCAGCCTGTAACTAGTCCCTTGGGGTGACCCCTTTAGTGTGCCGGGCCCCAAGGACCCACACAGCTCCACAGGGGCAGGCCCATGGCCCCGTGAGTCCACAACTGGCCCTTTGGGCACCAGTGATCCCTTGTCTCTCCATGGCTCCCTGCAGCGAGTCCAGCCAAGCCGGACTCCTGTGGGAGTTTTGTTCCTATCTCTTCAGGGTGCAAAGCCCTCAGTGAGAATTTGCAGTGACACCAGGAGGACACCAGGAGGCCCTGGCTACAGCATCTGAAAGGCCTTGGGTTAGCACAGAGAAGCAAAGGTCACGGCAGAGTTCAGGCTGGCTAATGCCCGGGCTTCCTTCAGTCATGCTGCCGGACGAACCATGTCGCTTCCTTTCTTTGGCTCTGTCCCTTTGTCTCCATCCCAGGAGAGAGCCCCTGTGAGCTAAGCTCTTCACCCAGCCACCCAGCACCTTTCCCCTTCATTCTCCAGCTCAGGTCCTTTGCTCTGCTTCCTTGCAGCTAAATTCCCGTCTTTGGTAGTTGGTCAGTGCAGGTTTCCAATGGGTTCCCATTGTCTCTTCCAGACCCTCTGTTCACATGCCTAGACTTTATTCCATTTGTTAATGATTCTAGCCTCCAACCAGGTGGCTACATGAATCCAAAACCTCACCCCTTCCCTTTATACAGTACAAAGCGCCGAGGGAAACTGAGGCGCACATAGACCTGATAAAATATTACCAAAATTCCCACATTTATTGCAGCAGAAAGCACCACAGGATATGCCCCCAGAAGTCCCAGCAGCGCACATGGTGGAGCTCAGCACCAGGGGGGACAGAGTAATTTGGGTAGGGGTTTGCGGTGTGACTGCTCAGACCTGGGCTAGGCTACCCCAGAAAGATCTCCTAAGATAACTCTGCAGTAGACATACCTTTTGGGGCAGGGACTGTCTCTCACTATTTATACATACAGCACCCAGCGCAATAGGACCCTGACCTCGGCAGGTTACTGTAATTTAAATAATCAAAGGGAGCTCTGAGTTGATCCCATCCTGGGAATTTTCTTCTGCTGCTTTTCTGTAACAAAGTTGTTTGGGAATTTCCCTGCAGGCCGGGGAGAGCATCATCTCCGGCGCTTGCTCCGAGAAGTGCACCTGCCATGCCACAGGCGGGCTCGTCTGCGAGCCACACAGCTGCCCCAACAAAGAGATCTGTGCGCTCCAGGATGGGGTGCGCGGCTGCGTGAAGCAGGAAGGCCGGTGCACACTGCTCCCCGGAGCCCAGCTCACCTCCTTCGACGGCGCCTCTGGAGGAGATCTCCACAGTGGCGCTTACGAGCTGGCCTCTCTCTGCAACGACAGCGCCCCCTCCTGGTTTAGGGTGGTGGTGGACATCAGGGCATGCAGCGACGGAGCAACAATGGCTGGGACAACCGCCTACATTTTCTTCCGAGATGCTTTCATAGCTGTGAAAAGGAACAAGGAGACCTGGGTAAGAGGGGACCACGTTAGAACAGCCTGAGTCAAAGGGGCAGGAAGTTCATTCAGCTGCCACCAAAATGATGAAAAGACGAGAAATTACAGTGATGTTGATCCTAATCACTGGGGCTGATCTGGGCATCTCAAAGCTCAATTCATTCAGCCTCATGAAACCCCGGTGTTGACAGGATGTGGTGTACAGACTTGGGGGGATGACATGAGTTATTGATGAACAATTATTCAGTAGCAAAGACTGAATTAGAACCCAGGAGTCCTGAATTTCCCCTGTTCTAACCCACTAGAGCCCACTACCCTCCCAGAGCTGGGGCTGCAATCCAGGAGTCCTGACTCCCAGCCCCCCTCACCCCTGCTGTGTCCCACCTCAAAGGTTGGAGGAGATGCAGGGAACTGCTCTAGGAAGGGTCTCTGTGAACCAGTAGGTTCCCTGGGAGAGATCCCTCCGTTCACTGGGGCAGCTGTCCATTGTGGAAAAGACCCCCCGTTCATGGGGGGGACACTGTCCATTGGGGGGAGGCGAGATTGCCCCCTGGGGAGAGAGGGAGGAATCAGAGTCAGTATCATGGTGTCACATTCAGAACTCAGTAACCTGAACAGCTGTTTGCAGTGTTGTTGTAGGCGTGCTGGTCACAGGATATTAGAGAGACAAACTGGGTGAGGTGATACCTTGTGTTGGACCAATGTCTGTTGGTGGAAGGAAGGAGCTTGCGAGCTGTACATGCCTGAAGAAGAGCTCTGTGTAGCTTGAAAGCTTGTGCTGCTACCAACAGAAGCTGATCCCATAAAAGATATTAGCTCACCCACCTTGTCTCTCTCTTGAGTGCCTGCCGTCATTGATGCAAATAAGTGCAGGTATCATTAATCAAATATGTAAATTAAGGTATTAAACATTTGCATAAAATCTCTACAGTTCTTTTTGCACTAAGAAACACTGTTGCTCACAGGTCAATAACATTGAAATCAGGAGGGACTTTAGCCAATCAAGTTGCCTATGCAAATCAGTGCACCTTGATTGGGTATTGACAGAATTGGAAAAAGTTGCTCTCCAGAGCACTGTTTATTGATTGGCTTCTCAGTCAGTCATAGTGTTTTCTGCACCTCTCAGTCTAAGACTATTGGCTTTTGTTGTGCCCCATACGCTCTAGTCCCCATTGCCTTATAATGGGGCCCATAGTCACTAGACCCCATTGCTTTTTATTGTGACTCATAGACTCTAGATCCCCTTATCTGGTATTGGGGCCCATGGACTCTAGATCCCATAGCCTTAGGATGGGGCCTATAGACTCTAGATCCTGTTGCCATGTAACGTGGCCTATGGACTCTAGTTCAGCTCCTGGCCTATTTCATTCACCTCCACATTCCCCAGCTCTCCTCTGACCTATGTCTCTGTGTTCCAGGTGAACGGGCGCCTGGTGCAGCTGCCAGTGAACGTCTCCGATGCCGTGTCTGTGAGCAGGTCTCAGGGCGGCGTGGCCGTGGTCCAGGCCTCGGGGATGCAGGTTCTGTTCAGCCCCAGTGGGGGGGTGACGGTGAGAGTCAGCGAGAGCCTGGCTAACAAGCTGTGCGCGTCCTGTGGGAACTTCAATGGCGACGTCTCCGACGACCTGCAGTTGCCCAGCGGGAAGGTCGCAGGAAACATTGCTGAGGTCATCGATGCCTGGAAGGCCAGAGACTTCTCCGGGTGGTGAGTGGCTCTGCAGATGCTGCCCTTTCCATGATCTTTCTATGATGGTCTATAGGTACCTCCCTGGGGAGGAAAGTGGTTGAAATTCCCTGGCTTGTGCTGACTAGATGATCTAGTCCAGGGGTGGGCAAACCACGGCCCACGGGCCGGATCCGGCCCCTCAGGGCTTTGGATCCAGCCCGTGGGATTGCCCCCCGTGGTGCTGCAGGCCCCACACCGGTCTCAGAAGCGGCCGGCACCACTTCTCTGCAGCCCCCCAGGGGCGGGGGGGGGGCAGAGGGCTCCATGTGTTGCCCTTGCCGCCAGGCACTGCCTCCCGCAGCTCTCATTGGTTGGGAACGGGGAACCATGGCCAATGGGAGCTTTGGAGGAGGTACCTGGAGGCGCAGCAAGGGCAGCGCATGCGGAGCCCTCCACCCCCCTTCCCCCAGGGGCCACAGCGCTTTCCGGAACGGCGCAGCGTGGGGCCAGGGCAGGCGTGCAGGGAGCCTGCCCTGGCCCCGGTTCGCACCGCTGCCACCCCAGAGCCGCTTTAGGTAAGTGGCACGGGCCGGAGCCCGAACCCCTCCTGCACCCTGCCCCCCAACTCCCTGTCCTAAGCCCTCTGCCTGCACCTCCCACCCCTCCTGCACCCCTACCCCCTGCCCTGAGCCCCCTCTCGCACTCGGCACCCCTCCTGCACGCCAACCCCCTTCCGAGCTCCCTCATATGCCCTGCACCCCTCCTCTGCCCTAATCCCTTGCCCTGAGCCCCTTCCTGCACACCACACCCCCTCCCACATCCCATACTCCCTCTTACACCCCAACCCCCGCCCCGGCCCTGCATACAATTTCCCCACCCAGATGTGGCCCTCGGCCCAAAAAGTTTGCCCACCCCTGATTTAGTCCCTTCTGGCCTTAAAATCTATGAATCAATTGCAAAGGAATTTTCCCAGTCCTGAAGGAGGCTGACTAACTCCTCTCCTGTTTTTGTCTTTTAGTGACGTCTAAACAAAATCCTGGCTGCTGAAGTATCTTCCCTCCCTGGAGTGAACCCCGCTGCCATCTTAACTAGGAATTGCTCATAGGGCCATAACTGTAGCCCTCGTGACTTTCTGTGTCCTCTAGGGTATTTAATGAGGAAAAAGACTTTGTTCTGATTGTCAATAAAAACAAATAAACCTGCGGATATGTGAAGCAATAAATTCATTTTTGCAAACTTCATCCTGTGATTTTATTATAGCAGCCTGTTTCTTTCTATCTTAAGGTAATTTCCTGACTCAGAGGAAGAGAACAAGACAGTCTTTTTGTTCCGTGTCTGTACAGCGCTGAGCACAATAGAGTGAAATTGCCATACAAATAGTTAACAATAATAATAGTGCATCCTGCTACTAAAACTTGTTAGTGTAAGCAGAGTCAGGATGAGCTCTACCCTGACATCTGGTGGTAGATTATGGGGAGTGCAGAAAGAAGTTTCAAGTATTTGCATTAGCATTTCAGTTATTTGCATTGACACTCCCACCCCACTTAACATACCGCACAGCAGCCTGGGATGGTTATTTTCACAGCTATGGGAGCCCCAATTTCGTTGTTATTGGGGCAGGAGCAATAAAATGTTGTCATCCCGATTAAGTAAATGAGGAACTACAAAACTGTCTTATGATAGAGGGTTTCATTGTCAACTAAATAGCACTTGCTAGACAAGGGACATGGGTTCCAAAACCCAGTCAAGGGAGAGAGGCTGGGGACAGATATCTGTACTTGGTGCCATAAGCTCCTTGTGTGAGCCAGAAGCACCAGTTCCACCTATGCCTCTCTCCACTGTGGAATGTCAGAGTTAATTTTTTGATTCCCTTAAGAGTCTAGATACAGGTTACTGAGCTGAACTCACTGGCACTGGGGCTCCCCTACTATGAGCTGGAATCACTAAGAGCTGAAATCACTGAAGAGCTGGACTTGCTGAGCTGAGAGCACTGAGTACTGTGCTAATGAGTGGGGGAGCCTGAAGCAATACCATGGAGCAGAGCAGCTGGCAGAGCGGAGTGGAGCAGTTTGTGCAGCCACTGGGTGAGTGGAGCCAAGCAGCTCGCGAGGACGGCTGGAGTGGCTCACAGGACAGCTGGTGGACCAGAGCAGCCCACAGAGCAAGCGGAGCTGAGCTGTTTGTGGGGACGACTAGTGGAAGCAGAACCCCACGAAGAGGCAGGGCACTTGGCCCTGAAACCACGTAAGGTGCCCCTTTCTACCCAGGCTGGGGAGGGGGACCTCTGCAGAGAGACTCTTGAACTCTGGGGCTGCACTGACCCGGGACAGAGACTTTTGGATTGTGGGACTTTTGGGACTGTGGGTGATTTGGGGGTTGCTGGACTCAAGGGCCCAGAGAGAAGGGCACGGCCCAATTTGCTGGGGTGGATCTTTGCTCACGGTTTGACCTATGAACTCTAGCTGAGGTATTTTCCCAATTTAATGCTTGTTGTTTATCATGTAATTAAAACTTTTCTGCTACACCAAGACTCTGTGCTTGCGAGAGGGGAAGTATTGCCTCCTCGAGGCGCCCGGGGTGTGTGTAAGATTTTCCCAGGTCACTGGGTGGGGGCTCAAGCTGGTTTTGCATTATGTTGTGGGGAAGGGACCCCTATGTATTGAACCTGGCCCTTGCTGCTATCGTTTCAGCCCAGCAGAAGGGTTACATTAGTAAGGATGAAGCTTTATCCCATGAGCTAGAGAAGTCTGTGTCTCTCGAATGGATGGTCCTGAGTTGTATTCCCCATGATAGCTGCTGTGTCTGTGTTTGTGTTACACTGGCCTTGGGGGGGGGGAAGATAACAGGTGGGCAGGAGTTAATAAGCTGGCTACATCATTGGGGCAGAGTTGGAGAGATTTCAGCAAAGAGCTACAAGGATGCCTGAAGAACAGGGCCAATAGAGCAAGACTTAATAATTGGAGATATACCAATCTCCTAGAACTGGAAGGGACCTTGAAAGGTCATTGAGTCCAGCCCCCTGCCTTCACTAGCAGGGCCAAGTACTGATTTTTGCCCCAAATCCCTAAGTGGCCCCCCTCAAGGAGTGAACTCACAACTCTGGGTTTAGAAGGCCAATGCTCAATCCACTGAGCTATGCCTCCCCAACCATACCACACCACATCACACCACACCACACAGGGACTTAAGGAGCTCAATCTTCATAAAAAAGGTTAGATTATTTTACCTCTTTATGTGGCACTGATGGAACCACAGCTGGAATCCTGTCTCCAGTTCTGGTGTCTACAGTTCAGGAAAGATGTTGATAAATTGGAGAGACGTTCAGAAGAGACATTTGAGAATGAAAGGAATAGAAAACATGCTTTTATAATGAGAGACTCCAGCAGCTGTCTATTTAGTAGAACAAAGAGAAGATTAAAGGGTGATTTGATCCAAGTCTATAAGTACTGTGACAAACCTAGACCAGTGGGGTCCAGGAGTCTGGTCCTATTAGTATCCAGGAAGTGGGCGGGCAAAGCCCGCCCACTGCTAAAGGACCTCCCCCCAGCCTAAGGGGAGGATCCACAGATCCGGGACACTAATTACGTGGGACAACCAATGAAAAAAAAAACAGGAGCGGGAGTGAGGTCATAGGGCTAAACGAAGGGAACCAGATGGGGACACCGAGCAGAGAACCCCGGACAACGCCCACTGTTCCTCGAAGGCGTCAAGGGAGCCAGTGGACGCCGCCCAGAGGAACTCTGCCCGGATACGTGAACGGACGGAGGAGCGGAAATAGGCCCCACAGTCGCAGGAAATCCCGTCGACCAACCTCCTCTCCCTGGTTTTATAGATGGCCAGTTTGGCCAGGGCTAAGAGGAGGTTGACAAGGAGAGCCCGCGACTTCTTGGGGCCACGGATGGGGAGTGCATAGATAAACAAGTGAGGGGAAAAGTGCAACCAAAAACGCAATAGGAGATCCAAGAGGAGCCGGAACAGGGGCTGCAACCTGGCGCACTCTAAATAAACATGCACCAGGGTCTCCTTCACGCCGCAAAAGGGGCAGGTGTTGGGGACAGGGGTAAACCGTGCCAAGTACACGCCCGTGCTCACGGCCCCGTGAAGGAGCCGCCAACTGACATCCCCGGCGGGCCTCGGGACTAGGGCAGAATACAGGCTGGCCCACCGGGGCTCCTCACCCTCGAGAGGTGGCAGGAGGTCCCGCCATTTCGTATCGGGGCGGGACGCGAGGGTGAGGTAGTGAAGCGTGTGGAGCACGAGCGCGTACAGATGTTTTCTTGGTGCGGTCTGGAACAGAACCGGCTGCAGATCGGGCAGCCGGCTCGCAGTGAAAGGGCGAAGGGGGTGATTGGGTCCACGGGGCAGGGGCCCGATAAAAAGATCCACAGGGCCCGGGGTGGAAGGTGGGCGGGGCGTGCCCTCTCGCAGGACCCGGTCGAGGTAAACCTGAGCAGCGGGCAGTAAAGCGGCCTTCACCTCCTGAAGTACGCGCCGGGGGGTACGAGGGCTGGAGAGCCCCATGCGCTGAGCGAGCGTCAGGGGATCCAGCCAGTCTCCCCGGTCGTAGTCCAGGAGGTCTCCGACCCTGGTGACTCCTGCCAAGGCCAGCCTCTGGTGCACCGCGGGGGACTCCGCCACCTGCACACGGAGCTGGGGGTTATGTAGCAGGGGCTCCGCGAGGAGATCAACCCCCACGGTGGCCGCCACGGACCTGGTCGTTGAAAAGAGCTTCCAGGTCCGGAGGAGGTCTTGGTAGAAGACCGGCAGCCCAGAGAGGTCTCGCAGAAGACTTCTCGGATGGAGATAAAAGAGCTGCCGGTCGTATTGGAGCCCTCGGAAGCGGCGGAGGAAGGTGTGCGCCAATACGCTCCACGCCGGACTACCCGTACCATACAGGAGTCTCTGCAGGGCCTGGAGGCGGAAGACGTGGACCTGAGTGCGCAGGCACTTCAGGCCCTGCCCCCCCTCCTCCAGGGGCAGGTGGAGGACCCCTGCAGAGACCCAGTGCGTTCCTGGCCAGAACTCCAGAACCGCCGTCCGGAGGTTGGCCAGGAAATCCGGGGCCGGGACCAAGGTGTTGAGCCAGTACCAGAGCATGGACAGGACTAATTGATTCAGCACCAGCGCCCTCCCTCAAAGAGAGAGGCACCGGAGTAGTCCTGTCCATTTCCGGAGCCACGCCCTCACCTCGCCCTCTAAACCATGCCAGTTCTCCGGCGGAGACGGATGCGTGGCAGAAAGGTAAACGCCGAGATAGAGCAGCGGACCCGCGCTCCACCGGATGGCCTGAAGCGCGGGTGGGAGGGAGCTCGCCTGCCACCCGTCCCCTACCACCAGGCCAGAGCTCTTGACCCAGTTGACCCGGGCGGAAGAGGCCACCGAATAAATGGCCTGGCAAGCCTCCACCCGCGCCAAGTCGCCCGGGTCCTGGACCACGAGGAGCACATCGTCGGCCTATGCCGACAGGACCAGCTGCAGCTCCGGCTCCCGGAGCACCAACCCCGTCATCCTCCGACGGAGGAGACAGAGGAAGGGCTCGATCACCAGAGCGTACAGCTGACCCGAGAGGGGACACCCCTGCCGCACTCCTCGCCCGAAGCTGACCGGCTCGGTCAGGGTCCAGTTGAGCCTGACCAGACACTCCGCGGAAGCGTACAGCACCTGGAGAAAACCCACAAACTGGGTCCGAAGCCAAACGCTTGCAGAGTGCCCAGGAGATACCCGTGGTCCACCCTATCGAACGCCTTCTCCTGATCCAGGGACAAGAGGGCGAACGACAGACCATCCCTACACCCTAATTCCAGAAGGTCCCGGACCAGATACAGATTATCAAAGATCGTGCGGCCCGGGACGGTGTAGGTCTGGTCTGGGTGGACCACGTCCGCCAGCACGGACCCTAGCCGCATCGAGATGGCCTTCGCAACGATTTTGTAGTCCGTGCTGAGGAGCGAGATGGGACGCCAATTCCGTAAATCGCGGAGGTCCCCCCTCTTCGGCAATAAGGCGAGCACGGCTCACCTGCACGAGAGAGGGAGGACCCCGCCCCGCAAAGACTCGGCCCAGACGGTGACTAGGTCTGGGCCGAGGACGTCCCAGAACATGCGGTAGAACTCCACGGTCAGCCCGTCCATGCCCGGAGATTTATTGGTGGGCATGCGACGGAGGGCTTCCGAGAACTCGGCCAGAGTGAGAGGCAGCTCTAGCCGGTCCCGGTCGCCCGCGCTGACCGTCGGGAGTCCGTCCCAGAGCACTCTGCAAGCGTCAGGATCGGTCGGATCCGGGGAGAAAAGAGCCGCCTAGAAGGCCCTGGCCCTCCCGCATATCTCCGCCGGATCCGTGAGGGGGGTGCCGTCCTCCGCCAGGAGGCAGGTGATGTGCTTTTTGGCCCCCCTCCTTTTCTCCAGGGCGTAGAAGAAGCGGGAGCCACGATCCATCTCCCGAAGGAGGCGGATGCGGGATCGAACAAAGGCACCCCGGGCTCGATGATCCTCGAGGGCCCGGAGCTCCTCCCGCTTCTCCCGGCACGCTCCGCAGAGGGATGGATCCTCGGGGCTGGCGGCCAGACGCCTCTCCAGCTTCAAAACCTCCCGTTCCAACCGCTCTATCGCCACATCCCTCCGTCGGCTGGCGCCCCGGGTGTAGTTGCGGCAGAAGAGCCGGGCGCGCACCTTCCCCAGGTCCCACCATCGCCGCGCCGAAGGAAAGGCGCGCCTCTGCCCTCGCCAGGCCAGCCAGAACTCCCGGAAGGACGCCACGAAGCCCGCATCCTCCAGCAAACTATTATTAAAATGCCAATAGGCCGGCCCCGGCCTCTCCGCGCAGAGAGAGGCCGTCACGGTGGCAAGGTGGTGATCCGAAAAGGGGGCCGGCCGAACGCTGGAGGAGTGGGCTCGTGAAAGGTGGAAACGTGACAGGTAAATGCGGTCCAGCCGGGAGTGATGCGACCGATGGGCCTCCACCCGGACGAAGGTGAACGTCGAGACGTCATCCGGGTGGTGGTCGCGCCAGACGTCCACCAGGAAGTGCCGTTCGACGATCTCCCGGAGGACGTCCGCGGCGGCCGGGCACTGCTCGGTCCCCGAGCGGTCCCGTTCCTCGAGGGTGGTGTTAAAGTCCCCGCCCAGGACCAGGCACTCACGAGGATCCAGAGAGCCGAGGAAGGCGGACGCCTGCTGATAAAAACGCAACCTCTCCAGGCCCGATGTCGGGGCGTAGACGTTGACGAGATTAACCACAAGCCCCTCCATGCGGACCCGGAGGTGCAGCAGGCGGCCCGGCACAGCCTCGGCGACCCCCAGCACCTCGGGCCGTAGGTCGGGGGAGAACAGGGTCGCCACTCCTGCCGAGCGAACTGAGAGGTGGCTAAAGTAGACCGTGTCCCCCCACTCCAGCCGCCAGCTAGCTTCAGCGGCCGGATCCGTATGGGTCTCCTGCAGGAAAACCACAGAGTACCCCCCGTCCCGAAGGAAGGAGAGCACCTGGCTCCTGCGGAGACCAATCCTACAGCCCCGGGCGTTCAAAGTGGCAAAGATGATCGGCGCCATGAGGAGTGCTGGGGGGGATCCTCGCCGGCAGACACGCCCACGGCCTCCGTCGGGCCGCGCAGCAATCCGTGACCAAACCCGTAGGTGTGCAGAGAGTCACGGAAGAAGCAGACCCGCCGGTAGGCCGCGGCGGCCTGCTTCCCGGTCCCCTTACCCTCCCCCATGAGGGCCTTTGCGGCCCGGAGGATCAGGTGGAAATCCCCCCACCGCTGGAGCGCAAGATGGACTTTGTTACGGGAGCCACGGACGTCCTCAAGGAACTCCCGCAGCTCCTCCCTCAGCACATGGGGGGGCGGGGTAACGGATCGATGACCGTCCCCCAGCGGGGCCCCCGTCACAGCCCCGTGGCCCACCGAGGCGGGCAGGCAGGGGGCAGACCCTCGACGTGGCGTCTGATGGGCCGACGCCACGCGGTCCGCCCCGCTCCCCAGTTCAACAGGGGGCGGCGGAAGGAGAACAGCAGCCCCTGATGGGTCAGGGCAGGGAAAAACAACTAAGGCCGCGCCCTGGGGAGTATGCCCAGGGGCGGCAATGGCATCACGGGAGGTGGAAGGGACAAGGGTGGGGCCAGGGTCCGGTTGGCCCACACCCAAGAGGGACACCCCCTGGGAATCGGGTCCGGGTAGCGGGGCACCGGCCGTCGCCTCAATGGGCTCGGCGGCCGTCAGTGAGGTGCCACCTGCAGCCGGGCTGATGGAAGATCCCAGGGGACCCTCGGAGGCAGGAGCAGAAGCATCAGTCAGGGGTAGGGAACCCGGGGACAGGGGGACCGTAGTGAGGTTGCTCAGATCGAGGCCCGTTTGCAAAGGGTCGTCCTCCCCCTGTGTAACTGGGGTCAGACCCAGGGCCTCGATCTCCTCATAGATGGAGGGAAGATCGCCGTCCGCCACCCCGGGGCCCTCCCCGCCAACACCCGAAGCGACGCCCACCTCAGCGCTCGCGGGGGCTTCGGATGGCAAGGGGGCAAGAGGGGCTCCCTCGGGGGCTCCCTCGGGAAGGGACCCCGGAGGAGGGGCAGCGGCACCGTCCGGTGCTGCCACGTCGTCCCCAGCCGGCACAAAACGGGCGTCGTCAGGGGGCAAGGCGGAAGGCTCGTCATCAGAGACCCCCTTCCTGCTCTTCCGGGGGGTCTCTGAATCCGAAAGACGTAATGGGGCCTGAGCCTTCCGCTTGCCCCGCTTCCCCTGTACTAAGGACCAGCCCTCCATGGCATCATCCGGGGGCTGGCTAACAGGGGTCGGGTCTGGGGGCAAGGGCAATGGCTCAGAGACTCGGGGAAGCAATGGAGGGGCAACAGGAACGAGGGAGGAGTCTCCCTGGGGCGGGCCCTCTCCCACGCCCGGCGTTATCTCCGCCGCACCCTCTTCCACAGCGGTGGACTGAGAAGGAGGAGGGGCAGCTTCAGATGCCGGGCAGCCAGAGGCACTGGCGGTGACAGGGCCGGCGTCTTGCCGGGGCTCGGGGGTCCCGGACGCTCCTCCGTGCCGGGCCAAGGGGCAGTCCCTCTGGACGTGCCCCATCGCCCGGCAGAGGTAGCACCGGGCCTCCCCCGTTGAGTAATGCACCCGGTAGCGGGCTCCCTGGTAGGGGACCACAAAGGACCCCTCGAGCGCCTCTCCGTCACGCGCCACCGGCGGCAGTTGAAGCTGCACTTGCCGGCGGAACGAGAGGACGTGACGGAGGGCGGGGTCCTTGCAGCCCAACGGGAGAGGGCCGATGACAGAAATAGGGCGCCCCAGGGCAGAAAGGGCGGGCAGCAGGGCGGCATTGGGCAGGAAGGGAGGGACGGAGGTCAGGATCAAGCGGACCCCCAGGTCTTCCAAGGGCTCAAGGGGCACGAACACGCCCCCCACCGCCAGACCCGTCTCTACCGCCTCCTGGGCAGCAGCCTCCGACGCCAGGAAGAAGACTACATCTTGGAGGCCGCCACGATGGCCGTTGGCCCCACCACCCTCGCCAACGCCCGCACGTAGATCTCCACGTGGGGCGAGGCGGACACCAGGAGGCAACGGACGCCGTGCTTCCTGGTCAAGGTGGGGAAGGGGCCCCGGCCGCTATAGATGGAAGCGGAAGCGGCGGTCGGAGGAGCAGCGGCAGGCGGGGGGGCCGCCGTCACCTGGGCATACGCCCTGGGGGCTGGGGGAGGGACACCCGCGGAGCTGGTAGAGGGAACAGTGGGGAGGGATGCTGCGGCCGGTAGTGGGGCCACGGCAGCGGGGGGAGGCCCCGCCATGGAGGGCTTGGTCTTTTTAGCGGGGCCCTTACCCTTCTTCCCACCCCGACCTTTCCCACCGGCTGGGGGGGCTCCCCCCAAATCAGAAGGGGCGAGGGACGTGGCAGCAGCGGACGTCTCCCCAGTACTCGCCGCTGCAGGTGCCCCAGCGGGGGCGGTGGCAGATAGACCGGCAGCGGCGGTCGAGGTAGAGGCTTGGGGAATGGACATGGGGGTGTCTGGAGGAGGGGTGGTGGGAGCATCGCGAGGGGTCTCCCCCGCCACGTCCCCTGCCATAACGAGAGCGGGGAGGGGGACAAGCAGCGAGGGGAGGGGAGGGAAAGGAGGCGACCACCCCTCCCCGCTAGGCTGCAGGCAGGGGAGGAGGGTGCCAGAAAGGGAAGGCTAAAGGGGCGTGGGGAGCAATCGAGGACCCAGGGGCGGGAGGGTGGCAGGTCATCGACCCAGAGGGGAATTCCGGCTCCTCTAGTTGCACTAGGGGATCAGGGGGGCTAACAGCATAGGGGGGTGCAGTGAACAAGGTCAAACTCAAATGGGGGAAGAGCACAAGCGCATGGAAGGGGGCATGGGCGCACGAGGGGAGGGGCTAAACAGGGCTGGGGAAGCACAGGGAGGGGGGGAAAGTTGAGCTAGGAGCGGGGCAGAGGGACCACGGGCTAGCCGCAGGGCTGGGGCAGGACAATCAGGGCCACATGGGGAATGGGTGGGGCAGACAAAAGTGGCAAAGGAGAGGGGGCCAGACCAAGGGGCGGGGGTGGGGGGGGGTGCGCCCACGGGCACTTGAGCAAAAAGTCAATTGTAGCTGGCTGCTGCTGCAGGCCCAAATGGTGGAAGTGGGCGTGGCAAGGCAGGTGAGCAGCTCAGTCCCAGAGGCAGGAGGCCGAAGCAGAAGGAAAAACAGCCAGCGGGGGTGGTGGAGGGGGCAACGATGGTGGTGGGGGCAAAGGGGGACACGGATGGACCGGGGGCAGGCTCCGCGCCACACCCCCGGCGTCCCAAACAGACACAGTCCAAACCCCCACCACAAGAGCACAGTCCAAAAAATACTCAGTCCTTTAGTGCCCCCTCCACGGTGGTCTTCAGAGTCACCATGAGGTCCTCCAGCAGCAGGCAGCACTCTCCTCCTCCTCCTCCTCCTCGGGGCTCCAGCAGCTCCCCAGTAGCAGACACAGCAGCTCCAGCAGCTCCAGGCAGTGGTCTGGTGGCCAGGCAGGAGGGACCCCGCTCAGAAGATGGTGGTGGTGGAGCCCTCAGCAACAAGGGCCGGAGCTGGGGTCCCTCACTCCCCTCCTCCGGGGAGCAGGCCAGCAGCCCCCCCCCCCCAGGGGCTGTAGGTGGAGTAACAGCAGCAATTGAGGTGGTGGTGGGGGAAATCTACTAGCCAGCCAGCAAGCAGATAGCAGAGAAAGGGGGTAGGTGGTGGTGTCCAGCCCAGCCAGGGGAGCAGCCGGAGCAGTAGCAGCAGCAGCAATGAGGGCCCAGCAGGAACAGCAGCAGCAGCCCTCTCCCTCCTACCCTCTACAGCAGAGTAGCAAAAGGGAGAGCTTCTAGCCACTGGAGACAGAGGTTTCTGTTCCCTGAGTGACCAGAGCAGGGGCTGCACTAGAGTAATCAGGAACCTGCTAGAACCAATTAAGGCAGACAGGCTGATTAGAACACCTGCAGCGAATCAAGGCAGGCTAATCAGGGCACCTGGGTTTAAAAAGGAGCTCACTTCAGTTTGTGATGTGCATGTGAGGAGCTGGGAGCAAGAGGCACAAGGAGCTGAGAGTGAGAGGGTGTCTGCTGGAGGACTGAGGAGTACAAGCGTTATCAGACACCAGGAGGAAGGTCCTGTGGTGAGGATAAAGAAGGTGTTTGGAGGAGGCCATGGGGAAGTAGCCCAGGGAGTTGTAGCTGTCGCACAGCTGTACCAGGAGACACTATAGACAGCTGCAATCCACAGGGCCCTGGGCTGGAACCCGGAGTAGGGGGGGGGGCTGGGTTCCCCCCAAACCTCCCAACTCCTGATCAGACACAGGAGGAGTTGACCCAGACTGTGGGGGAGATCACTGAGGTGAGCAAATCTGCCAATAAGCCCAGGACCCACCAAGGTAGAGGAGGAACTTTGTCACAGTACCTACATAGGGAACAAATGTTAAATAATGGGCTCTTTGATCTAGCAGAGAAAGGTCCAACACAATCCAATACCACGAAGTTGAAGCTAGACAATTTTATACTGGAAATAAGTTTTAACAGTGAGAGTAATTAGCCATTGGAACAATTTATCAAGGGTCACGGTGGATTTTCCATCACTGGCAATTTTTAAATCAAGATTGGATGTTTTTCTAACAGATCTGCTCCAGGAATTATTTTGGGGACTATCCTTGGGCTCCGTTATAGAGGAGGTCAGACTACATGGTCACAATGGTCCTTGATGCCTTGGAATCTATGAATCTAAGAAATGTCTTGAGTAGCAGCTGTAAACTAGAGCAGAGCAATTTTTTTTCATTTTTGCTGGAAATTATGAGAAATTTAAAAAAAATTGAGTTTCTTAATGTTGTTTGTTTTTTAAAAATATGTCTACATTTCAAGGATATTTTGAAATAAAAAGTCATTTTTAACCCAAAAAATCAAAATATTTCATTTAGAAATTGTGAACACAAAATGTTGAGATGTTGGGAGGTTTTTCTTTTTTTCCAACACGAACAATTCAGCGAAACCACATGAATTTGCAAAACATGGCAGTGTCGCCAAATCTGAATTTTTCACTGAAAAAAGCTTTATCTGAAAAGTTTCACCCAGCTCTGTTCTAAGTAGGGCGTGGAGAATAGAGGGCTTTTGGATAGAGCAGACAAAGGCAGAATGAGCTCTAATAGCTGGAAGTTAAAAGCCACAAAGCACAAATTAACTATTAATAGCTGCTTCTTGAAGCAGCTAGGCCTGGAACCCACAAGGGAAAAGGCAATTCTTGATTTAATTTTCAGTGCCTCACAGGATATGGTCCAAGTGGTGAATATAGCTGAACTGCTCAGTAATAGCATCCATAATATAATTAAATTTAACATCCTTGTGGGGAGAAAAATACCAAAGAAACCCACCACAGTAGCATTTAACATCAAAAAGGAGAACTACACAAAAATGAGGAAGCTAGATAAATGGAAATTAAAAGGAACAGTCACAAGAGTGAAATGCCTGCAAGCTGCATGGAAATTTTCTTAAAACTCCATAATGGAGGCTCAAAGTCAATGTATCCCTCCAATAAAAAAAATAGTAAGAGGACCAAAAAATGCCACCATGGCTAAACAACAGAGTGTTAGAGGCAAAAAGACACCCTTTAAAAATTGGAAGTCAAATCCTACTGAGGAAAAATAGAAAGGAGCATAAACTTTGGCAAGTCAAGTGTAAAAGTATATTTAGCCAGGCCAAAAAAGAATTTGAAGAACAGCTAGCAAACAACTCAAAAACTAACTGCAAAAAAATGTTGAGTACATCAGAAGCAGGAAGTCCGCCAAACAATCAGTGGGGCCATTGAATGATTAAGGTACTAAAGGAGCATTCAAGGAAGACAAGGCAGAGAAGCTGAATGAATTCTTTGCATCAGTCTCATTGCAGAGGATATGGGGGAGAGTCCCACACCTGAGCCATTCTTTTTAGGTGAGAAATCTGAGAAAATGTCCCAGATGAGCTGTCACTAGAGGAGGTTTTGGAACAAATTGATAGATTAAACAGTAATAAGTTACCAAGACCAGATGGTATCACCCAAGAGTTCTGAAGGACTTCATATATGAAATTGCAGAACCAGTACCTGTGGTATGTAACCTATTGCTTAAATCAACCTCTGCACCAGATGACAGGAGGTTAGCTAATGTAATGCTGATTTTTTAAAAAAGGCTCAAAGGTGTCACTTGCTGGAAGAGTCTCTGCACCTGGAGGTCTTCAAACCATGATTTGAGGACTTCAGTGGCTCAGACACAGGTTTGATACAGGAGTGGGTGGGTGAGATTCTGTGGCCTGCATTGTGCAGGAGGTCAGACTAGATGATCATAATGGTCCCTTCTGACCTTAAAGTCTATGATTCTATGATCCTGGCAATTACAGGCCAGTAAGCCGAAATTCAGTACCAGGCAAATTGGTCAAAACTTCAGCAAAGTGAAGCAAAGGGGGAAAAGTTGCCACCGGGGTCGAGGGCAGAGGTGGAGTGGCTGTCTGTGGATTTTGAGCAGTCAGATACCAGGACAATAAGAAGAGCTCAACAGGGAGCTATTTGGCTAAGGGAGGCTTTGAAAGACCAGTTTAATAGTGAGCCACAGTAATGTGTGTTGCTGTAGTGCAGGGGTAGGCAATCTATGGCACGCGTGTCGAAGGCAGCACGCGAGCTGATTTTCAGTGGCATTCACACTGGCCACAGATCCGGGGGGCTCTACATTTTAATTTAATTTTAATTGAAGCTTCCAGGGCTTTGGAGCTGTGCTCCGGCTCCGCTACAGCTCCAGGCAAAAACCTGCACCTCCACTGCTCCAAAGCTGCTCCGTGCTCCAGTTCCAGGCTCCCCTCCAAAGCCCTAGAAGTTTCTTAAACATTTTAAAAACTTTATTTACTTTACATACAACAATAGCTTAGTGTTATATTATAGACTTATAGAAAGAGACCTTCTAAAAATGTTAAAATGTATTACTGGCACGCAAAACCTTAAGCTAGAGTGAATAAATGAAGACTCGGCACACCACCTCTGAAAGGTTGCCGAGCCCTGCTTTAGTGTGTTCTAGCTGGCATTGCTCTTTTTCACTCCGGTATGAAACTTGTAACGAGTGCTGTGTGCATAGCAATAATATAACATTGTAAATGCACCTGTTGCTATTAGCTGTGAATGATGTCAGCCCAGCCAGCATACGCTGTGAACTTATAAAGATGAATTAAGTTTCCAAAAATAGACTTTTATTCCATACCCATGTAATCAGACACATTTATAATTGAATATAACGTAATAAATACAGGGAGAAGAACTTCTGAAGGGGAAAGAGAAGTCATTTCCATTTCATAACACATACACCAACCGTGTCTTTCACAAGTTGGTGTATGTGCATCTGTGATTGCCTGGACCCTTCCCCAGGGAGAATGGGAGTGGGAGTGCAGCGGCCCTGGCCACCAAGGGGAATGTGTGTGTGTGGGGTACAGGGAGGTCCTGGAATGCAGTTCTTCATGGGCTGCAGGGGAAGGTGAGCACGGGACTGTTGAACCTGAAGCCATGGTCAGTACAGCCCCGTGGGGAAGGGACGAAATAAGGTGGGAATAGCTCATGGGCGTGAATATATGAGCAGAGGGTAAATGAACTGAATACTGGCCCTGTTTTCCACAGGTGATGGTGATTTTAGCTGATATCTCAGTCCTGAGGGTAATGGAGTCTGAAAAGGAACAGCTCCTGCAGGCATCCAGCTGCAGATCCGGGCCACATGCTGCTTGCCTGTGTGATGCAATGGTGCCTGCTGAAGTAATTGCTGAGTGGTGTGGCCAAGTGTCATACTACAGTGGAAGAAATAAGGCAGCCCTGCCCAGAAACCTTTGGCAGAGGATTACAGACTCCCTCCAGGAAAGTTTCCTCAAGTTCTCTATGAAGGATTCATGAGCTATCTTGGTGCACATAAACAAACTGTTCCACGAGGGCTCCTCTGCCTAACTCTACAGAGGAATAAGAAGCAGATAGCAACTTTACCTCCACTGGTTGTTTCACTACATCTCCTAGCATAAGTTTAAAAAAAAGTAAATCAACAGATGTGTCCTACTACTTTGGGGTTTCCATCCCTGCATTTTCAAAACAAACTGCATACTTACCAGAGGGGTTCCTCCCCCTACATCAGGCTTGCCTGTGCAGGACTGTAGGGCCTGGCTGGACTGCACAGGAGTCAAAAACAGGTCCTGGCCTTCCTGCACTGCTGGATACCCCGCTTGCCTGTCCCTCAAACTTCCTTCTATTCCACTTCCTCCTTTTCCTTCTCCTCGCTGTTCACAGCAGTGGCCTGTGACTCATGCTCCCCCGAAGTATCTCCAGGGGTCTTGAGGGTGGTGGGGGGGCTTTGCCGAGGATGGCATGAAGCTCTTTGTAAAAGCAGCAGGTCTGAGGCTCTATGCCAGGGTGATTGTTAGCCTCCCTGGCCTTCTGGTACATATGCCACAGCTCCTTGGCTTTCACGGGGCACTGCTGCTAGTCCCTGTTGGAGCCCTTCTCCTCCAGCCCCAAGCAATCTGCTTGTAGATTTCGAGGGTTCTACAGCTGGATCAGGGCTGTGGCTGCACAGCCTCTCCCCACAGACCCTGAAGATTCAGCACCTCCTGAGTAGGCCGGGCAGGAGCACGTCTGCAGCATGGAGCTGGCATGGTTAGCTGGGCAGTTGCTAGGTATGCTCAAGAGTTGTTACATGCATTCTCCAAGCTGGGCAACCAGGAACTGAATCTCAAAAATTCACAGGGCTTTAAAGGGGAGGGGCATGTACCTGTGTACCTGGCCGCTGGGCAGCAGAGTTCAAAACTGTGACCAGGGTGGTCAAGGTGGGGCATTGTGGGACATCTCCTGGAGGCCACTAAAGTCGATGTAAGTAACACAGTGTCTGCACTGACACTGGATTGACCTAACTATGTCAGCCTGAACTCAATGCCTCTCATGGAGTTGGAGTTATTGAGTTGGCATAGTGGGTGAGTTACATCGGCTGGAGTGAAATTTTGGTGTAGACACTTACATGGTTAGGTTGATGTAAGCTGCAGGGCCATAGTTATAGTGACCTAACCCCCTCCCCCTGTGTAAACAGTGCTATGTCGGCGAGAGAGCTGCTACCGCTTCTCGGGGAGGTGGACTAACCGCGTCAATGGGAGAGCTCTATGCGTTCATTTTCATTAAAGTGCTACAGCGGTGCAGTTGCATCAGAGCAGGGTTTTAAGTGTAGACTTGTTCTGAGTGGTCAAGTGAGGCATGGGGTCCTTGGCTTGAGCGGGTACCTGGTCTGCCAGCACCACACTGGTTAGTGGAATGGATCATAAACCTCGAAGAGCAATCAGTTGGGGTAAGACATGCTGGAGTGGACACAAACGGTGATTGTCTTCTATCTGACTGATCACAGCCTGGCTTTAGGGTGCACTGAGCTGTAGGGAACATGGGAGGGATGCTCTCCCGACAGAGCAGGTGTTCACCCCAATGCCCCAGCATGGCACCAAGGGGTCCTGTGTTGTAGGAAGTGAGATGGTGGCTTAGAAGGGGGCGCATTCCCCTTCTAATCTGTGCTGATTCTAATGCCCCAGCTTGGGACTAGGGGACTCTGTGTTGCGGGGAACAAGGCAGGGGGCTCCGTAGGGGGCATGTTCCCCTCGGAGCCAGTGCTGACACCTATGCCCCAGCAGTGTACATGAGTCATCGCTAGTACAAGCTCTCCGATGACGCATTCCCCTGTTACCTTGTAACCCCAGCCCAGCTGCCTTGTTAACATTCCCCTCTTGTTTGCCCAGCTAGCAGGCAGAAAGCTACTGGACGGGATTTCCAGGTGAGATGCTCCATCACCTACAGCCTTTGCATGTGAAGAGCTGGCCACACCTCACTTTGGTAATGGCCCCAATTAGCAATCGTTTCAGATTGTTTGGCATACGTGGGCTTTTACTGCCACGGGGGCTGGGTTGGCTCACAGGCTCTGTAGACACAGCATCAGTACACGGAGATACTCTGGTTCTGATTTGAAAAGAAATGCCATATAAGCCTTATAAAAAGTCAGAAAATGGGTTTGGTTCTGATCAGGCCCAGGTGCAAATCAGGAGTAACTTCACCGGGGTCTCTGGGGACAATTTCCCTCTCGCTCAGCCCGGTGTAAATCAGGAGTAACTCCATTAACAGGAAAAAATTAGGAGAACTTGTGGCACCTTAGAGACTAACAAATTTATTTGGGCATAAGCTTTTGTGGGCTAAAACGCACTTCTAGCCCATGAAAGCTTATGCCCAAATAAATTTGTTAGTCTCTAAGGTGCCATAAGCACTCCTCATTCTTTTTGCTGATACAGACTAACACAACTACCGCTCTGAAACCTGTCTCCATTAACAGGAAAATTGAATAATTATGCAGAATAAACTCTTTGTCAAGCACTACAGAAACTGGCACAATAGATAGGTAGGTAGATTAGATAGATGGGCCTCATCTGGAGAACTGTGTCCAGTTTTGGGCCTCACACTACAGAAAGGATGTGGACAAATTGGAGAGAGTCCAGCGGAGGGCAACAAAAATGATTAGGGGGCTGGAACACATGAGTTATGAGGAGAGGCTGATGGAACTGGGATTGTTTAGCCTGCAGAAGAGAAGAGAGGTGGGATTTGATAGCAGCTTTCAACTACCTGAAGAGGGGTTCCATAGAGGATGGAGCTCGGCTGTTCTCAGTGGTGGCAAATGACAGAACAAGGAGCAATGGTCTCAAGTTGCAATGGGGGAGGTCTAGGTTGAATATTAGGAAAAAAATATTTCACTAGGTGGGTGGTGAAGCACTGGAATGGGTTACCTAGGGAGGTGGTGGAAGTTTTAAGGCCTGGCTTGACAAAGCCCTGGCTGGAGTGATTTAGTTGGTGTTGGTCCTGCTTTGAGCAGGGGGTTGGACTAGATACCTCCTGAGGTCTCTTCCCAACCCTAATCTTCTATGATTCTATAGCTAGATAGATGGGGTATATGGAGATAGAGCGATAGATCTAGTGCTCACTCCGCCCACCTTCCCCTTGAGGAAAGGACCACATGGTTAAGGTTACAGGAAATAAGAATTACAAAATAAATCACTTATTGTGATCCTTTTTTCAGAGTAGCAGCCGTGTTAGTCTGTATCCGCAAAAAGAACAAGAGTACCTGTGGCACCTTAAAGACTAACAAATTTATTGTAGCATGAGCTTTCGTGAGCTACAGCATCCAAAGAAGTGAACTGTAGCTCACGAAAGCTCATGCTACAATAAATTTGTTAGTCTTTAAGGTGCCACAAGTACTCCTGTTCTTATTGTGATCCTGTGATGCAAAACTGGGCAATCTCGAGTAGGAGCAGAGAGGTTATTTTACCTCTGTATTTGGCACCGGTGCGACTGCTGCTGCATGCCTGTGTCCAGATCTGGTGCCCACAATTCCAGAAGGATGTTGATTGGAGAGAGTTCAGAGAAGAGCCATGAGAACGGTTAAAGGATTAGAAACCTTGCCTTATAGTGACCGACCCAAGGAGATCACTCTATTTAGCTTAACAAAGACAGGGTTAAGGGGTGACTTGATTACAGTCTATGAGTATCTACAAGGGAAGCAAATATTTAGTAATGGCCTCTTCAGCCTAGCAGAGAAAGGTCTAACATGATCAAATGGCTGGAATTTGTAGCACATCATCACATGCATTCAACAGGGTTGAACAACGCAGCCAAGGATGCAGGTGCCTCCTTGAGGTCTTCGGAAGGCTGCACTATTTACTTCCTTTGTTCATGTTCCTAATACCTTAACTCATGTTGGAGAATCACCATTAGATGTAGCAGTGAAGAGCCTATGGCACACAGCGGGGTAGCTGTTATTCTTTCCAGTACAATGAGATGGGTGTGTATGGGGATAGATAAGTAAATATAGATCAGCATTATAGGCTTGTATAATGTGTGAACAAGTTTCTCATTCAGGAAGTTGTGATTAAATCTGGCACTTACTGCTTGCCCCCACCCCACCCATGGGTGTCACTGTGGAACATTGGCTACTTCCCCAAGGCGTTCCCTGCTATATAGCACCAGTGTCCTCAGGCACTGGGCTAGCCAGGTGCATGGGGCAGGTGAGCACAAACTTGTCCTTTCTCTATTGAGGCAAAACTGCTTAGATCACAGAGCAATAGGAACGTTAAAAATGCTATAGCTAGATAGATGGGGTGGGATAGCTAGGTAGTTAGACAGAGGGATGCAAACAGGGATGGATAGATAGACAATTTGTGTGGAGATGGATAGATATTGTTTACAGGGTTGTTGTAGGCATGTTGGTCCCAGGATATGAGAGAGACAAGGTGGGTCTTTTATTTGACTAACATCTGTTGGCGGAAGGACAAGCCCTACACAGAGCCCTTCTTCAGGTTGGTGTAGCTGGAAGCTTGACTCTTTCACCCACAGAAGTTGTTCTAATAAAAGATATTTCCTCACCCAACTTGTTTCTCTCAGATAGATAAATGGATAGTTACCTGCCATATGTGGTTCTCTGCTTTGTGTGAGAGCTGGATTTTGGACGCAATACATCTAATGTTTCTTCGTTTCCAATTTTTCTCTTGCATTTATTCAGGAGGGGTGTGGGGTTTAGAGCAGGAATGGTTAGGAGTGAGGACTCTTGGGTTCTATCCCCAGCTTTGGGAGGGGAGTGGGGTCTAGTGGTGAGAGCAGGAGGGGGCAGGGAGTCAGGAGTCCTGGATTCTATCCCCAGCTGTATCACAAACTCTGCAACTTTGTTCATGTCACTTCAACTCTCTGTGCCTCACTTTCCCCATAGAGAGAATATCTACCTGCCTCCCAGGTAGGCCATTCTGTCCCCATTTCTCAGGTGAAGGAGGGGGGTAAATTTGGGAGCTGATCCCCCTTAGTGTCCTCAGGCACTGATAGCCCTGCCTTCTTTCTGCATTAATCTGACACATTTCCCCTTGTTTTCCAGCAATGGCAAAGAAGGGGACGCTGCTGCTCTGCGCCTGGCTGGTGCTTCTGTGCGGTGAGTAAGGATCAAAATACCAGGGCAAAGTTTTGAACCCTGGTGTCTGAAGTTATGCACCTAGGGGTGGGATACTTAAGCTGGTTAAGCTCGGGGGACTGGCACTCTTTAATCACTTAGACGCTGTTGAACATTCTGCCCTAAGTGCCTAAATATGGAACTAAGATGAGAGCTACTCGGTAATTTTCCCCATTGAATGTTTTCTGTCAGAAAATGCAGCTTTGTGGAATTTTCTGCAGGAATATGTCAATTTCAATATAATTGTTTCAGAAAAAATTGAAATGAAGCTGTGAGTTTTCAGAGAGAACTGCAGAGATTTATGAGTGGGATGGTGCACCAGGGTTGTTCGTGATGATGGGGGGAAGGGGCTCAGTTTTCATTTATGTTTTATGTTCCTGAAGCTCAGGTTCAGAGTTTCAGCTGGGCACCTCCTCTTCCAGGAAGCCTGCTGAGCTCGGGCTGGAGCTAGGGCAGCTGGGACTTGGGGTGGCTGGGTCTGCCTGGTGCTGGGGGGGGGTGCTCTGGGACTGGAGCAGGAGGCCATGCACCACTCTGTGCTCCAGGGCTGGAGATGCTTGGGCAGCCCAGGGCTGAGGTCTGGGCCTGGCAGCTGCGGAGGAGCACAGGCCTCTGGGCTTTGGCAGGGGCCAGGCCTCAGGTGGAAGGGGTGAGCCAGGCCAGGGGCTAGCCTCCCCGAGCCTGTGGTTCACCCACCTCCCATGGCCACAGGCACTGTGGGAGGGAATTTTCCCCTCCCCACATCAGTTTGGCAGGAACATTGGAGGGTTTTCACCTTCCTCTGCAGCATGTGTGTGCAGGTCACTTGCCGGGATTCCCTGCGTATATTTAATTTAATAATTTCCCTGCCATTGCAGGAGCCTCGGGCCTGGTGGTCCTCAGTCCCTCCTCTCCTCTGCCTGTGGCAAATAATAGTTTATTCTCCTGTGGGTTGCAATAGAATCATAGAATATCAGGGTTGGAAGAGACCTCAGGAGGTCATCTACTCCAACCCCCTGCTCAAAGCAGGACCAGTCCCCAACTAAATGTTCCCAGCCAGGACTTTGTCAAGCCTGACCTTAAAAACCATTCTTCTCTTCTGCAGACTAAAGAATCCCAGTTCTCTCAGCCTCTCCTCATAAGTCATGTGCTCCAGCCCCCTAATCATTTTTGTTGCCCTCCACTGGTCTCTTTCCAATTTTTCCACATCCTTCTTGTAGTGTGGGGCCTAAAACTGGACACAGTACTCCAGATGAGGCCTCACCAATGTCGAATAGAGGGGAATGATCACGTCCCTCGATCTGCTGGCAATGCCCCTACTTATGCAGCCCCAAATGCTGTTAGCCTTCTTGGCAACAAGGGCACACTGTTGATTCATATCCAGCTTCTCGTCCACTATAACCCCTAGGTCCTTTTCTGCAGAACTGCTGCCCAGCCACTCGGTCCCTAGTCTGTAGCAGTGCATGGGCTTCTTCCGTCCTAAGTGCAGGACTCTGCACTTGTCCTTGTTGAACCTCATCAGGTTTCTTTTGGCCCAATCCTCTAATTTGTCTAGGTCCCTCTGTATCCTATCCCTACCCTCCAGCATATCTACCATTCCTCCCAGTTTAGTGTCATTTGCAAACTTGCTGAGGGTGCAGTCCACGCCATCCTCCAGATCATTAATGAAGATATTGAACAAAACTGGCTCCAGGACCGACCCTTGGGGCACTCCACTTGATACCGGCTGCCAACTAGACATGGAGTCATTGATCACTACCTGTTGAGCCCGACAATATAACCAGCTTTCTATCCACCTTATAGTCCATTCATCCAGCCCATATTTCTTTAACTTGCCAGCAAGAAAACTGTGGGAGACTGTATCAAAAGCTTTGCTAAAGTCAAGGAATAACACATCCACTGCTTTCCCCTCATCCACAGAGCCAGTTATCTCATCATAGAAGGCAATTAGGTTAGACAGGCATGACTTGCCCTTGGTGAATCCATGCTGACTGTTCCTGATCACTTTCCTCTCCTCTAAGTGCTTCAGAATTGATTCCTTGAGGACCTGCTCCATGATTTTTCCAGGGACTGAGGTGAGGCTGACTGGCCTGTAGTTCCCCAGATCCTGCTCCTTCCCTTTTTTAAAGATGGGAACTACATTAGCCTTTTTCCAGTCATCCGGGGCCTCCCCCAATCGCCATGAGTTTTCAAAGATAATGGCCAATGGCTCTGCAATCACATCCGCCAACTCCTTTAGCACCCTCAGATGCAGCGCATCCGGCCCCTTGGACTTGTGCTCGTCCAGCTTTTCTAAATAGTCCTGAACCACTTCTTTCTCCACAGAGAGCTGGTAACCTCCTCCCTGTACGGTGCTGCCCAGTGCAGTAGTCTGGGAGCTGACCTTGTTTGTGAAGACAGAGGCAAAAAAAACCATTGAGTACATTAGCTTTTTCCACATCCTCTGGCACTAGGTTGCCTCCCCCATTCAGTAAGGGGCCCACTCTTTCCTTGACCACCTTGTTGCTAAAGTACCCTTCTTGTTACTCTTAACATCCCTTGCTAGCTGCAACTCCAAGTGTGATTTGTCCTTCCTGATTTCACTCCTGTGAGCCTGAGCAATATTTTTATACTCCTTCCTGGTCATTTGTCCAAGCTTCCACTTCTTGTAAGCTTCTTTTTTGTGTCTAAGATCAGCAAGGATTTCACTGTTAAGCCAAGCTGGTCGCCTAGCATATTTACTATTTGTTCTACACATCGGGATGGTTTGTTCCTGAAACCTTAATAAGGATTCTCCAAAATACAGCCGGCTCTCCTGGACTCCTCTCCCCCTCATGTTATTTTCCCAGTGGATCCAGCCCATCACTCCCCTGAGGGAGTCAAAGTCTCTCACACTTCTAAAGTTAATCCATAGACTCTCAGGTTTTTCTGCAGTTTCATACTCTGAGCAGTCATACTGCTCTCTTACATAAAATGCAACTCCCCCACCTTTTCTGCCCTGCCTGTCCTTCCTGAACAGTTTATATGCATCCATGACAGTACTCCAATCATGTGAGTTATCCCACCAAGTCTCTGTTATTCCAATTACATCATAATTCCTTGACTGTGCCAGGACTTCCAGTTCTCCCTGCTTGTTTCTCAGGCTTCTTGCATTTGTGTATAGTGTGACAAAGTTCCTCCTCTACCTTGGTGGGTTCTGTGCTTATTGGCAGATTTGCTCACCTCAGTGATCTTCCCAACAGTCTGGGTCAACTCCTCCTGTGTCTGATCAGGAGTTGGGAGGTTTGGGGGGAACCCGCCCCCCCCTCTACTCCGGGTTCCAGCCCAGGGCCCTGTGGATCGCAGCTGCCTATAGTGCCTCCTGTAACAGCTGCATGACAGCTACAACTCCCTGGGCTACTTCCCCATGGCCTCCTCCAAACACCTTCTTTATCCTCACCACAGGACCTTCCTCCTGGTGTTTGATAACACTTCTACTCCTTAGTCCTCCAGCAGCACATCCTCTCACTCTCAGCTCCTTGCGCCTCTTGCTCCCAGCTCCTCACACGCCCACCACAAACTGAAGTGAGCTCCTTTTTAAACCCAGGTGCCCTGATTAGCCTGCCTTGATTGGCTGCAGGTGATCTAATCAGCCTGTCTGCCTTAATTGGTTCTAGCGGGTTCCTGATTACTCTAGTGCAGCCCCTGCTCTGGTCACTCAGGGAACAGAAAACTACTCATCCAGTGACCAGTATATTTGCCCTCTACCAAACTCCTGGACCCCACTGGTTTGGGTCTGTCACAATAGGCATTTAAGATAACTCGCTGATCATCCTGCTTTCTCAGTATGAGGCAGGAGTCCTCTCCTCTAGCACTCTCCTGCTCGTGCTTCCTCCTGGTATCCCACTTCCCCCACTTACCTCAGGGCTTTGGTCTCCTTCCCCCGGTGAACCTAGTTTAAAGCCCTTCTCCCTAGGTTAGCCAGCCTGCTTGCGAAGATGTGCTTCCCTCTCTTCATTAGGTGGAGCCCGTCTCTGTCTAGCAATCCTTCTTCTTGGAACACCATCCCATGGTCAAAGAATCCAAAGCCTTCTCTCCACCACCTGCATAGCCATTCGTTGACTTCCGTGATTCAACGGTCCCTACCTGGGCCTTTTTCTTCCACACTATTCTTTGGTCTCATTTTGGTTGTTGGTTTTGGTGTGAGGCTTCTTAATGGTTTTGGTGTCCTGTGACGTTCAGGAGGCCAGCTAGGTAATTTGGTGCTCCCTTCTGGCCTTAAAGTCTGTGACTCTATGATTTCGATGATGTCAAAATGGAACAGGTGCACGTTTTCAGAATGAAGTGTTTCTCATTTTTCATTTCAAAACAGCTTTTCACTGTAAAATGTATTTTATAGTCTATTATACTTTTTCACAAAATAAAAGCATTCAAAATCAAAATGAAACATTTCAGTTTTATCAAAATGTTTCAGTTGACTCGAGATGAAATTTCATTTTCAGGAGAAAAAAATCAGTGTTTCTTTCTGATTTGGGATAAAAGGAAATCTTGAAAAGGAAATCTCAGAATTACCCATGGAATGAAATTTCCAAGTTTGGACCAGTTCTATTTAGGGGTCTAACTTTAGGTATGCAGATTTGAAAATTTTGTCCCATCTCCTGATAAATTATTATTGATCTTTATGAGGTGTTATGGTAGCACTGTGGTGCCCCAGTCCTAGACCATGACTCCACGGCACCAGATGCTGTACAAACAACAGAGCAAAGAGATGGTCCCCACCCCAATGAGCTGACAGCCTGAGTATAAGAGAACAGAGGGGATCAGACAGACAGGGGAGAAAAAGGAAACAGTTGTGGTCAGCATGGTAGGGAGGTAATATTAATATTGATTTTTAAGCATTTTTTCACTTTTATTTTCAGAGTTGTGGGAAATCATGGGGGATGTCTAACATGGGTGGGGGGCTCAGACACTAATTATTAATGACAGTAGAGGTTCAGATTCAAAGAGTGAAAGCTGTATAATGGTTAAAACTCCAATTATCTACCTCACACATCAAAATATACAAAGTAAATAGAGTGCAATCAAACGCTAGTAAAGTTCTCAAGCAGCACTTTGATTAGTCACGCAGGAATGATTGTTTTTGGCGGTGTTGCGTGTATGGTGACAAGGACATTTACCAATAAAAGTATAACCCTTCCCAGCCTAACAATAGACTCTGCTTTCAGCACAGCAGTAACTTCTGTCTCTTGAACCCACTCAACGATCTGATTTGGACACATTCCTATTGAACTCAAGGACCCTCTGGGTTTGGGCTCCTTGTAGCTAAAGCATGAGCTGAAATCAGGGGCATTGAGCACTCAGCCATTTGGCATGTTGATATCAGTGGGAGATGCTGTTAACTGAGAACTGAACAGATGTAAGGGAGGGCTGTTGTAGCCTTGTTGGTCCCAGGACATTAGCGAGACAAGGTAGGGGAGATAATATCTTTTATTGGACCAACTTCTGCTGGTGGGAGAGACGAGCTTTTGAGCCACACAGAGCTCTTCTTCAGATCTAGGAAAGGTACTCCCAGCCTCATAGCTCAGGCCTGCACAACTCGTAAAGCGACGAGGGCCATATTACTCCAAAGAAAACAGCTGAGGGCTGAACCCCCCCGGCCCCACCGATGCCCCCCAGCGCCACCAAGCCCCCCCAAAACACAACACCCCCCCCAGCACCACCCAGCCCCCCTGAAAAACTCCCCCCCAGTGCCGCCCAGCCCCCCGAAATACCCCCCCCCCAGCACCGCCCGTCCCGTGGAAACAAACTCTCTTTCCCCAGCGCTGCCCCACCAAAACAGCGGTATTGAACCTTGGTAATATGTTATAGCGGGCCCCTAAGGTAGTATAATTAAGGTAAAAGAAAAATGTCTTTTTGCTAGAAGTAGAATAAGATCTTTCCCCCCTGTTGAATGAATGAGGTGTGACTGAGGAAGGTGAGGAAGGCAGCACCTCCAGACAGCTGCAACCCTTGGAGAGAGGCTGGGAGCCAGACCAGATCAGTAGAACAGGTCAGCCACCGACTCGCAGCTCGCCTCCTCAGACCCCCTCCCCCGCCGCCAGCTCACCTGCCCCCCCGCCCCGCCACTGCCCGCCCACTCGCCTACTCACCCCCCACAGGCTGCACAGTGAGCCCACGAAGGCTGCATGTGGCCCCCGGGCTGCATCTTGTGCAGGCCGACATAGCTAAATTGTTTAGCATGAGTAGTTAGCACGTATTCCAGAGAGCGTTCAAGGTAGAGTGGCTCATTAACACCTCTGCAGACATAGGATAAAAAGAGGGGGTTAGTGCAGGCTTTCTCACACTGGGGATCAGGACCCCTCAGGGGGTCGCGAGGTTATTACATGTGGGGGTTGCGAGCTGTCAGCCTTCACCCCAAACCCCGCTTTGCCTTCAGCATTTATAAGGGTATTAAATATATTTAAAAGTGTTTTTAACTTATAAGGGGGGGGGTCGCACTCAGAGGCTTGCTGTGTGAGAGAGGTCACCAGTATGAAAGTTTGAGAACCACTGGGTTAGTGGGTTACAGATTGTTGAAATCCAGTGTCTCTGTTCAGGCCATGATTTTTAGTGTCTAGCAGGGTTATGAATTAAGCTCGCAAGCTGGTCTTTTGAATGCACTGTGCAGGTTTCCTTTCAGGATGAGGACTGATAGGTCACATATAGAGAAAAGGGTTCACCCACAGGTAAGGTTGTTTTTATCTTTGACCATTTTCCTGTACGAGTTCATTCAAGAATGTAGTGATTATCTGGTTTCACCCACAGAGTTGTTACTGGGGCATTTAGTGCACCGAATGGGGTACCCCACATGTTGAGACAGGCACGTGTAGAATCCATGGATCTTGAAAGGTGTGTTGTGGGGGGTGTTGATCATTGTGGCAGTGGAGATATGTCTATGGGTTTTACATCAGTAGCAAAATGATAAATATTATCATTTTGCTACTGATGTAATGGGGGTGGATCGAGCCACAGCCATTGTAGGTGTGAAAGGGGGTGAACTGATGAATTCGCCAGGGTGCCAGTTAGATTTTAAAGCTGATATCGAACAAACTAGGTTTGCCAATCTATAACAGGATCCAATAGGATAAACCCTTTCTATTGAGTCTAGGGTGGTGGTTTTCAAACTTTTTTTCTGGGGACCCAGTTGAAGAAAATTGTTGATGCCTGCGACCCAACGGAGCTGGGGATGAGGAGTTTGGGTGTGGGAGGGGCTCTGGACTGGGGCAGAGGGTTGGGGTGAGGGCTGTGGGGTGGGGCCAGAAATGAGGGGTTCAGGATGTGGGAGGGGGCTCTGGGCTGGGGCAGGGGGTTGGGGTGTGGGAGGGGATCAGGGCTCTGGGCTGGGGGTACATGTTCTGGGCTGGGGCCAGGGATGAGGAGTTTGGGGTGCAGGAAGGGGTTCCAGGTATGGGGGCAATCAGGGCTGGGGCAGAGAGCTGGGGCGTGGGAGGGGGTCAGGACTCTGGGCTGGGACTGGGGATGTGGGGTTTGGGGTACAGGAGGGGCTCTGGGTTTTGGGGGGGCTCAGGGCTAGGGCAGGGGATTGGGGTGCGGGGTTGGGGCATGGCCTTACCTCCGGCGGCTCCTGGTAAGTGGTGCAGCCCGTGTACACCACGGACCCACGGTTTGAAAAACACTGATCTAGGGAGCATTACTTTACTAGTTTAACACTGGGTTCTTTTCAGGTCAACTTTTAACTTGAACAGAGTTCCTCAAATCCTGATTTCTCAAACCAGGACAGTATTTCCCTAATTAGTTGATTATTTTTAACCAACCAACAGTTTAATAATACACCCAGAGCCACATTAAGATATAATCGTTCACTACTCTAACGTAGACACAACCACTTGTACATATTACACACACAATACAGTCTTGCAGGCAATTATCTGGAGCTGAGGCTCAGCAGTTATAGCAAAGAACAATGCAAATGACCGAGATTTCTGATTACATTTACTTATGATCAACAGTTCTCAATTCTTTAGTACCTACCACATTTATCACACTGCCCAGGGCTCCCTTGTCTCCAAGGCACTTTGAAGAGTGTGATCACTTCTCTTTGCCTACATTGGTGCAAAAGGGACACGTTTAGAATATTAAAAGCAATTTCTTAAAGCAATTCTCTCTTAGGGCAATTTGCTTGGACTTATAAAGAAGTTAAAAATCTCAGATATGGTTACTGAGGTCTCATGAGAGGGTGCAGACTCAGCAAGATAATCCAGGGCCACCCACAGGATTCAGGGGGCCTGGAGCAAAGCAATTTCAGGGGCCCCTTCTATAAAAAAAGTTGCAATACTATAGAATACTATAGTCTCGTGGGGGCCCCTGTCGGGCCTGGGGCATATTGCCCCACTTGCTCCCACACTCCCCCCGGGCGGCCCTGAGATAACCTATCAGGGGTGGATCCAGGCCCCAGCACGCCAAGTGCGCGCTTGGGGCGGCACGCCGCGGGGGGCGCTCTGCCGATCGCCGGGAGGGCGGCAGGCGGCTCCGGTGGACCTCCCGCAGGCACGTCTGCAGGAGGTCCACCGGAGCCGCGGGACCAGCGGACCCTCTGCAGGCATGTCTGCGGGAGGTCCACCGGAGCCGTGGGACCAGCGGACCCTCTGCAGGCATGTCTGCGGGAGGTCCACCGGAGCCGCGGGACCGGCGACCGGCAGAGTGCCCCCTGCGGCGTGCCGCCGTGATTGGGGCGGCGGAATGGCTAGAGCCTCCCCTGTAACCTACAGTTATTTATATTAAAGAATAGAAGGGGAAATACAATCTATTAAATGAAATCTCACAGCTACTTGTTATCCTCTTAGCCCTGGGATGGGGGAGTGTCCTTTCCACATGGCTGGTCCGGGCGTAGGTCGCACTCAGAATTCTGTAGCTTCTTGTGTTGGGTTCAGTCAACTCACTCTCTTGAGCACCTGGTGACCCCAGTTTATAGAACTTTGTTTCAGGGCTCATTGGAGGGGGCCACCTTCTAACTCCTATTGGACATGTGCCATGTGGGTGCAGCTCTTTCTCTCTGGCTTCCATTGGTATCCCATAAATGGTGATAGTGAACAGCAAATGTCTTCAATTCTTTTCTGATCGGAGGCTTTTTAAGTTTGATTCATTTTAATGATGGTATTTCGTAATTGTCCCCTTCGATCAGTTTGGATCCTCTCCTTTCAAGCAATCTCTGTTAATATACCACAGTTATACCGTGGTTTATATATCTTACCATTCTCCTTGTGCCAGACAATTCCTATTACTTCCAGCGTGCAACAGTTATTTACAATGGAAACCAACAAAATCCTTATAATCTTCTCAATTTGGAGAACACACTCCACACAGTCTTTGATTATACTGAGCATTAAGACTTACTACAGAACATGAGATGTGTGTTCCACATATAGCAGGATGCAGTTCTGATTCACAAAGCAAACAAATGTGCAGATTCTAATTTAGGGTGAAAAACAGATTATTCACAATATATTTGGTTTAGAAGGAAACAATTTATAGGTTATTATTTGGTGTGAAAACACGTGGCTTGGATTTCTTGGGGTAACAGTTCACCCAATTGGACCTTTCAGCCTTACAGCCACATTTCTAGTTTGTTTAACTTGCAGCTTCCCCACCCACCTCTTGATCTACTCAATGTGCAATGGGCCACTTTGCACAGGAAATCAGGGTCTGACTCTTCTTTAATAGCTTGGAGTTTTTTAGCTAGGTTGGGGGGGAGAAAGAGGTTTATACTTATGCAAATTATAAGAGATTTTTGTCTAGGTGATTAACAATATTCTAATTCAGCCATTTTAATATATGGAGATATACCTATCCTAGCTCATAGAACTGGAAGGGACCCCGAAAAGTCATCAAGTCCAGCCCCCTGCCTTCACTAGCAGGACCAAGTACCGATTTTTGCCCCAGATCCCTAAGTGGTCCCTTCAAGGATTGAATTCACTATCCTGGGTTTAGTAGGCCAATGCTCAAACCACTGAGCTATCCCTCCGCCAAATTTAATTTCTATAGCTGGGGAGGGGAATGCTCAACCTTGGCTGATCCATGGGTTCTTAGACAAAGTGTCTCACATGATGTGAACCATTTTCTTACTGTCTTCATAGATGGATCCTATTTTGGGATAACAGAGGTGAAGAGGTTTTCTAATGGTTGAGGGCCAGAAGGAATCATTAGTTATTAATCATTCCAGGCATAACTGGTCTATATATCCCTTATGCTGTACACAGAACAAGAATTTACAATCTAGTAGTTCACCTCTACTGCCACTTAGTGGTCAGACAATACGCCAATAGAATGAAGGCCAGGTGGTGTGGTGTCAGAAGACCAGATCATAGGCAGTCAGGCCTACTGGTCCGAGTCTGAGTGTGAGAACCAATGGTCGAGGGAGCCAGAACCAGGGCTGAAGGTCAAAACCGAGGTCAGAATCCCAATGCCAGAACCAAGGGCCAAGACATAGAACCAGGACCAAAGTCAGAACCGGAGACAGAGTCTGCATGCTAGAGCCAAGGGTCAAGACAGAATCAGAGCGAAAGGTCAGAACTGCAGTCAGAGCCCAAATGGCAGAGCCAAGTGTTGAGACAAAGTCAGACTCAGGAATAAGAACTGAAGTTCGGAACCAGATTACCAGGAAATGCAGGAGCGAGGCTGAGACAGAACTGCATCAAGACTGGGTGCAGAGTGCAGAGCAGGATGTGGGCTGGAGCCATGGAGGAGGGATAGCTCAATGGTTTGAGCATTGGCCTGCTAAACCCAGGGTTGTGAGTTCAATCCTTGAGGAGGCCACTTAAGGATCTGGGGCAAAAATTGGTACTGCTAGTGAAGGCAGGGGGCTGGACTTGATGACCTTTTGAGGTCCCTTCCAGTTCTAGGAGATGGGTATATCTCCAATTATTACCTATTACCAAAGCAGGAGTAGGGCTTGGAAAGAGACAAGCACAGCGAGGCAGAGAGTCCACAGGCATGTGCATTGAGCAGCCAGGGGGTTGCTAGCTTCTTCAGCCAGCAGGGGTGGCTCGAGGCCCCAGCACGCCAAGCGCGTGCTTGGGGCGCTCTGCTGGTCGCTGGGAGGGCGGCAGGCAGACAGCCTTCGGCGGCATGCCTGCGGAGGGTCCGCTGGTTCTGCAGCTTCAAGGTCCACCGCAGCCGCAGGATCGGTGACCGGCAGAGCGCCCCCTGTGGCAGGCTGCTGTGCTTGGGGCGGCGAAATGTCTAGAGCCGCCCCTGTCAGCCAGTCAGGCAGAGTGGGCCATCTGGCAGCCTTGCTGACTTATTAGGGAGTCCGGACTATTGAGCTGGTGCAGCTGCAGGGCCTGCCATATGGTGTGGTCTAGTTGGCAGAATGTCATACTTGGCTGCAACAGAACAGGGTGCTGGTCCCGGCAACTCCAGGGTGATCTGATTCAAGTCTCTTCACTATATCCATGTAGTCACATACTTAGATAAACAGGAGACTATCCATTAGGAGTAGGGAGGTTATGTTACCTCTGCATTTGGCTCCGGTATGACTGCTGCCATGTCCAGGTCTAGAGTCCACAAGTCAAGAAGGATGTTGACCAGCTGGAGAAGGTTCAGAGAAGACCCACAAGAATGATTAAAGGATTGGAAAGCTTGTCTCCTAGTGATTGACTCACAGAGCTCAATTTATTTAGTTTAACAAAGAGAGGGTTAGAATCAGAGAAGATTAGGATTGGAAGGGACCTCAGGAGGTCAGCTAGTCCAACCCCCTGCTCATGAGCCCTAAAATCATGAGGTTTTTTAAAAATTAAGATGATAGTGTGTGTTTTGGCCTGTTTTTTTTTTCAGTTTTGAGAGACACTGACAATGCTACTGGCTCTCACAGGTGTATCGTGACTTAGGAGGTTTTGGTCTCTCCTGTTGTTACCCACACACTCAAGGGCACCCACCTTTACCCAGTTCCTAGGGCTCAAGGCATAACCCTCTTAATTTAGGCACCCCGACCCTTTCCCAGTTCCTAGGGCTCCAGGCGAAAAACACCTAACTTTACCCCTCTGTGGGCTCTGGGCTCTACTCCTCCATGGGCTCAGAGCAAACAGCCTTTCCCTGTGAACTCAGAGCAAACACCCTTTCCCTTTGGACTCAGGGCTTAATTTTTAGCAGGTTTATGGGGTCTTTAACCAGTGAAAGAGCCTTTAACAGTAATATCCTACATAACCTCTATTTAATAACAATCACCAAAACCAAAATGTACATGCTACACATACTGTGCTCACAACTCCCAGTAAGACAGATGAACTTTTCCCGATGGCCAGTCGGGATCAGGTCCATTTGGGGGACTCCAGTTTCTGCACGATGTCAGAGGCAGAGTGTTGCGGTCTGGCAGCTCTGATCTTGGGGTTGTGTCCTGGAGTTGGTTCCCAAAGAACTTCCTTTAGGACCTCAGTTTATATAGTGAAATTTGAGTCCTTTGTAGCTATACCTTAACCAATCACGATACTAAAATTGTACTAACCAATCCTAACATAGCATAACAAAATTCTCTAACCAATCCTATCCCACCACCTTAATTAATTTGCACCTAGCAAAATTAATTTTGTAACAGGCAGAAACAATTAAAGAACCAGACAGAGACCATACAGACAAACAATAGGGAAGTGGGGACCATAATGACAAAACAATAAAGAAATGAGGATTTCACAACCACAGCCATTGATAAGTGATTTCTTGACAGACAGGATGCTATCGTGACAGATTTTTGTTACCAATTTGCCTGAGGCATTAGGTGATCAGGCTGAGGTCACAGGATTTAGTTGGGTTTGGTCCTGCTTTGAGCAGGGGGTTGGACTAGATGACCTCCTGAGGTCCCTTCCAACCCTGAGATTCTATGATTCTATGATTGTTTGGGGAGGAGATGACGAAACATACCAAGTGTCTAAGTTTTAAAGCTTTATTAATAAAATAACAGGAGAGAGTGCTGGGTGTGTGTGTTCCCCATGTCACTCAGAGGAAGGAAGAAAGCGTTAGTGCCCCAAGCCCTAACCCACTTTCATACTCACACCCGCGCTACCCGAGGCTGGCCAAGCTTGGGTGTAACATAAGAAGAAAGGGGGTGGATGGGAGTTCTTGTCCTGGGCCCAGGTTGTTTGGGATCCACTGTGATCTCTGACTTGCTTTGGCTCTCGGGAGGGTTTTTAAGTCCTGGGTTCTTTTGGGGGTGTTTTTGTTCAGGGCCCTCTGTTCCTGGTGCTCTTTGTACCAGTCCAAACTGGCTTTCTGTGGCCTTCTCAGTTTCCCCCAAAACACACCGGCAGCCGTGAGACGGTTATTTTTCCCTTGTTGTTTTACTTTTTTTGTGGCCCCTGCAATTTGTTCAGCCACTCTCATTTCTTCCGGCTGGTCAGGGGGTGGGAATCCCCCGCTTCCTTCTTGGCAGGTGTGTGCAATGGCCTTGGGCTGGAGTCAGCGCCTTATCTTTGGGTGTAGCTGGAACATCAAGTTAACCCTGTTTTTTTCTCCTTTCCTCCCCCTCCGGCCTTTTGTCACCTGTAAAGAAACCTTTTGTTCCGCATTCATACCTTTAACCCTTTAACCCTTCCCAAAATGCCTTGCGATGCTTGCAACAGTGTTAGCAACATACAATGCTGATCTGCCTCCCCAGGGGACCCCCTGAGGGAGGGAGCCACTGGGTTGTGACACTATCAAACTAACTTTTCTTTAGCCATCTTAAGATCTGTTTTTCACCTGGTGACAGTGGGTGCCATTAGGATGGGACCTCCTTCTTACCAGCCTGATCCTACGTTGCTTTAATGTAATTTAGATGGAATGTGAGGAGGTGACTTCCTGCTTCTTAGCTAATGGCTGCTGCTTGGCTGCTCTTTTAATCTGGCTGCAGACGAAGGCCTTAGGCTTTAGACCTTACAATATGGCTGAGACAAAGGCCTTATCCTTATACTGCAGAACCTCTTGCTAAAGACCCCAACTGAAAGCAAAGTGCTCAGATCTGTGTAAAGTGCCACCAGACTGTGCTGAGCTCACAGGGTATCCCTGACCCATCAAAATGCCCATTACCAAATGCCGTACCCCTCCGCTAGCCCCACCTCTGCCACCCTACATCCCGTTTCGACAATTTCACAACAAAAAAATCTGTTTCTTTCATTTCAAAATGACTTTTTGTTTTGAAATGTAAATTAATTTATTCTAAAACTATGTAAAAAAGAGATCAAAATTGGAACAAAGTATTTTGAAATGATCAAATCAAAACATTTAAATTAATCCAAACTGAAAGAAAGTCAGAGTTTCAGTTTGCAAAAATTTTCAGCATTTCCACTTTTCATTCAAATCTGGAATGGGAAAAATTTTAGAAATATTGAAAAATCTCATGGGAGGAATATCATTTCCTACCCAGGCCTTATCATCAGTAGATTTCAAACTGCTGTACAAAGCAGGTCATTATCCCCATTTTACAGTTGGAGAAATTAAGGCACAGAAAAGGGAAGTTCTTTGCCTACAGTCACCCAGCAAACTAGGGTCAGACCTGTGCACAGAACCCATGCCTTATGAAGCCCAGTGTCAGCTTTAGTCAAAGCTGCACAGGTGTCTTCAGAAGGTTTAATAGTCAAGCTGGTTTCAGGTTTTTTAAATGAAAAGAATTCTCATTTTAAATGGCCTTTTTAAAATAACTTTTGTGAAACTGGTGGATTTTTTCCCCCCTTGAAATTTTTTGGATTTTGAAAAATTTAAACAGAAACTGTAAACAACCTGTTGGTTTTTCATTTTTTTTCTTTGATTTTTTTCATCTTATTTTTTTTAGCTTTCTTTGTGCTCAGTTATCTCTCTGTTTGGTCTTCTTCATTCATTCCTTTTTAATTTGATTTTCTTCTTTTTTTGGAATTCTTAATGCTTTTTTGTTCTTTCTCAATCTTCAAGTCTGGATTTTTTCATACGCATTCTTCATCTTGTTCTGTCTTCATACTCAGTCTTTTTCTCTCATGTTCTTTGTACTGAATATTCTTCTACAAATATGTATTTCTTCATGCTCATTCTTCTTGTTCGATTGTCTTCATGGTCAATCTTCAAGTCTGCATTTCTTCATGCTCATTCTTCTTTTGTCTTCTTCATACTCTGCATTATTCTTTAAGTTTGGATTTCTTCATGCTCATTCTTCTTGTTCAGGCCTCTTCATGCTCAATCTTCTTCACATTTGGATTTCTTTATGCTCGCTCTTCATCTTGTTCTGGCTTCTTTTTGTTCAATCTTTTCTCTCACTTGTGCTCAGTCATTCTTCTCCATCATTTTCAAGTTTCAGTAACTCCTCAGTTACCGTCCTCCCGCTTAACGTTGTTTCGAAGTTACGTCGCTGCTCCATTAGGGAACATACTCATTTAAAGTTGTCTAACGCTCCCTTATAATGTCTTTGGCCAACTTTACAAGGGAGCATTGCACAAGTTCCTCTTCTCTGCCTCCTCCCCCTCCCTCCCTCCCAGCGCTTCCCCCAGCTGTTTGGTGGTTCTTAGGATTTTCTGGGAGGGAGGGAGCGAGCAGGGAAGCTGCCCCCGCACCCCCCCCCCGGCAGGCAGGGCCATCCAGAACACAGGGGCTGCAGGGTCCTGGGCTAGGGGGGCCCTGAGGCCCTGGCCTGCAGCTCTAAAGCCCCTTTCGGAATGCGGCCCTGCGAGCACGGGCCAGAGGACTCAGGAGGAGCAGAGGCTTCTCTCTGGCCGGCTTTGAAGAGGAAAGAGCCGCTTCTCTCTGGCACCTGCACGGCTGCCCCTCTTCCTCCTGAGGCCTCCAGCCCATGCTAGCAGGGCCGCATTTCGAAAGGGGCTTTAGAGCTGCAGGCCAGGGCCCCAGGGACCCCTTAGCCCAGGGCCCTAAAGCCCCTAAAGCCCCTGCGTTCCAGGGGCCCTGCTTTCCGGGGAGGGGGGGGTGGAGCAGCTCCCAGAATCGTGGCCATGGAGATGGTGCTGCGCTGTGCAGAGCCACCTGCACACCCCCTGCATCAAACAGGAGCTGCCCCAGGTAAGTGCTCTGCACCTCCTGCCTGCCCCAGCCCTGAGCCTCCTCCCACACCCCCACCCTGAGCGCCCTCCTGCACCCTAACTCCCTGCCAGACCCTGCACCCCACTCTGAGCACCCTCCCACACCCTAACTCCCTCCCAGACCCTGCACCCCACTCTGAGCACCCTCCCACACCCTAACTCCCTCCCAGGCCCTGCACCCCACCCTGAGCACCCTCCTGCACCCTAACTCCCTCCCAGACCCTGCACCCCCAGCCCTGAGCCCCAGAGGTAAGATAAGGGCACCTCCCCACCACAGTACAGTACTGTACAGTATATAATGCCTTTTGTCTGCCCACCAGAAAATTCCTTGGAACCTAACCCCCCAATTTATGGGAAAATTGGATTAGTTTAACATTGTTTCACTTAAAGTTGCATTTTTCAGGAACATAACTACAACGTTAAGTGCGGAGTTACTGTTCTTCATGTTGGTTCTCATCTTCTCTGTTTTCCGTCTTCCTCACATTTGGTCTTCCTTGTCCCTGTGTTTGGTGGCACTTCTTTGTGTGCAGTCTTTTTCTTTGTATTCATATTCAGTTGTCCTTGTTTTTCAAGTTCAGAGTTCTCTGCGATGGTTGATTTGCTTTCTTCATGTCTGGTCTTTTTCCACATTTAAGCTTCTTCTTCATACTTTATTTCCTACTGTTATTAAGTCGTTCTTCCTCGTATTTGGTCTTCTTCATGATAGGTCTTCTTTTGCATGTTCTCCCTTCTCCGAGAGGATAATGCCAGTCTAATGGTTAGAGCAGAGGGGTCTGGAAGTCAGGACTCCTGGTTTCTATTTTTAAGTCTGGAAGGAAAGTGGGGTTTAGGGTTGAACTAAGAGAGCCTAGGAGTCAGGACTCCAGCGTTCTATTCCCTACGTGGGTGGGTGACTAGTATCTCTTGCTTAGAGCAATGAATCTGGAAGTTGGGACACTTGGGTTCTTTTCCCAGATGTGATTTGGTGTGGGGTTTCTGATCCTCTTTCTTAATCCACAATCTGTTACTTTCAGGTCTTTGCAGAGCAAGTTTCCGTGGGAAAGAATTCATTACAGTCTTCATGCAAAACCATGTTGAAAGTGTCGGAGCAGATTGCAAGCTGTTCATCACTGGTTACCATGCCTCCACTACGGTTACTGTGACGGTGAACAAGGGTATGTTCCGGAGAGTGACGCCTGTTGGAGAAGGACAGATGGTGACCGTGCAGATCCCAGCCTCTGTAGAGATGTTTGGGAGCAAAATGTTTGATAGCACCATCCTGATTCAGGCTGACAAAGACATCTCTGTCCTGTCTGTTAACTCAAAGCCCAATTCCATTGCTACCACTGTAGTGTACCCCACTGAGAAGTTGGGTACTGTATATTACATTGTAAGTCCACCTGGTTTCCATTTAGGAAGCTACAAAGAGTTTGCTGTTGTAGCAGGGCAGGCTCCCACTACAGTTGATATTTACTTGAAAGGGGCTGTACTGTTCAAAGGGTGGATCTATGCTGCTGGGCGTAAACTCACAGTTACCCTCGCTCCCTACCAAGCCTTGCAACTACAAAGCTTAGTTGATTTATCTGGTACCAAGATTGAGTCTCGGGAACATGTGGCCGTCTTGACTGGGCACAGCTGTGCTGAAAAAAACACCGCTTGTGATCACGCTGTCGAGCAGCTCCTGCCCGTCTCCAGCTGGGGCAGCACATACATCATCCCTCCTCTGTCCTTCCAGAACAAGTATGACATTGCGTACATCGTCGCCTCCCAAAACACTCGCATTGACTATCAGTCAGGGCCCACACGAGCTTCCCGCAACATATTGGCTGGGCAGGTTGTTGAATTTGAAGTCCGAGTCTCTCACCCACTTTACATCTCTGCTAGCGCCGGCATCCAGGTTCTTCTCTTCTTCACTGGTGCTAAAAATGGGAAATCCACGTATGACCCATTCTTCATCAACATCCCACCCATCATAAGCTACTGCCAATCCTACCACATTGACGGGGTGAAGGAGTTTGAGAACCATGTGTTGATCATAGTCAAGAGCTCAGAGTCTGGCAGGATCACCTCTGATCAGAGAGCCATAGGAAATGTCCAGTGGAGGCAGATCCCCGGCACGGAGTATTCTTGGGGAGAGTACAGCTTCGGCATAGGGATTAGTGCCCTTTCCATACAGCACCCGACCTCTCCCTTCGGTCTGCTGAGCTTTGGAGGGAACGATCATGGTGGATATGGCTCATCCGGCGTTTGTGCACACAGTAAGTCAATTTTGGGTGTAAATAAAAGCCACCCTCCCTCCCCCAATCCTCCATAGAATGGGATATGGCAACACATATACACAAAGAGACTGCACACAGCTTGAAATCAAGCTTTGTCACCTTTGTTTACCAGCCCCCTCATCCTGCACTGAGACTGCTAGTGGCTGAAAAATGCACAGCAAACAGATTGTTTCAATGCCTGCCAGTACATGGCATAAGTGATCTCTTGTATAACTGGCCGGTTGAATCTTTCTAGGTAACCCGACCCTGTCCTGCAGCACTGTTCAATGCAGGAAGAAAGAGACGTGTCAGATTGTAGATGGCCGCCCGGAGTGTGTGGCTGAGTCAGAATCCACCTGCTGGGCTCAGGGAGACCCACATTATCACACCTTCGATGGGCGGAATTTCGACTTCATGGGCACCTGCACCTACACCATCGCCAAGACCTGTGGCTCAGATTCAACTCTCCCGTCATTCAGTGTCAAGGCCAAGAACGACAACAGGGGCAACACGCGTGTTTCCTATGTTGGTTATGTGACGGTTGAAGTCTATAATGTCACTGTCTCAGTGATCAGATATGAGACTGGGTTTGTGAGGGTAAGAGAGCAATGTGAATAAATACTGATATTTTGTTTTCTGCTTATGTTTTAAGGGTAGATTTGGTGATGCTAACATAAAGTCACATATGGCAGCTGCTGGAAAGTTTTACGACAGAGTTTTACTTCAGATTTGAATAATAGCTCGCTTGCTATTCCAGCCCTGGGTTCCTCCTCTTCCTTCAACTCTGCCAGTGCCCCTTAATCCTATCACACATCCCCTTGCAATTCCAGCCCTGGTATCCCCCCCTTTCCCCTCAACTCTGCCAGTGCCCCTTAATCCTAACCCACAGCCCCCTGCTATTCCAGCTCTGGCCTCCCCCCTTTCACCTCACCTCTGCCAGTGCCCCTTAATCCTAACCCACAGCCCCCTGCTATTCCAGCCCCGGTTTTTCCCACTTTCCCCTCACCTCTGCCAATGCCCCTTAATCCTGACCTGGGATCACCTCACACCCAGCTCTGCCAGTGCCTCTCAGTCTAAACTGACAGTCCCCCTGCAACTCCAGCCCTGGGCTCTCCACATACACACAGATCTGCTGGTGACCATCAACCAAGACCCACAATCTCCCCGCAACTATCCCAGCCCTGGGCTGCCCCCCCCAGTCCCCACATACACATAGCTCTACTATCCCAGCTCTGGAATCCCCTCCACCCGCCCCCAAATTGCTCATGTAACTCTCTGCCGCTGTCTTCAGCAGAGCATGTCAAGCTAATGGTGGCTTTGTATAGAAAAATCTGTGGCTGAGATTTCCAAGGCTGATTTGGGTATGTAACTATGCGGCAATTAATGGGAGTTGTGTGGCTAAATCCCCTAGCTTGCAAATCTCAATTTATCATTATTTATCAGTGGCACAAAGCAGCCTCAGTCCCTCACTGTGCCAGATTCCTCTGGGTAATGCACCCAAAACAATGATAGTTTCTTGTGGTTCAATTTCCCAGGTGAATGACCAGCGCTCCCGCCTCCCCATCTCTGTGCTCGAGGGGAAGCTGAGGGTGTATCAGAGTGGGGGCTCTGTGGTCATCGAGACTAACTTCTCCCTGAGGGTCTCCTACGACTGGGGCAGCTCCCTGGTGGTGAAGATCTCCAGCAGCTTCTGGGAGAGCATGTGCGGCCTATGTGGCAACTACAACGGGGATGCCAGGGATGACTTTGCCACCCCATCCGGGACGCTGGCTGCCAGCCCCGTGGAGTTCGGGAGGAGCTGGAAGGTGGAGGACGGGGACAGGTTCTGCTGGGACGACTGCCACGGGGAGTGCAAGAGCTGCTCCCCAGAGCTGGTTGGCAGGTACAAAGCTGAGCCCTTCTGCGGTTGGATCACCAAAGAGGCGGGCGGCCCCTTCAGCCAATGCCACTCCGTGATTGATCCCAAAATCTACCTGGACAACTGCGTCTACGACCTGTGCATGAACAACGGCCTCAAGGAGATGCTGTGCCAGGTGCTGACAAGCTATGCCGATGCCTGCCGGAGAGAGGGGGTGGCCATCTCTGACTGGAGGACACCCACGAGGTGCTGTGAGTATACCCAGGGTGACAAAGAGATCATAGAATCATAGAATATTAGGGTTGGAAGAGACCTCAGGAGGTCATCTAGTTCAACCCCTAATCATCCCAGCCAAATGCTGGCTCATGAGCTAAAGGGAGCAGGTTTTAGTGTCAGAGTTTGAAGTTAATGGCGAAATGTGAATGGGAACAGATCCTCAAGAGGCCTAAAGAGATTTGTAGAACTGAGTGTAAATATTATGGAGGCTCTGAGATATCATGGATGTGGTAGGACTACACAGATAGATGTTTAAGTGCCTTTGGAACATCATAATGAGAATTGATCTCTCTGTATCACACCTCAGTGGTCCCCAGTTGGCTTCTGTTGAATAGCTCTGTCTTCTTTTAACACTTGTTAGGCACCTATAACTAACAATAATGAGACAGTTCCATCTCTGGTGGAACTTGGCATGACTTCCTTGACTTCAGCAGAGGTTCCGGCCTCAACCTTGGCTGTTGGGGGAATTTGAAAAATAGCCAGTGCAAATAATTAAAGAGACAGGGACTGAATAAGAAGGAAACATTGTGCATAGCTTGGCTAACTGATGACTCAAGCCATCTCTATGCTAGAAACATTTGCCATCATAAGAATGGCAGTTAGGGCTGTGATTCTTTGTGACAGTTTTATACCAGCAAACAACCTTAGTGTTGACACAATTATACTGGCAAACATAGGAACACAGTACTGGAAGGGACCTCCTGGGTCATTGCATCCAGTCCCTCCAGTATACATCCTGTCATACAATCCCGTTCAGAATTTTATCAGGCTCCCTCTTCAAATCATGAAGTTCTTTCCCCAACTGATCCTATTGCAAATCTGTTTCATGACTCATGGTCAGTTTAGCCTCCTTTGCTCTTGTGCCAATGTTTTCCTTTCGTTTAAACATTTCTTTTCCCTCCTTGGTATTCCCCTCAATGTATTTATGGAGAGAAATCACATCCCCTTCTTTGCTAGGTTAAATAAGAGAAGCTCTTTTAGTCTATTCTCTTAAAATAGACCTCCATTCCCCATATCATCCTACTAGCCCTTCTCTGCATCTACCCCACTCTGATTTAATCTTTCTTCAACATGTGTGACCACAGCTGGACACAGGACCCAGCAAAGTCCTTTTGCCATCATAGCTTAATTCATCTGGGGAAATGGTATGAGCTCTATCAGCATAAGGACTCTTTTGCTGGTATAAATTCTATCCCCACTAGGGGAGTTTGCGGTATTGCTATTCCAGCATACTCTTTCTCGTGTGGACTAGGCATAAGTGGTGGACGAGACAACCCTCTAAGTAGATCTGAGGTGAGGAAGTGGGTAGGGAAAATGTTTATGGTAGTCCCAGTTCATGGTAGTCCCAGTGGGTATATCTATCAGTAATGGGACAAGATGGAGCAAGGAAAAAATGTCCTAATGGTGAAGTCTATCAGCCTACTGACTTAGGACGGGTGGGAGCCTCATTGCTTCAGTCATTTAAAGCTAGGCTGACAAAGCCATGGACTGAAGGTGATGGGCACTGTGACATCTCTAGTTCTATGGGTCAGAGCTGACTGTAGGTTAAGGAGTATCATTAGGGGCTGCTATGATGTAGAATTTCCAGCTGGGCCTCCTTAGACCTGTGCCAAACTGTTTAATGCTACAGGGGAGCAATATTTCCAGTGACCTCAGTGTCCTGTTCTTTTGACAGCTCTGCCCTGCCCAGAGAACAGCCAGTACCAGCTCTGTGGCTCCGCGTGTCCTGCCACCTGCAATGACCAAGTGGCCCCTAACAACTGCTCCTTACCCTGCGTGGAGACCTGCCAGTGCAATGAGGGCTTCGTGCTGGATACTGGAAAATGCATCCCCAAAGCCAGCTGTGGGTGCAAGTTCAACGGGCATCTATATGCCCTTGGAGAGCAATTCTGGGGGGACAGCACCTGCACCAGACGGTGCCTCTGTGACCCCCAAACCAGGCAAGTGAGCTGCCAGGCCACAGGGTGCAGGACTGGGGAGCAGTGCCGGGTAGAGAATGGCATCCAGAACTGCTACCCCAGCAGCTACGGAACCTGCTCAGCTTCGGGGGATCCTCACTACATCAGCTTTGATGGGAAGAAGTTTGACTTCCAGGGCACCTGCCTGTATCAGTTCGCCGGGCTGTGCATCAAAAGCCAGGACCTGGTGGATTTCCAGGTCCTAGTTCAGAACGACCATCGGGGCAGCCAAGTCGTGTCCTTCACCAAAGTTGTGCAGGTCAAAGTCTATGAGGTTGACATTGTGATCAGCAGGGAAAACCCCGGCAGAGTCGTGGTGAGTTTATCAAGCCCTTCTGCCCTTTCCTGGTCAGTCATCAGACCTGTCTTCCTTTGCCATGTTTAGCCACCGAACCTTTTTTCTTTTCCTGTGGTCAGTCGTCATTCTTTTCTTCTTTCCTGAGTTCGCTCATTTTACCTTTTTTCTTTTCTTTTTCCTTTCCTTTCTCCAGGACTCTGTGCCTAGATGTTTAATTGAACCACCTTTTCAGAACACTTAGGCAGTTCTCTTAATATGCTGAAAATTCTGATGGATAACTGGACTTTAGCTGGCTGACAGTTTTCATACAAAACCTTTTTTGGTAAAAAAAAAAATATGCAGGTTCAGCGACACCAAAATATTTGGAAAATTTGTGTTGGTTTCATCACATTGTTTCAATATGAATGAAACCCTAAAAAAAAATAATAAAAAAAAATCCAAAACAATCAAATGCTCCATTTTGACATTTAAAAAAAATCAGTTTGAAATGACTTTTAATTGAAAATTTGCTTTAATTTTATTTTCAAAACTATCCAAAACACAAAAAATGCTCAAAATTCAACCAAAACATTTTGTTTTGGGTCAGATGAAAAGTTTAGTTTCACCCAATATATATGTACACAAACACACACACAATTGCCAGCAATCTGAAAAACCCATTATTCAGCAACCTCTACTTTGGAACTGCCTGGAATTGCATCCACATTTGCTTGTGCCTCTTTCAGTTCCTCCAGCTCAGATGTAATTTCATGTAGATAATCAGCCGAACTTTACTTTCCGCATTGCTGCTATACAAATAAGGCTTCTCCGTGTATGTCCGCATGGCAAGCGGAGCTGAATGAAATGTGGACTGTGAACCTCACAGGAAGTTTAGATCTTTCCAAATTGTGTTTTCATCCCAAAATGGGGTAAAAAAGTTGAAATGTCAAAATATGCCATTTTAATATGTTCAAGTGAATGAAACCTTTCAAGCAACTCAAACAGGAATGTTCTAATCCAGCTTCTTGAGCCACATTTCAAGATTAAATCGTATTTCCCTATTGCCTGATGAGAGCTGTAGTTCCTGACACCATTTTCTCCCGGGGGACTATATCTCCCATAATACAACCAGAGTCATGTGATACCCATGATGCTCCAAAGAGTGGAAATCTGTTACTGGGAGCTGTAGTCCCCCAGGGAGCCCAGCCCATTGGCGACAAGGGGGACTGGAACTACAACTCCCATAAGGCAATGTGCCAGAGAGAAAAGACGCTTACTTGCTTTTTAACTGACTCAAAATGAAACATTGTGGGGCAGTTAAAAAATATTCCAGTTCAGGTTGAATTGACCCAACGTTAATATTTCATTTTCATTTTCCTGTCAGGAAAATAGAAAAATTCCAGCAAAATCAAATTTCTCTGGTAGTAAATTTCAAATGTTCAGAAACTGCATTTTCTGCTGCAAAAATCATTCTGCTGGAGAATCCCAACCAGCTCTAATTGCAAGTTATTTCTCCTCAGATTCATTAGCTTGCTTCCTTTTTTGTGTTCATTTGTCGCTCTTCGTATGTATTTTTTCTTTTTGTGTTTAGTTGCTATAATTTTCTTTCTTTCTTTGGCATTTTGTCTTTGTACCCCTATCTCTTATTCTTCTGTCTCCAGTCATCAGTCATTGTGCATTGGGTTCATTTGGGAGGTTTGTATTGGCAATTTTAATCAGTCACCATGAACCAAAAAATGGGTAGGATTTTTTTATGACTCAAAAACATTCCCAAATTGAAAATGTTTGGTTTTGGAATCAATAAAAATTAATTTTCAAAAACTACTTAACCTGCAAATGGGAAACTGAAACATAGTTTAAAAAACATTTTTAAAAAAGGAAAATAAAAAATGAAGAGTTTCATTCTCTTCATTTTTTATTTTCCTTTTTTAAAAAAGGAATATAAAGAAATAAAAATTCACCATTTGGGTTTTGTTTTCAACCAGCTCTACCTGTAAAGTTCTTTAGGGGGCAGGTTCAGAGTTGCTTGCTCAGTGTCAGACCATTCTCACTGATCCCTTGGCATTGATCCCAGGTGAACAGCGTGCTGATCAACCTACCATATAGCACCAACGACAGCAAGATCTCCATATACTGGAGGGGGCAGGCAGCAGTGGTCCAGACTGACTTCGGTCTCACCGTCACCTTTGACTGGCAGGGCCGGATCACTGTCACTGCTCCAAGCACCTACGCTGGAGCCGTGTGCGGTCTCTGTGGGAACTTCAACGGGGACAAGGGTGATGAGTTGACCACGAGGGGCGGCACATTGGCCCCAAACCCAACGGTCTTTGGGCAGAGTTGGAAGGTGAAGGATATCCCTGGCTGTGTGGAGATTACCAAGGACGAGTGCTCAGACCTAGAGGCTGTTGAGAGACGCCAAAGAGGAATGAATGGGGAGTGTGGGATCCTCCTAGACAAGAGCGGCCCCTTCCGAGAGTGTCACAGCAAAGTCAACCCCGAGGGCTACTTCCAAGACTGCGTGTACGACTATTGCGTCTTCAAAGGCCAACAAGCTGTGATATGCCAGCTTATCACCAGCTATGCCACAGCCTGCCATGCTGCTGGGGTGACTATCTATGCCTGGAGGACCAACTCCTTCTGCAGTAAGTGGAAGCAGCTTGGGACCATCTTCTGGGATGAAAGTTAATGCACGAGGGAAAGAAAACAGGGCCTTTGCTCAAGGGAAAGACAAGTATTTGGTTTTCAGGGAAGGGGATATGAGATGTTTCTGCCCTAGGGGGTGTGGGCTCTGATCCAGCCCCAGAGTTGGGGGACTGGCCAGCTCAGGGTGCGCATGTAAGAGGATAATGGGATTTTCCCCCTAGGGGGCACAAGCTCTAATCTGACGCCAAGACGGGAACTGACTGGCTCAGGGGCAGGGAATTGGAATTCAGGGCCTGTCACTTGGAGGATGCGAATTCCCCCTGCCTGGGGGTGAGAAGTTGACTCAGTGTGGGATGTCCAGGGAATGGGATATGGGGCCTGTATTTTGTGAGCATGTGAATCTCATGCAGGTCCTTATTGGACAAATGAGCCTGTCACAGAGCTCACGGTAATAACTGGAATTAAATACCCCTGAGTTGCCAGTGTCAGAAGGGGTCAAGAGATGAACAGACCATGGAGACTGAACTCTCCTCTGACAAGGGGTCCAACAATGACATACTGGCAAGGCACAATATGATGGAAGTTTTCCCGGTGGCTTCCTATACTGCACCCAACAGACTCCATTCTCCAGGGCTGTCATCAGGCTCCCTTCTCCAGCCCTTATATTGTTACATAGTTCAGAATCCATCTAGTTCTCTTTTATGGGATGCTAACGTCTTGTTGTTTCAATGGCAGGTCCCTCCTGTGCACAAAACAGCCATTACGAGGTCTGTGCCCGGGGCTGCCAGTCGACCTGCAGCAGCCTCTACGCCCCAGTTCAGTGCTCGGCCCAGTGCTGGGAAGGCTGCGTGTGTGATGAGGGCTTTGTGCTCAGCGGTGATGAGTGTGTCCCTATATCCCAATGTGGATGTGTCTACCTGGGATTTTATTATAAGGCTGGGGAGACTTTCCACCCAACATGCCAGGAGCAGTGTGTGTGCCAGGCCAGCGGAGACGTGGTGTGTAAGGGGTTGTCCTGCCGCCCTAATGAGGAGTGCAAGCTGGTGAATGGCATCCGGAAATGCCACCCTGTCGGATCCGCAACATGTTCTGCTGCCGGGGACCCCCACTACCTCTCCTTCGATGGGGTCGCCTTCGATTTCCAAGGCACCTGCACCTACATCCTGGCCAAGACCTGCGCTGACGCCGGGAACCTGACGTCCTTCTCGGTGAAGGTGGAGAATGTGCCCTGGGGCAATGGGAAGGTGTCTGTCACCAAGCTGGTGTCCGTGGAGGTCTACGGGCTCACGCTCACCCTGCTGCAGAACAGGAAGGGGCACGTCATGGTAAGTCCTGCTCAAGATGTTCCCATGGGGCTGAACCCTGCAATGGGGCAGCCCCACCGATGTGGCAATGCAAGGGGCACTTGTCTCATGGGTCACTCATTAGGAGCATGTAGGCAGGAGGGGTCAAATACCCAGAATCTGATCCTGACCTTATTGGCACCAGTGCCAATCCAGAAGCATCCCTCTGAAGAAAGCAGAATCGCTCTGGATTTTCTGTGGGACAAGTGAGATCGGAATCCAGCCCTCAGCTCATTGCGCTCAGTGGGTGATTGCAGAGTAAGCCCAGGGAACTGAGATCAGAATCGGGCCCTGATGCCAATGCACTGAACGAGGTGACCCTGGATTTACCTTGGGGTCAGTGAGAGCAGAAATGGCCATAACTTAATTGAGTTCAGTGGAGTCACTACAGATTTGCCCAGGTGTCACCAAGACCCTGTCTTGTGCCCATAACCCACCCCTACAGCATCCACTCCCCCGGCTCACAGGGTATGGTCCGTCTCTTCCAGGTGGACGGGGTGTCTCACAACCTCCCTGTGGTCGTGGCCGATGGGCAGCTCCAAGCATATCAGCACGGCGGGAACGTGCTGGTGCAAACGGACTTCGGCCTCACCGTGAGCTACGACCTGGTTTACCACGCCAGAGTCACCGTCCCAGGGAACTACCAGGGCCAGACGTGCGGCCTGTGTGGGAACTACAACGGGCGTCGGGACGACGAGTTCCTGCTCCCCGATGGCAGGGGGGCCCCTAACGTGGCAGCGTTTGGTTCCTCCTGGAAAGTCCCAATCCCGGGAGCGGCCTGTGAGGACGGATGCTCCGGGAACAGCTGCCCGGTCTGCAAGGAGACAAAGAAGGATTTCTTCAAACAGCGCAACTACTGCGGGCTGCTCATGGCCCCCGATGGCCCCTTCGCCGCCTGCCACAGCACGGTCATCCCCACTGTGTATTTCAACAACTGCCTCTATGATCTGTGCCTGGGCAACGGAGACTCCCAGGTCCTGTGCCAGAGCATCCACAGCTACGTGACGGCCTGCCAAGAGGCCCGGGTCACCATCCAGTCCTGGAGGAGCGTCTCCTTCTGCCGTAAGTGCCGTGATGCTGGTGTAGCACAAGGGCCTGTCCCACTTGCTCCAATGCCTCTGGGGGGTGGGGACAGCGATTCTAGGTATCTCATTCCAGACCTCTGGGCTTCTTCAGAGACTCCTTTGGGTGGGAACCAACAACTTCATGTTCCGTTATAAAGGTGACCTGGTCCTCTCGTCCCTGTTAGATGCTCCTCTCCTTCATGTCTGTCCCTCTAAGCTGTGGGGTGAGATCTCTCCAGCCATCAATTACTTCTCTCTCTGCTTTAGCTCTGCGCTGCCCGGCCAACAGTCACTACGAGCTGTGCGCCGACCTCTGCACCACCACCTGTGCCAGGATCACAGACGCCAGGAAGTGCCCAGACACCTGCGCCGAAGGCTGCCAGTGCGACGATGGCTTCCTCTTCGACGGCCAGGGTTGTGTAGCTCTGCAGAGCTGTGGGTGCTTCAACAAAGGGATATATTACAAGGTACCGCCCCCTGCTGGGGTATTAACTCCTATCCGTTCGCTTCCTCCACGCCCTGCTCTCATTGGCCATGTTGGATCAGACCATTGTCACTTGCCAATGGCAATACACAAATCTCTGTAGAAAGGCGAAAGGAACTAATGGCGCAAGGCTGCTTCCATGACCCGTGTCTCTGGAAGGGCAGTGGAGTCTAGTGGTTAGAGCTGGGAGTCACGACTCCTCTGGTCTCTCCCCAGCTCTGGGAAGGCAGTGGTGCCTAGTGGAGTAGAGTAGGCGCGGCTGGGAGATAAGACACTCCGTTCTAGTCCCAGATATGGCTTCCACGTAACTGAACATCTCCGCACTGAAAAACTACATTTCCCCTGGCTACATTGTGTTATTTTCCCTTTTTTCAAACAGCCTAATGAGATGGTTCTGACCAACAAGTGCCAGCAAAACTGCACCTGCATTCCTGCCCAAGGGGTGACCTGTGAAGCTCACAGCTGCACCAGCGATGAAACCTGTCAGATCAGAGATGGAGTCATGCAATGCATCAACATAGGTGAAAGAGAGTGCAAGAGTTAAACAAGAGGAGAGGTGAACGTAGAGACAGAGCCACTAGAGCAGACTCAATGGAGTCAGAACAGTTGAGGAGCGGGCACGGAGTAGAGTTTCCATCCTTAGATCTAGGAAGAAAGTGGGGTCTAGTGGTTAGAGCAGGGGGTCTGTGATCCAGAACTCCTGGTTTCTATTCAGTGCTCTACCCCTGCCCCTCCCAGGTTACATAGTAGGTTCTCTGGGTTGGAGCTGATGGGCTGGGAGGCAGGATATGTCAAATCAAGTCATTGATTTTCTCCTGGGCTTTGGACCAGGCACGTCACCGTCAAGAGGTAAAGAAAAGTATCCTCCGGGCCTGCCGCTTCGGTCCAATGTTGAGGTCCTTACTCTACCTATTTACTTAATCCTATTCGGGCAGAGCTTCTACGGAAGCTGAAGAAATTTCTTCTTCATCATCCAGTGAGCCGGGATATGTGGACTTGGTCTCTGGCCTGTAGGAAATTGTCTCTCATTGACTCCTCTCTGGATGGCCCATCTTCCAAATGGCTTTGATGGGCCAGCGGGTTCTGGTGGGTACCTGGGCCTGTGCTGAACCGAGCTCCCCTGCCCCCTAGCCCTCACTCATGGACTGCTGGGATTTCTCTCCTTTCAGATCCCTGCAAAGACCTGACATGTCGGGCCAAGGAGACGTGCAAAATTGAGAACGGCCGTGCCATGTGTGTTCCCAACTTCATTGGAACCTGCTGGGGCTGGGGGGACCCGCACTATCACACTTTCGACGGGCTGAACTTCAACTTCCAGGGCACCTGCACCTACACCCTGGCCAAGTACTCCGGGACTGAACCCACCCTGGTGCCCTTCACCATCGATGAGAAGAACGACAACAGGGGGGGCAACCAGGCTGTCTCCTACGTGCGCCTGACCAACATCTACGTCTACGGGTACAACATCTCCATCCACAAGAAGGAAGTTGGGAAAATCAGAGTGAGTAAAAAGTGCAAAAATGATCAGAAAGCTTACATTTAGAATAAAAATATCTCCCTATCTGAACTCCCATGCCCATACACATCTATCTATCTATCTATCTATCTATCTATCTATCTATCTATCTATCTATCCGCATACAAATCTGTCTGTATCTCTGTCTATTCTTCCCATACGTATGCATCCATCATACCATCCATCCCAGGACCAATCTGTCTATCCATCTGTCAGGATACAAATCTATCCCTCCCTCTGTTTGTCCCCACACACATCTCTCTTTCTCTTCATCCACCCCATACACCTCAATCCATTTCTCAATCTATCACCAGACACATCTGCTTTTTCTCCATCTATCCATCCACTCATCCCCATACATATCCATCTGTCTAATCTATCTGTCTACGCTAGTTGAAGATTAATTTTTTTGTGTGGGGGGGGCGTTCAACATCCTTTTTCTTCCATTCTTACAAAATGGGCCAATATTTTGTTTATTTTTCAAGAATTTCTGCTGAATCAGGACCTTCATTTTGAAATAGCTATTGCTTTTTTTTTTTAAATTTAGAAATCTTAGAATAGAATTTTTTCCGGATTATCATAAAAAAAATCCCCTTTTTGTGATCTCAAAGTGGCCATGAAAAGAAACAAGATCAAAAATGAAAACTTTCCAATAGGGAACTGAACAAGTGAGAAATAAACCGATTTAAAATGATCTGCTCCAGGCCCCTGTGCCCTCACAAATCACTTGGCCAAACATGTATCCATGGACCACATAGGCCACCCAGTGCCCCTAGTCCTCCCAGAACTTCTGTTCTCCCAGTCTCCCCATGTCACAGCGTTCTTACAGGCCACACAGGATAACTGGTTCCTGTGCTCCTTCCACAACACTAACCACTCAGTGACAGACTTGAAGGTGGCAATTTTGCAACAAAAAAACTTCAAAAACAGACTCCAAAGAGAGACTGCTGAACTTGAATTAATATGCAAACTAGATACTATTAACTGTGGTCTAAACAAAGACTGGGAATGGTTGGGTCATTACACCAATTGAATCTATTTCCCTATGTTAAGTTCTCCTCACACCTTCTATGGGCCATCTTAATTATCACTTCAAAAAGTTTTTTTTCCTCCTGCTAACGATAGCTCATCTCAATTGATTAGACTCTGCCTGTTGGTATGCATACTTCCACCTTTTCATGTTCTCTGTATGTATAAATATCTCCTGTCTGTGTGTTCCATTCTATGCATCCGAAGAAGTGAGCTTTAGCTCACGAAAGCTCATGCTAAAATAAATTTGTTAGTCTTTAAGGTGCCACAAGTACTCCTGGTTTTTTTTCCACAACACACACACTCTCTCTCTCTCTTTGGTTTTGTACTGCCGAGCGTCACCATAGTATCCAACCATCCTCTACGTAATGTATTTTGACAAGAGTAAACTCCCTGCTCAAATCCATGGAGCTTCTGGCTTTTCTCCTCTTTTTGGAGTAGAGAAATCTCTGCTTGACGTAGGATTTTGTGGTGAATAGGGCGGGTTTCAAGAGGTGGGTATCATTGTCGTTATGGTGGAGAAGCTTTATTAAAGGGGAGGGTCTTCCAGTGTTTCCTAAGGTTGGTCAGACTCTGGATTTATCTAATCTGCACTGGGAATTCATTCCACAGCCAGATCCCCGGACAGAGAACATTTTATCCCTGAGGACTCAAGTGCTTAATACTGGGCTTTCTAATCTTTATTGTCCCAGAGGAGCAGAACTCTTGTAATAGGTGAGATGAAAAGAGAAATAACCATTGGTGTTTTCCTCCTATCGCTAGATCAATGACGTGACCACCAGCTTGCCGGTGACCCTTGAAGACGGTAAAATCAAGCTCTACCAGAGCGGTCTCAATGCTATCTTGCAGACAGACTTTGGTCTGCAGGTGTCGTATGACTGGAATTGGCACCTGATCATCACCCTCCCCAGCAGCTATTATGGGGCCATGGGCGGCCTTTGTGGGAACTTCAACCAAAACCATGGAGATGACATGACGTCACCCAACGGCACCAGAGTCTCCTCCATCGTGGAATGGGCCAGGAGCTGGAAAGTCAAAGACCGGGACCCCTTCTGTTGGGATGTTTGCAAAGGGAATTGCCCAACGTGTGATGAGAGCAAGCAGAAGATCTACGGGGGCGACGAATACTGTGGTTTGATCAGCAAAGCACCAGGAGGGCCCTTCAGAGAGTGTCACCCCAAAGTGAGCCCGGAGGACATTTTTGACAGCTGCATCTACGACGTGTGTCTGAACGGGGGAGCCAAGACCATCCTGTGCCAGGCGCTGGAGGCCTACGCAGCCATCTGCAAGAAACAGGGCATCACCGTCTATGACTGGAGGACACCATCCGGCTGTGGTGAGCTCTGTGCTTTGGTTTCTTTATTGACAAAAGCAGCAGTTAGACGAGACTTACTCTGCTGCTTGGGGAGATGGCCAGTGGGCTGAGCATCAGGGCAGACATCAGGCCTCGGTACTGCACCTTGGCAACCAGACGCCATGGAGATATGGGCCTGAGGAATCCCTATAATAGACTAGCTAGATTGAGAGTTGATGGACACATGGCTTTCCTAGATTAGATTAGAGAAAGAGAGACACTTACTATATTGTTAAGAGGATGGATTAGATGCATTGGGAGATTAAATAGATTCAATTGAGGATAAGTGAATAAAATGGATAGAGAGAGAAAGAGATTTAATGGATGGATAGATGGATTAGGTGCATGGGGAGATAAAATCAATTAGTGGTGAAGCTTGGTAGATTAGATGCTGAGACGGATGGATAATTAAATGGATTAGGTTATAGATTAGACAGATATAGATACTCCTGGATGTACACGTCAATTAGATGGAGGCAATGAAAATTTAATTACAATCTAAAGTAAAGAAAATCTCACTTCCTCACTTCAAATAAGGGGTGGTCAACATTGTGTAAGAGGGATGTAACTGATGAACGGAAGAGGGGGATGGCTTTGGTGGGTGGACTGGATGGCAGAGAGGGATGGATCAGAAAGCGATGGAAAGATGAGACCCGTCTGAAATACTACCTGGAAATACAGGTGCACGCCCCAGTAGGATCTTCTTAGCCTTTCCACTTCCAGGGTACCTGTGCTGAGTCCTAGGCCATCTGGCGTGGGTGGGGCTTCCAGAGGAGGCCTTGACAAGTGAGGGCTAGTCTGCTCTGGGTGCACTTTGCAGATTTTCTTGGGTTTTCTATAAGCAGAGAGCATTTCCGTGCTCTCCCAGCTAGCAAACAGCCTTCCCTAACTAGGTTGTTCCCCGTGCTGGGCTCCAGAGGTGGCCTTAGTGTGCCTGCTTGTACATCAGGCCTGTGATATAGAGGATGCCGATTGCACATTAGAATTTGTCTCTGTCTATTGCTGCATCTAAGCAGGTGTTTTTAGTTCATTTCCTGTGTTGTTAAATCTCCCCCACTGTGACTCTCTCCCAGTCCCAATCTGCCCTGAGAACAGCCACTATGAGGCCTGTGGGAACGCCTGCCCAGCCAGCTGCTCCGACCAAACCGCCAACTCCTCCTGCCGGGAGCCCTGCGTGGAGACCTGCCAGTGTGACAACGGTTATGTCCTGAGTTCCGGCCAGTGTGTCCCCGTGGGGAGCTGTGGCTGTGACTACAATGGCCGCTACTACAAACCCAGTGAGGAGTTCTGGGATGATGAGAACTGCCGCTCTCGGTGCAGGTGTGACCCCAGCCTGGGCCTGGTGGTTTGCCAGGAGACCAGCTGCAAGGCCAATGAGAGATGCGCCGTGATCAACGGGGTCCGTGACTGCTACCCAATCAGCTACTCCACGTGCACGGCCTCCGGGGACCCTCATTACACCACCTTTGATGGAAAAAAGTACGATTTCATGGGCACCTGCATCTACCAGCTGGCTGGGGTCTGCTCTGAAGACCCCACGCTCACCCTGTTCAATATCAAGGTGGAGAATAACAACCGCGGCAGCAAGGCCGTGTCCTACACCAAAGCGGTGACCTTGGAGGTGTACGGCAGAAACATCACTGTCATCCAGCAATATCCCCGCAAGATCAAGGTAGGGACGGAGAGCCACAGGACTACTCGGGGAGCTGTGAGCAGGAACTCAATGGCCCCTGATTTCTCTCCCCCTTGCAGAAATTAGACCTGTGTCCATTGTACACTGAGCTGGCGGTGGATGTACAGGGAGTAATTAAGTGCCCCCTTGTGAATATATATGGCAGGATTTTCTCCTCCCAATAAGTGCCGTTATGCCAGTGTAACTGCTGTGCATTCAGTAGCCTCACTCGTTTAGCTGGGGATCGGGTCCGATTCCCTCCACAGGGAATGGGACAATTCACACCAGCTGGGAATCTGGCCCATTGACTCCAAAGGAATCAACATCCAAAAAAGCTTCCTCCACCAAAGTACCTGACCCTGACTTCTGTTGCGCGAAGGCTCTTTACAGGTATCTGACAGCAGAGAGTTGGAGTCAATTTCATTTACACTGCCCAAGGGGTGTGAAAGAGTCTTAGGGCTGCTCACAAATCAACCACTAATGTGGCACAACAGAATTGCGGTAGCTGCAGCACTGTAGTGCGTCAGTGAAGATGCTACCAATGCCAGTGGCAGGAGTTCTCCCATTGATGTAGCCACCGCCACAAGAGGCACTAGCTAGGTTGACAGGAGAATTCTTCCGTTGAGCTAGCAATGTCTACAGCAGGGGTTAGGTCAGTTTAACTGCATCGGTCATGGGGGTGGAGTTTCCACAGCCCGGAGCGATAGTGATACTGACCTAATTTACTAGTGTAGACAGGTCTTAGCGTAACGGGGAATTCAGACCATCCCCACCAGATGGACATAGTCTTCGTGAACCTGTCCTACAAAGCTACTCTCATCGCTAGGCCCCACTCCCCAATCAGAGCTGGGGATAGACCCCAGGAGTCCTGGCTCCCAGCCCCCATGCTCCAACCACTGCCCTCCCAGAGTTGAGGATAGGACCCAGAAATCCTGATTCCCATCCCCCACTGCTCTAACGCACGAGACCCCACTCCTCTCACAGAACTGGGGATAGAACCCAGGAGTCCTGGCTCCCAGCCTCCCCTGCTCTAAGATGTTAGGTCCCACCCCCTCCCTTCCCTTTCCTTCCCTTCCTCTCCTCTCCCCGAGCCAGGGATAGAATTCAGGAATCCTGGGTCCCCACCTTCTGCCTGCAGTATTCATTCAGGCCCTGCCGCGTCTGTTCCAGGTGGACGGTGTCTTTGTGGCCCTGCCTTTCTACCATGAGGAGAAGCTACAGGCCTATGTCAGCGGAGCCCAAGTCCTCATCAAGACCGCCTTCGCCCTGACGGTGACCTTCGACGGGAGCAGCCTGGTCCGGGTCACCGTGCCCAACACCTACGCCAACGTCCTCTGCGGCCTGTGTGGTGACAACAACCAAACTGCCAGTGACGACTTGACCATGAGGGACGGGAGCCGGGCGGCGAACGCCATCCAGTTTGCAGAAAGCTGGAAGGTGGGGGAGGTCCCTGGATGCTTGCCCAGTTGCACCAAGGACTGCCCAGTCTGCAGTGAGGCTCAGAGACAACCCTACAAGGGAGATGGGTACTGCGGGGTCATCACCAGAGGGGACGGGCCGTTCAGAGAGTGCCATGAGGTCATCCACCCAGCCCCCTTCTTCGACGATTGCGTCTTTGATACCTGCCAGTACAAGGGTCACCGTGATGCTCTCTGCAGCGCGATCAGCGCCTACGTGACGGCCTGCCAGGCCAAGGGCATCCAGATAAGGCAGTGGAGATCGACCTCATTCTGCAGTAAGTGTCACCTCTAGAATCTGCTTTAGGGACTGGCTAGTCTGCATTTGCAGCACCCTCTGCAGGGGGCTCAGAACGGCTCTGCTGTGTGTCTCTGGCCTTATACACCTATCATCTTGCAGCAGTGTAGCCAAATGTAAAGGTCACCTACTTAGCTTTCCTTGAACTTCATGCTGTAGCGATGTAATCCCGTCCCCTTGCTGGCACCTGTCTCCCAGGGGTTGGAAATACTTTGCAAACACTAGTCATCCTTCCCATCAGGGTCAGGAAAATGGACACAGAAAGAACTAGAACAAGTTTCTCAGAGTCACAGGGGAAGCCAATGGCAGAACCCAGCTATCCTGACTCCCAGTCCTCCATCACTAAACAATACACAGCAGTCCACATGTCCCCTTGTCTGCAGCTGTAACCACTAGACCAAACGTCCCTCCAAGAGTCAGAAAGAAAACCCCAGAGTCCTGGCTCCCAGCCCTTCTGTGACTAAGCTACTAGATCCTAATCCCATCCCAGAGCTGGCAATACACCCAGGAAGCCTGATTGCAAGCCCTCCAGCTCTGATTGGCTAGATCCCTTTGGCTGCTCACATCAAGGACTGGAACCCATCAGTCCTGAGTTCCAGTCTCCCCTGCTTTTAACCACTAGATGCCACCTTCCCCCCCAGAGCCAATGACAGAGCCCAGCAGACCTGGCTCCCAGCCCACCCCGCTCTAACCCAGTAGACCCCACTTCTCTCCCTGAACCATGAGTAGAAGCCAGGAGTTTTGGCTCCCAATTCCCCCGAACAACACTATATTGTAAGTGATACCTGCACCTTTTCTTCTGGTTGTGCCTTAATTTAAGAAGCTTTCTCTCACCCCCATCTGTATGTTCCCTCTGATCTTCTCCTGCAGGCGCCACCTGCCCCAGTAACTCCCACTACGAGCTCTGTGGGAATGGCTGCCCTGCCACCTGCCACAGCCTCTCAGCGCCGGACGGCTGCGACGCCCCCTGTGCCGAAGGGTGTTTCTGCGACGCGGGGTTCCTCCTGAGCGGAGACCGGTGTGTCCCCGTCGCGCAGTGCGGCTGTGTGCACCAGGGCAGGTACTACGGGAAGGGAGAGGTGTTCTACACCAAGGCCTCCTGCCGGGAGAAGTGCCAATGCAAAGACAACGGGGTGGTCCAGTGTTGGGAGACCTCGTGTGCAGCCAACGAGCAGTGCAAGGTGGCTGATGGCGTCCGGAAATGCCAGCCTGTCGAATCTGCAACGTGTTCTGCTGCCGGGGACCCCCACTACCTCTCCTTCGATGGAGTCGCCTTTGATTTCCAAGGCACCTGCACCTACATCCTGGCCAAGACCTGCGCTGACGCCGGGAACCTGACGTCCTTCTCGGTGAAGGTGGAGAATGTGCCCTGGGGCAATGGGAAGGTGTCTGTCACCAAGCTGGTGTCCGTGGAGGTCTACGGGCTCACGCTCACCCTGCTGCAGAACAGGAAGGGGCACGTCATGGTAAGTCCTGCTCAAGATGTTCCCATGGGGCTGAACCCTGCAATGGGGCAGCCCCACCGATGTGGCAATGCAAGGGGCACTTGTCTCATGGGTCACTCATTAGGAGCATGTAGGCAGGAGGGGTCAAATACCCAGAATCTGATCCTGACCTTATTGGCACCAGTGCCAATCCAGAAGCATCCCTCTGAAGAAAGCAGAATCGCTCTGGATTTTCTGTAGGACAAGTGAGATCGGAATCCAGCCCTCAGTTCATTGCGCTCAGTGGGTGATTGCAGAGTAAGCCCAGGGAACTGAGATCAGAATCGGGCCCTGATGCCAATGCACTGAACGAGGTGACCCTGGATTTACCTTGGGGTCAGTGAGAGCAGAAATGGCCATAACTTAATTGAGTTCAGTGGAGTCACTACAGATTTGCCCAGGTGTCACCAAGACCCTGTCTTGTGCCCATAACCCACCCCTACAGCATCCACTCCTGTGGCTCACAGGGTATGGTCCGTCTCTTCCAGGTGGACGGGGTGTCTCACAACCTCCCTGTGGTCGTGGCCGATGGGCAGCTCCAAGCATATCAGCACGGCGGGAATGTGCTGGTGCAAACGGACTTCGGCCTCACCGTGAGCTACGACCTGGTTTACCACGTCAGAGTCACCGTCCCAGGGAACTACCAGGGCCAGACGTGCGGCCTGTGCGGGAACTACAATGGGCGTCGGGATGACGAGTTCCTGCTCCCCGATGGCAGGGTGGCCCCTAATGTGGCAGCGTTCGGTTCCGCCTGGAAAGTCCCAATCCCAGGAGCGGCCTGTGAGGACGGATGCTCCGGGAACAGCTGCCCGGTCTGCAAGGAGACAAAGAAGGACTTCTTCAAACAGCGCAACTACTGCGGGCTGCTCACGGCCCCCGATGGCCCCTTCGCCGCCTGCCACAGCACGGTCAGCCCCACTGTGTATTTCAACAACTGCCTCTATGATCTGTGCCTGGGCAATGGAGACTCCCAGGTCCTGTGCCAGAGCATCTACAGCTACGTGATGGCCTGCCAAGAGGCCCGGGTCACCATCCAGCCCTGGAGGAGCGCCTCCTTCTGCCGTAAGTGCCGTGATGCTGGTGTAGCACAAGGGGCTGTCCCACTTGCTCCAATGCCTCTGGGGGGTGGGGACAGCGATTCTAGGTATCTCATTCCAGACCTCTGGGCTTCTTCAGAGACTCCTTTGGGTGGGAACCAACAACTTCATGTTCTGTTTTAAAGGTGACCTGGTCCTCTCGTCCCTGTTAGATTCTCCTCTGCTTCATGTCTGTCCCTCTAAGCTGTGGGGTGAGATCTCTCCAGCCATCAGTTACTTCTCTCTCTGCTTTAGCTCTGCGCTGCCCGGCCAACAGTCACTACGAGCTGTGCGCCGACCTCTGCACCACCACCTGTGCCAGGATCACCGACGCCAGGAAGTGCCCAGACACGTGCGCCGAAGGCTGCCAGTGCGACGATGCCTTCCTCTTCGACGGCCAGGGTTGCGTTGCTCTGCAGAGCTGTGGGTGCTTCAACAAAGGGATATATTACAAGGTACCGCCCCCTGCTGGGGTATTAACTCCTATCCGTTCGCTTCCTCCACGCCCTGCTCTCATCGGCCATGTTGGATCAGACCATTGTCACTTGCCAATGGCAATACACGAATCTCTGTAGAAAGGCGAAAGGCACTAATGGCGCAAGGCTGGTTCCATGACCCGTGTCTCTGGAAGGGCAGTGGAGTCTAGTGGTTAGAGCTGGGAGTCACGACTCCTCTGGTCTCTCCCCAGCTCTGGGAAGGTAGTGGTGCCTAATGGAGTAGAGTAGGCGCGGCTGGGAGATAAGACACTCCGTTCTAGTCCCAGATATGGCTTCCAAGTAACTGAACATCTCCGCACTGAAAAACTACATTTCCCCTGGCTACATTGTGTTATTTTCCCTTTTTTCAAACAGCCTAATGAGATGGTTCTGACCAACAATTGCCAGCAAAACTGCACCTGCATTCCTGCCCAAGGGGTGACCTGTGAAGCTCACAGCTGCGCCAGCGATGAAACCTGTCAGATCAGAGATGGAGTCATGCAATGCATCAACATAGGTGAAAGAGAGTGCAAGAGTTAAACAAGAGGAGAGGTGAACGTAGAGACAGAGCCACTAGAGCAGACTCAATGGAGTCAGAACAGTTGAGGAGCGGGCACGGAGTAGAGTTTCCATCCTTAGATCTAGGAAGAAAGTGGGGTCTAGTGGTTAGAGCAGGGGTCTGTGATCCAGAACTCCTGGTTTCTATTCACTGCTCTACCCCTGCCCCTCCCAGGTTACATAGTAGGTTCTCTGGGTTGGAGCTGATGGGCTGGGAGGCAGGATATGTCAAATCAAGTCATTGATTTTCTCCTGGGCTTTGGACCAGGCACGTCACCGTCAAGAGGTAAAGAAAAGTATCCTCCGGGCCTGCCGCTTCGGTCCAATTTTGAGGTCCTTACTCTACCTATTTACTTAATCCTATTCGGGCAGAGCTTCTACGGAAGCTGAAGAAATTTCTTCTTCATCATCCAGTGAGCCGGGATATGTGGACTTGGTCTCTGGCCTGTAGGAAATTGTCTCTCATTGACTCCTCTCTGGATGGCCCATCTTCCAAATGGCTTTGATGGGCCAGCGGGTTCTGGTGGGTACCTGGGCCTGTGCTGAACCGAGCTCCCCTGCCCCCTAGCCCTCACTCATGGACTGCTGGGATTTCTCTCCTTTCAGATCCCTGCAAAGACCTGACATGTCGGGCCAAGGAGACGTGCAAAATTGAGAACGGCCATGCGATGTGTGTTCCCAACTTCATTGGAACCTGCTGGGGCTGGGGGGACCCGCACTATCACACTTTCGACGGGCTGAACTTCAACTTCCAGGGCACCTGCACCTACACCCTGGCCAAGTACTGCGGGACCGACCCCACCCTGGTGCCCTTCACCATCGATGAGAAGAACGACAACAGGGGGGGCAACCAGGCTGTCTCCTACGTGCGCCTGACCAACATCTACGTCTACGGGTACAACATCTCCATCCACAAGAAGGAAGTTGGGAAAATCAGAGTGAGTAAAAAGTGCAAAAATGATCAGAAAGCTTACATTTAGAATAAAAATATCTCCCTCTCTGTACTCCCATGCCCATACACATCTATCTATCTATCTATCTATCTATCTATCTATCTATCTATCTATCTATCTATCTATCTATCTATCCGCATACAAATCTGTCTGTATCTCTGTCTATTCTTCCCCATACGTATGCATCCATCATACCATCCATCCCAGGACCAATCTGTCTATCCATCTGTCAGGATACACATCTATCCCTCCCTCTGTTTGTCCCCACACACATCTCTCTTTCTCTTCATCCACCCCATACACCTCAATCCATTTCTCAATCTATCACCAGACACATCTGCTTTTTCTCCATCTATCCATCCACTCATCCCCATACATATCCATCTATCTAATCTATCTGTCTACGCTAGTTGAAGATTAATTTTTTTGTGGGGGGCGGGGGGGCGTTCAACATCCTTTTTCTTCCATTCTTACAAAATGGGCCAATATTTTGTTTATTTTTCAAGAATTTCTGCTGAATCAGGACCTTCATTTTGAAATAGCTATTGCTTTTTTTTTTTAATTTAGAAATCTTAGAATAGAAATTTTTCCGGATTATCATAAAAAAAAATCCCCTTTTTGTGATCTCAAAGTGGCCATGAAAAGAAACAAGATCAAAAATGAAAACATTCCAATAAGGAACTGAACAAGTGAGAAATAAACCGATTTAAAATGATCTGCTCCAGGCCCCTGTGCCCTCACAAATCACTTGGCCAAACATGTATCCATGGACCACATAGGCCACCCAGTGCCCCTAGTCCTCCCAGAACTTCTGTTCTCCCAGTCTCCCCATGTCACAGCGTCCTTACAGGCCACACAGGATAACTGGTTCCTGTGCTCCTTCCACAACACACACACTCTCTCTCTCTCTTTGGTTTTGTACTGCCGAGCGTCACCATAGTATCCAACCATCCTCTACGTAACATATTTTGACAAGAGTAAACTCCCTGCTCAAATCCATGGAGCTTCTGGCTTTTCTCCTCTTTTTGGAGTAGAGAAATCTCTGCTTGACGTAGGATTTTGTGGTGAATAGGGCGGGTTTCAAGAGGTGGGTATCATTGTCGTTATGGTGGAGAAGCTTTATTAAAGGGGAGGGTCTTCCAGCGTTTCCTAAGGTTGGTCAGACTCTGGATTTATCTAATCTGCACTGGGAATTCATTCCACAGCCAGATCCCCGGACAGAGAACATTTTATCCCTGAGGACTCAAGTGCTTAATTCTGGGCTTTCTAATCTTTATTGTCCCAGAGGAGCAGAACTCTTGTAATAGGTGAGATGAAAAGAGAAATAACCATTGGTGTTTTCCTCCTATCGCTAGATCAATGACGTGACCACCAGCTTGCCGGTGACCCTTGAAGACGGTAAAATCAAGCTCTACCAGAGCGGTCTCAATGCTATCTTGCAGACAGACTTTGGTCTGCAGGTGTCGTATGACTGGAATTGGCACCTGATCATCACCCTCCCCAGCAGCTATTATGGGGCCATGGGCGGCCTTTGTGGGAACTTCAACCAAAACCATGGAGATGACATGACGTCACCCAATGGCACCAGAGTCTCCTCCATCGTGGAATGGGCCAGGAGCTGGAAAGTCAAAGACCGGGACCCCTTCTGTTGGGATGTTTGCAAAGGGAATTGCCCAACGTGTGATGAGAGCAAGCAGAAGATCTACGGGGGCGACGAATACTGTGGTTTGATCAGCAAAGCACCAGGAGGGCCCTTCAGAGAGTGTCACCCCAAAGTGAGCCCGGAGGACATTTTTGACAGCTGCATCTATGACGTGTGTCTGAACGGGGGAGCCAAGTCCATCCTGTGCCAGGCGCTGGAGGCCTACGCAGCCATCTGCAAGAAACAGGGCATCACCGTCTATGACTGGAGGACACCATCCGGCTGTGGTGAGCTCTGTGCTTTGGTTTCTTTATTGACAAAAGCAGCAGTTAGACGAGACTTACTCTGCTGCCTGGGGAGATGGCCAGTGGGCTGAGCATCAGGGCAGACGTCAGGCCTCGGTACTGCACATTGGCAACCAGACGCCATGGAGATATGGGCCTGAGGAATCCCTATAATAGACTAGCTAGATTGAGAGTGGATGGACACATGGCTTTCCTAGATTAGATTAGAGAAAGAGAGACACTTACTATATTGTTAAGAGGATGGATTAGATGCATTGGGAGATTAAATAGATTCAATTGAGGATAAGTGAATCAAATGGATAGAGAGAGAAAGAGATTTAATGGATGGATAGATGGATTAGGTGCATGGGGAGATAAAATCAATTAGTGGTGAAGATTGGTAGATTAGATGCTGAGACGGATGGATAATTAAATGGATTAGGTTATAGATTAGACAGATATAGATACTCCTGGATGTACACGTCAATTAGATGGAGGCAATGAAAATTTAATTACAATCTAAAGTAAAGAAAATCTCACTTCCTCACTTCAAATAAGGGGTGGTCAACATTGTGTAAGAGGGATGTAACTGATGAACGGAAGAGGGGGATGGCTTTGGTGGGTGGACTGGATGGCAGAGAGGGATGGATCAGAAAGCGATGAAAAGTTGAGACCCGTCTGAAATACTACCTGGAAATACATGTGCACGCCCCAGTAGGATCTTCTTAGCCTTTCCACTTCCAGGGTACCTGTGCTGAGTCCTAGGCCATCTCGGGTGGGTGGGGCTTCCAGAGGAGGTCTTGACAAGTGAGGGCTAGTCTGCTCTGGGTGCACTTTGCAGATCTTCTTGGGTTTTCTATAAGCAGAGAGCATTTCCGTGCTCTCCCAGCTAGCAAACACCCTTCCCTAACTGGGTTGTTCCCCGTGCTGGGCTCCAGAGGTGGCCTTAGTGGGGCTGCTTGTACATCAGGCCTGTGATATAGAGGATGCTGATTGCACATTAGAATTTGTCTCTGGCTATTGCTGCATCTAAGCAGGTGTTTTTAGTTCATTTCCTGTGTTGTTAAATCTCCCCCACTGTGACTCTCTCCCAGTCCCAATCTGCCCTGAGAACAGCCACTATGAGGCCTGTGGAAACGCCTGCCCAGCCAGCTGCTCCGACCAAACCGCCAACTCCTCCTGCCGGGAGCCCTGCGTGGAGACCTGCCAGTGTGACAACGGTTATGTCCTGAGTGCCGGCCAGTGTGTCCCCGTGGGGAGCTGTGGCTGTGACTACAATGGCCGCTACTACAAACCCAGTGAGGAGTTCTGGGACGATGAGAACTGCCGCTCTCGGTGCAGGTGTGATCCCAGCCTGGGCCTGGTGGTTTGCCAGGAGACCAGCTGCAAGTCCAGCGAGAGATGTGCCGTGATCAACGGGGTCCGTGACTGCTACCCAATCAGCTACTCTACGTGCACGGCCTCCGGGGACCCTCATTACACCACCTTTGATGGAAAAAAGTACGATTTCATGGGCACCTGCATCTACCAGTTGGCTGGGGTCTGCTCCGAGGACCCCACGCTCATCCCGTTCAATATCAAGGTGGAGAATAACAACCGCGGCAGCAAGGCTGTGTCCTACACCAAAGCGGTGACCTTGGAGGTGTACGGCAGAAACATCACTGTGAGCCAGCAATATCCCCGCAAGATCAAGGTAGGGACGGAGAGCCACAGGACTACTCGGGGAGCTGTGAGCAGGAACTCTTCCTGTTGATAAAGAACAGGAGTACTTGTGGCACCTTAGAGATTAACAAATGTATTTGAGCATAAGATTTTGTGGGCTACAGCCCACTTCTTCGGATGCATAGAATGGAACATATAGTAACGAGATATATATACACATACAGAGAACATGAAAAGTTGGGAGTTGCCCTACCAACTCTAAGAGGCTAATTAATTAAAAGAAAATACTTTTATAGTATAGATAGTATAGATAATCAAGATAGTCCATTTCAGACAGTTTGACAAGAAGGTGTGAGGATACTTAACATGAGGAAATAGATTCAATGTGTGTAATGGCTCAGCCATTCCCAGTCTCTATTTAAGCCTAAATTGATGGTATCTAATTTGCATATTAATTCAAGTTCAGTAGTTTCTCGTTGGAGTCTGTTTTTGAAGCTTTTCTATTGCAAAATTGCCACCTTTAAGTCTGTTACTGAGTGACCAGAGAGGATGAAGTGTTCTCCTACTGGCTTTTGAATGTTATGATTCCTGATGTCAGATTTGTGTCCATTTATTCTTTTGCACAGAGACTGTCCGGTTTGGTCAATGTTCTTTTGTGGATATAGACTAAACACGGCTGCTACTCTGAACTCTTGCTGTTGATACATTGCCCCTCTTTTCTCTCCCCCTTTCAGAAATGAGACCTGCGTCCATTGTACACTGAGCTGGTGGTGGGTGTGTGGGAAGTAACTGAGTGCCCCTTTGTGAATATATACGGCAGGATTTTCTCCCCCCAATGAGTGCCGTTATGCCAGTGTAACTGCTGCGCGTTCAGCTGACTCACTCATTTAGCTGGGGATCTGGCCTCATTAACTTCAATGTTTGATTGACACCAGCTGGCCCTGTTAAATAACATCCCTAAAAGCTTCCTCCACTAAGATCTTTGACCCTGAATTCTGTTGCGCTAATGCCCTTTACACTGCTCTGACAGTGTAGAGTTGGAGTAAATTGCATTTACACTGTCAAGGGGTGTGAAAGAGTTTTAGTGTAACTGGGAATTCAGACTTTGACCATTGCTGACACATCTGCTCCAGGTGGATAGCATCTTTGTGGACCTGTCCTTCTATGCTGCTCTCAGCACTAGATTCCCCTCCCAGAACTCGGAGTATAACCCAAGAGTCCTGACTCCCAGCCCCCTTACTCTCACCTATTTCACTGCCCTTGAAGAACCACGAATAGAACATAGGAGTCCTGATTCCCAGCCCTCCCTCTTCTGCCCCTGTAGACACCACTACTGTCTCAGAGCTGGGTATAGAATCCACAAGTCCTGCATCCCCATCCTCTGCCCCCTCCTGGCGGTGTTCATTCAAATTTAAGCCCCGGGTCCTGCCACATCTGTTCCAGGTGGATGGAGTCTTCATGGACCTGCCTTTCTACCATGAGGAGAAACTACAGGCCTATGTCAGCGGAGCCCAAGTCCTCATCAAGACCGCCTTCGACCTGAGGGTGACCTTCGACGGGAGCAGCCTGGTCCGGGTCACCGTGCCCAACACCTACGCCAACGTCCTCTGCGGCCTGTGTGGTGACAACAACCAAAGTGCTGGTGACGACCTGACCATGAGGGATGGGAGCCGGGCGGCCAACGCCATCCAGTTTGCAGAGAGCTGGAAGGTGGGGGAGGTCCCTGGATGCTTGCCCAGTTGCACCAAGGACTGCCCAGTCTGCAGTGAGGCTCAGAGACAACCCTACAAGGGAGATCGGTACTGTGGGGTCATCACCAGAGGGGACGGGCCATTCAGAGAGTGCCATGAGGTCATTGACCCAGCCCCCTTCTTCGACGACTGCGTCTTTGATACCTGCCAGTACAAGGGTCACCGTGATGCTCTCTGCAGCGCGATCAGTGCCTATGTGACAGCCTGCCAGGCCAAGGGCATCCAGATAGGGCAGTGGAGATCGGCCTCATTCTGCAGTGAGTGTTGCTAATTGACTTCGCTTTGTGTGCATAGTGTGCATGTGCAGCGCCCTCTAGAGGGTGGGCATAGAATGGCTCACCCGTGTGTCACTGGCCCTATAGAGCTATCATCTTGCAGTAGTTTTCCTCCAGTGTCACTGACAGTAAGGGTCACCTCCTGGGCTCTGCTTTAACTTTATTCTGTAGTAACGTAATCCTGTCCCCTTGCCAGCAGCTTTCTCCCAGGGGGTTGGAAACACTTTGCAAACACAGTTCATCCTTCCCATCAGGGTGCAGGAAAACGGAGGCAGAGAGAACTAAAGTGATTTGCTCAGAGTCGCACGAGAATCCAGTAGCAGAACCCAGGCGTGCTGGCTCCCAGTCCTCCATCACTAAACAATACACAGCAGCCCACTGCCAGAATTTGGAATGCAACTTGAACACGTCCCTTTGTCTGCAGCTCATACCAGTAGACCAAATGCCCCTCCAAGTGTCAGAAAGAAAACTCAGGAACTCTGGCCCTTGTCTGCACTGCTTTAACCCTCTAGATCTGACCGCCCTTCCACATCTGGGATACAACCTAGGAGTCCTGACTCTCAGCCCCCGGCCCTCCTCCCAGAGCTAGGAATAGAACCCAGGACTCCTGGCTCCGAACCCCCTAGAACAATCCTATTGTAAGTGATATGAATAGAGAGAGATTTCTTTCAACTTATCTTTGCATTTCTTCTTTCTCTCTAATCTTCTCCTGCAGGCCCCACCTGCCCCCGTAACTACCACTATGAGCTTTGTGGGAGTGGCTGCCCTGCCACCTGCCATGGCCTCTCAGCGCCAGACGGTTGTGATGCTCCCTGTGCTGAAGGGTGTTTCTGCGACGCCGGGTTTCTCCTGAGTGGAGACCGGTGCGTCCCCGTTGCTCAGTGCGGCTGTGTGCACCAGGGCAGGTACTACGGGAAGGGAGAGGAGTTCTACGCCAGCGCCTCCTGCCAGGAACGGTGCCGGTGCCAAGACAACGGGGTCGTTGAGTGCCGGGAGGCCTCCTGCGGAGCCAACGAGCAGTGCAGGGTGGAGAATGGAATCCTAGGCTGCCACGCCATGGGCTGCGGCAAATGTGTAGCATCTGGTGACCCTCATTATCTGACCTTTGATGGACGGGCCTTTGATTTCCAAGGCACTTGCACTTACAGCTTAGCCAGAGTCTGCAGCAGTGACGCTGGGCTGGCAAACTTCTCCGTGGTGGTAGAAAATGAGAGCTATGGTAATGGGCAAGTGTCAGTGGCACGGCTGGTGGTGGTCTCCGTTCATGGTTACACCATCACCATGGAGAGGGGAAGGAAGTGGAAAGTCATGGTAAGTCCCCGTTTAAGATTATTCTCATTGTAGCCTAGAGTGGTGTGTGTGTGTGTGTGTGTGTGTGTGTGTGTGTGTGTGTGTGTGTGTGTGTGTAAAAGTGTAACCAGGACACAGCTGCTGAGTCCGCACTAGTGACGGGTGAATTTCCCTCTCATTGGCACAGGTGGATGGGGAGCTCTACACTCTCCCACTGGCTATGGACGACGGGAAACTTCAGATCAACCAGGAGGGGAACAACATCATTGTTCAGTCTGCTTCTGGCCTCAAAGTCCTTTACGACACCTCCTATTATGTCCTAGTCTCCATCCCCAGCTCCTACAAGGGACATGTGTGCGGCTTGTGCGGCAACTTCAATGGTGACAAGAACGACGACTTCCTGCTGCCCAGTGGGAGGAGTGCCCAGAACGCGGATGAGTTCGGGGCCTCCTGGAAGGTGCCCGTTGATGGCGCCACATGCGCTGATGGCTGTGGGGAAAGATGTCCGGTCTGTGATGCAGCTAAAACAGCGCCATACCAGGTCGATAGCTCCTGTGGGTTGATCAAAGCGACATCAGGTCCCTTTAAATACTGTCACTCGCTGGTCAGCCCTACCGAGTATTTCAACCATTGTCTCTATGATATGTGTGCTGCCAATGGAGCAAGAGAAATCCTCTGCCAGAGTATCCAGGCCTACACGGCCGCGTGCCAGGCAGCTGGAGCCACAGTCAGTGCCTGGAGAACAGCCTCCTTCTGCCGTAAGTTTACAGAACAATCTACAGCCTGCTCTTATCTTCAGTTATATTTGCAATTAGTGATGTGGTATCACAATCTCTCTGCTTGTCAGATCTCCAAGCTAAACCATTTATGAGGGGTTGGTAGCTGGTTGGTTGCAGGCTGCAGGGGGTGGGATGGAGTATAGCTGCAGTGATGTAGCTATGCCACTGTAGCTGCTCTAGTGCAGACATAGCCTCAGTACTAGACAGTCTCCTCTCAAGCCAGTGCTGACCCCAGTGCCCCAGAGCAGTGCTAGGAAGAGCTGCCGTGTGGATGATTTAACAGAACGCACACCTCCATATGAGTCAATGCTTGCCCCAATACTCCCTCACTGGGCTAGAGGGGCTGTGCCGTTAGGGGTGGGGGACAGCGTACCAGACAGTATATAAACCCAGCCTCCAGTGTGCACTCAAAAAAATGACTCTACTAGTGGTGAAATGAGATCTAAACCAGAAAATATAAACTATCACATTCCGACAACATTTTTCACATACATCTTTTTTTTCTGCAAAAATGCATATTTAGATTGACTGAAACGTTTGGAGAATTTCTGTCAAATTTGCTGAATTCTTTCAGTTGAAACAAAATCTGGAAAAACTGAAATGATCTGATTTTTTTTTTATTTGAAACAACTTTTTGAATTTTACTCTGATTTCTTTAAAGGTTAAAAGTACCCTGAAAAAGAAAATTAAATAAAAATCCTTCTATTTCGATTTCAACTCAGCCAGAGAACAAACAATCACCACAGGGCAGCAACTCACAGATTCTTTTGTTCAGAGCCTGAGCTGGACAATCCCTCTCAAAAACCTGGGTTGGCTGGAACTGAAACCATTTTTTTCTAATGTTTTCTTTTAACTGGAAAACTTGAAGAAAGAGAATAATTTTGAATTGACCAAAACATTTTGGGTTGACTTGAAACAATTTTTTGGCCAAGTTTTACGTTTCAACTCCACCATTTTGGTACTGCTTTCGTGTGTGTGTGTGTGTGTGTGTGTGTGTGTGTGTGTGTGATATTTTGTTTTTAATTGGCCAAATTTGGAGACAAAATTCTGTTTTGAAATGAAAAGTTGAAAAAAAAAACCCATGTTAACTATTTATTAAAAAAACCCAACATGCTTTTTCCAGCTGAAAATAGTAATTGAATTTGACCCAAATGAAAAATGCATTTTTCAGCAAAAATTCTGTCTCACCCAAACATTTTGCCTAGCTCTGTTATTCACTAACAATTATGTCTGTGGTGGAATCAGTTTTTCATCCCTCATTATCATTTACTTCTGTCTCTCCAGCTTTCACCTGCCCAGCCAATAGCCACTACGAGCTGTGCACTAGATCCTGTGATTTCACATGTGCTGGTTTGTCCACCCCTGCCCAGTGCACTGCGAAATGCTTTGAAGGCTGCCAGTGCGACGCCGGCTACGCATTCAATGGGGAAACGTGCACGTCCATGGAAGGATGCGGCTGCGTGCGTGACGGACGCTACATCAAGGTGGGTGCTGGGATATGAGTCGGCTGTCATCCTCGATGCTGTCATTTGGCATCGGATGCCCTTGTAGGTGTGGGATTGTCCCAGCTTCCCACTGGGAGTTACAGCGACTGGGTGTCTGTGCCCTTCAGTGCAGCGACACATAAAACCTACAGCTAGGTCCTGCCTTCAGTCACCCATGTGACTTCCGCTGCAGTCAGTGGCATTGGGTTAGAGGAGCATCCAAACACCTGCCCTGTGTGATCCTTGCATGTGGAAATGAAACTATGCCATGCGCTAGGGATTCATCACAGGAAAACCATGGGACTGGATAGAAAATGGGATATGGAGCCTTTCCCCACTAGAGGGCGCTGGATCTGATCCGGCCCAGCTCTGGACACTGGCTGGCTTAGGGGTAGGGAAAGGGACATGTTGCCTTTCCCCTCTAGGGGGCTGCAGGTCTAATCCTGACCCCAGTTAGGGTAAGTGGCTGGCTTGGAGGATGGGGAATGGGACAGGTCCTTTCCTGTCTAGGAATTTCATAAACTTATCATGCTCCATCTTCAACCCAGTCAGGTTGCTGGCTCCCATTCCTCCTGGTCTCATTCCTACCCCAGAGAAAGAAAGATCTCCCAAGATAACTCTGCAGTAGACATACCTTTTGGGGCAGGGACTGTCTCTCACTATTTATACGTACAGCACCCAGCGCAATGGGACCCTGACCTTGGCAGGCTACTGTAATTTAAATGATCAAAGGGAGCTCTGAGTTGATCCCATCCTGGGAATTTTCTCCTGCTGTTTTTCTGTAACAAAGTTGTTTGGGAATTTCCCTGCAGGCCGGGGAGAGCATCATCTCCAGCGCTTGCTCCGAGAAGTGCACCTGCCAGGCCTCAGGCGGGCTCATCTGTGAGCCACACAGCTGCCCCGACAAAGAGATCTGTGCGCTCCAGGATGGGGTGCGCAGCTGCGTGAAGCAGGAAGGCCGGTGCACACTGCTCCCCGGAGCCCAGCTCACCTCCTTCGACGGCGCCTCTGGAGGAGTTCTGTATAGTGGCGCTTACGAGCTGGCCTCTCTCTGCAACGACAGCGCCCCCTCCTGGTTCAGGGTGGTGGTGGACATCAGGGCATGCAGCGATGGGGCAGCGATGGCTGGGACAACTGCCTACATTTTCTTCCAAGATGCTTTCATAGCTGTGAAAAGGAACAAGGAGACCTGGGTAAGAGGGGGCCACGTTAGAACAGCCTGAGGCAAAGGGGCAGGAAGTTCATTTAGCTGCCACCGAAATGATGAAAAGACGAGAAATTACAGTGATGTTGATCCTCTTAACTGAGGCTGATCTGGGCATTTCAAAGATCAATTAGTTCAGCCTCATGAACCCCCGGTGTTGACAGGACGTGGTGTACAGGCTTGGAGGGATGACATGAGTTATTGATGAACAATTATTCAATAGCAAAGACTGAATTAGAACCCAGGAGTCCTGACTTCCCCCTGTTCTAACCCACTAGAGCCCACTCCCCTCCCAGAGCTGGGGCTGCAATCCAGGAGTCCTGACTCCCAGCCCCCCTCACCCCTGCTGTGAACCACCTTGAAGGTTGGAGGAGAGGCGCGGAACTGCTCTAGGAAGGGTCTCTGTGACCCAGTAGGTTCCCTGGGAGAGATCCCTCCTTTCACTGGGGTACCTGGCCATTGGGGGAAAGACCCTCCCCCATCCTGGGGTCCCCTCTCCATTGGGGGAGCGAGATTGCTCCCAGGGGATTGAGGGAGGAATCAGAGGCAGTGTCATGATGTCACATTTGGTAACCTGAACAGCTGTTTGCAGTGTTGTTGTAGGTGCGTCGGTCCCAGGATATTAGAGACACAAGGTGGATGAGGTGATAATTTGTATTGGACCAACATCTGTTGGTGGAAGGAACAAGCTTGCAAGCTACACCCTCGTGAAGAAGAACTCTGTGTAGTTTGAAAGCTTGTCCCTTCCACCAAGAGTAGTTGGTGCAATAAAAGATATCACCTCACCCACCTTGTCTCTCTCTTGATTGGCTGTGGTCATTTATTCAAATAAGCGAATGCACCAAATATTCAGATGAGCGAATTAAATCATTTGCATAAAGTCTCCAGAGTTCTTGACTTTTCCCACTAAGAGACATGATTGCTCACAGGTCAGTAACACTGAAGGCAGGAGGGATGTTTGCCAATCAAGTTGCCTATGCAAATTACTGCACCTTCATTGGGTATTGAGAGAAATGGAACAATTTGCTCTCCAGAACACTGTTTATTGATTGGCTCCTCCATCAGTCATAGTGTTTTCTGCACCTTTCAGTCTAAGTCTATTGCCTTATAATGTGGCTCAAAGACTCTAGTCCCCATTGCCAGTTACTGTGGCCCCGAGACTCTAGATCTTGTTGCCATGTAATGGGGCCTGTGGACTGTAGCTCAGTCCCTGCCATTCATCCCCACATTTCCCAGTTCTCCTCTGCTCTAAGTCTGTGTGTTCCAGGTGAATGGGCGCCCAGTGCCGCTCCCGGTGAAGATCTCCGATGCTGTGTCTGTGCGTGAGTCTCAGGGCGGCGTGGCCGTGGTCCAGGCCTTGGGGATGCAGGTTCTGTTCAGCCCCAGTGGGGAGGTGACAGTGAGGGTCAGCGAGAGCCTGGCTAACAAGCTGTGCGCATCCTGCGGGAACTTCAATGGCGACGTGTCCGACGACCTGCAGCTGCCCAGCGGGGGGGTTGCGGGGAACATCACTGAGGTTATCGATGCCTGGAAGGCCAGAGACTTCTCCGGTTGGTGAGTGGCTCTGCAGATGCTGCCCTTTCCTCTGATCTTTCTATGATGGCCTATAGGTACCTCCATGGGGAGGAGATTTCTGATAGAAGAGGGCTTCTTAATCTAGCAGACAAAAGCAGAATAGGTCCCAGTGTCTGGAAGATGACGTTAGAAAGGTTCAGATCAGGAATAAGATGCAACTTTTTCAGAGAGAGAATAATTAACCATTGGAGCACCTGACCCAGGGGTGAGGTAGATTCTCCATCACTTGCTAGTCTTTATATCTTGACAGACTAGCCATCTAAAAGATACACTGCAGTCCAGCCACAAGCTACTGATCATGAAAGCATCCCCTTACATTGCAGGCTAGTGTAGTTCTTGCTACATTGCAGGAAAGAGTGGTTGAAATTCCCTGGCTCGTGCTGACTAGATGACCTAATGGTCCCCTCTGGCCTTAAAATCTATGAATTAATTGCAAAGGAATCTTACTGAGACATCTTCCCAGTCCTGAAGGAGGCTCATTAATTCTTCTCCTGTTTTTGTCTTCTAGTGACTTCTAAACAAAATCCTGGCTGATGAAGCATCTTCCCTCCCTGGAGTGGACTCGCTGCCATCTTAGCTAGGAATTGCTCATAGGGCCATAACTGTAGCCCTCGTGACTTTGTGTCCTCTAGGGTATTTAATGAGGAAAAAGACTTTGTTCTGATTGTCAATAAAAACAAATAAACCTGCAGATATGATTGTGAAGCAATAAACTCATTTTTGCAAACTTCATCCAGTGATTTTGTTATCACAGCCTGTTTCTTTCCATCTTAATGTAATTTCCTGACTCAGTGGAAGGGAACAAGACAGACTTTTTGTTCCATGTCTGTACAGCACCTAGCACAATAGAGTTGCAGTCCATGACAGGGACTCCCAGATGCAACCACAACACAAAGAGGTAACAATAATAATGCATTCTGCTACTAAAACTCATGAGTATGGATGAAGTTCAGCCCAAGAGGTAGAAAAGTCTGTTTCTCAAATGGAATGTCTTCATTTGTAGTCCCCATGGTAGCTGTTATGTCTGTGTAAATCAATAAACTTGGGTGTTCCATTGGCCTTGGAAGGGAAAAAGATAACAGGTGGGCAGGAGTTAACAAGCCGGCTACATCATCGGGGGCAGAGTTGGAGAGGCTTCAGCAAAGAGCTACAAGGATGCCTGAAGAACAGGGCCAATAGAGCAAGAGTTAAGGAGCTAAATCTTCATCAAAGAGAAGGTTAAGAGATTGTTTTACCTCTTTATTTGGCACTGATGGAACCACAGCTGGAATCCTGTCTCCAGTTCTGGTGTCTACAGTTCAGGAAAGATGTGGATAAATTGGAGAGACGTTCAGAAGAGACATTCAAGAATGAAAGGAATAGAAAACACGCTTTTATAATGAGAGACTCCAGCAGCTGTCTATTTAGTAGAACAAAGAGAAGATTAAAGGGTGACTTGATCCCAGTCTATAAGTACCTACATGGGGAACAAATGTTAAATAATGGACTCTTTGATCTAGCAGAGAAAGGTCCAACACAATCCAATACCAGGAAGTTAAAGCTAGACAACTTTATACTGGAAATAAGGTGTAAAGTTTTAACAGTGAGAGTAATTAGCCATTGGAACAATTTATCAAGGGTTACGGTGCATTTTCTGTCACTGGCAATTTTTAAATCAAGATTGGATGTTTTTCTTACAGATCTGCTCCAGGAATTATTTTGGGGAAGATCTCTGGGCTGTGTTGTAGAGGAGGTCAGACTACATGGTCACAATGATGTCTTCTATCCTTGGAAGCTGTGAATCTAAAAGGTGTCTGGACTAGTGCCTGTAAACTAGAGCAGAGTGAATAATGAATGGTTCACTTTGCTGGCAATTCGGAGAAATAAAAAAATCATTTTGATTTTGAGCATTTCTTTCCATTTCTGATATTTTTTTTACATATCTGTGTTTGAAGAATGTTTTGAAACAAAAAGTCATTTTAACCTCAAAAATCAAAACGGTTTAATTTAGAAATTGTCACGGACTCACAGGTCGTGCCCACTCTTGGCCCTGTGTGGTCCCTCGGGGGAACCCCTTTCAGTGAGACATCCCTTCTCGGGGGGGCTCTCTCTCTCTCTCAGGGGCTAAGCCCCTCCATCTCCTGGAACCGCACCTGTTTCTCGCCGTGGGCCCTCTCAGGAGTGAACTCACTCTGGACCCCCAGGGCCTCCACTCCCAGAGGGAATAATGCCCCCCTGCTCTCTAGCCCGGAGCGACTCTCAGCCAGCGTATTCCAGTGCTTCACCACCCTCCTAGTGAAAAAGTTTTTCCTAATATCCAACCTGAACCTCCCCCACTGCAACTTGACACCATTACTCTTTGTTCTGTCATCTGGTACCACTGAGAACAGTCTAGATCCATCCTCTTTGGAATCCCCTTTCAGGTAGTTGAAAGCAGCTATCAGATCTCCCTTCATTCTTCTCTTCTGCAGGCTAAACAATCTCAGTTCCCTCAGCCTCTCCTCATAAGTCATGTGCTCCAGATCCCTAATCATTTTTGTTGCCCTCTGCTGCACTCTTTCCAATTTTTCCACATCCCTCTTGTAGTGTGGGGCCCAAAACTGGACACAGTACTCCAGATGAGGCCTCACCAATGTCGAATAGAGAGGAATGATCACGTCCCTCGATCTGCTGGCAGTGCCCCTACTTATACAGCCCAAAATGCTGTTAGCCTTCTTGGTAACAAGGGCACTGTTCACTCATATCCAGCTTCTCATCCACTGTAATCCCTAGATCCTTTTCTGCAGAACTGCTTCCTAGCCATTCGGTCCCTAGTCTGTAACAGTGCATGGGATTCTTCTGTCCTAAGTGCAGGACTCTGCACTTGTCCTTGTTGAACCTCATCAGGTTTCTTTTGGCCCAATCTTCTAATTTGTCTAGGTCCCTCTGTATTCTATCCCTACCCTCCAGCATATCTACCACTCCTCCCAGTTTAGTGTTACCTGCAAACTTGCTGAGGGTGCAGTCCACGCCATCCTCCAGATCATTAATGAAGATATTGAACAAAACCGGCCCCAGGACCGACCCTTGGGGCACTCCGCTTGAAACCGGCTGCCAGCTAGACATGGAGCCATTGATCACTACCTTTTGAGCCCAACGATCTAGTCAGCTTTCTATCCACCTCATAGTCCATTCATCCAGCCCATACTTCTTTAACTTGCCAGCAAGAATACTGTGGGAGACCATATCAAAAGCTTTGCTAAAGTCAAGGAATAACACATCCACTGCTTTCCCTTCATCCACAGAGCCAGTTATCTCATCATAGAAGGCAATTAGGTTAGTCAGGCATGACGTGCCCTTGGTGAATCCATGCTGACAGTTCCTGATCACTTTCCTTTCCTCTAAGTGCTTCAGAATTGATTCATTGAGGACCTGCTTCATGATTTTTCCAGGGACTGAGGTGAGGCTGACTGGCCTGTAGTTCCCCGGAACCTCCTTCTTCCCCAAAGGTCCATCCAGCCCAGTATCCTGTCTACCGACAGTGACCAATGCCAGGTGTCCCAGAGGGAGTGAACCTAACATGTAATGATCAAGTGATCTCTCTCCCGCCATCCATCTCCACCCTCTGACAAGCAGAGGCTAGGGACACCATTCCTTACCCATCCTGGCTAATAGTCATTATTGGACTTAACCTCCATGAATTTATCTAGTTCTCTTTTAAACCCTGTTATAGTCCGAGCCTTCACAACCTCCTCAGGCAAGGAGTTCCACAGGTTGACTGTGCGCTGTGTGAAGAAGAACCCTTTTATTTGTTTTAAACCTGCTGTACATTAATTTTATTTGGTGACCCCTAGTTCTTATATTAAGGGAACAAGTAAATAACTTTTCCTTATTCACTTTCTCCACACCACTCATGATTTTATATACCTCTATCATATCCCCCCTTAGTCTCCTCTTAGCCAAGCTGAAGAGTCCTAGCCTCTCTAATCTTTCCTCATATGGGACCCGTTCCAAACCCCTAATCATTTTAGTTGCCCTTCTCTGAACCTTTTCTAATGCCAGTATATCTTTTTTGAGATGAGGAGACCACATCTGTACGCAGTATTCAAGATGTGGGTGTACCATGGTTTTATATAAGGGCAATAAGATATTCTCTGTCTTATTCTCTATCCCCTTTTTAATGATTCCTAACATCCTGTTTGCTTTTTTGACTGCCGCTGCACACAGCATGGAAGTCTTCAGAGAACTATCCACGATGACTCCAAGATCTCTTTCCTGAATAGTTATAGCTAAATTAGCCCCCATCATATTGTATGTAGAGTTGGGGTTATTTTTTCCAATGCGCACTGCTTTACATTTATCCACATTAAATTTCATTTGCCATTTTGTTGCCCAGTCACTTAGTTTTGTGAGATCTTTTTGAAGTTCTTCACAGTCTGCTTTGGTCTTAACTAGCTTGAGCAATGTAGTATCATCTGCAAACTTTGCCACCTCACTGTTTACCCCTTTCTCCAGATCATTTATGAATAAATTGAATAGGACTGGTCCTAGGACTGACTCTTGGGGAACATCACTAGTTACCCCTCTTCATTCTGAAAATTTACCATTTATTCCTACCCTTTGTTCCCTGTGTTTTAACCAGTTCTCAATCCATGGAAAGATCTTCCCTCTTATCCCATGATAATTTAATTTACATAACAGCCTTTGATGAGGGACCTTGTCAAAGGCTTTCTGGAAATCTAAGTACACTATGTCCACCGGATCCCCCTTGTCCACATGTTTGTTGACCCTTTCAAAGAACTCTAATAGATTAGTAAGACATGATTTCCCTTTACAGAAACCATGTTGACTTTTGCCCAACAATTTATGTTCTTCTATGTGTCTGACAATTTTATTCTTTACTATTGTTTCAACTAATTTGCCCAGTACTGACATTAGATTGTAATTACCGGGATCACCTCTAGAGCCCTTTTTAAATATTGGCATTGCATTAGCTATCTTCCAGTCATTGGTTATAGAAATCGATTTAAAGGACAGGTTACAAACCATAGTTAATAGTTCTGTAATTTCACATTTGAGTTCTTTCAGAACTCTTGGGTGAATGCCATCTGGTCCCGGTGACTTTTGACTGTTAAGTTTATCAATTAATTCCAAAACCTCCTCTAGTGACACTTCAATCTGTGACAATTCCTCAGGTTTGTCACCTACAAAGGACAGCTCAGGTTTGGGAATCTCCCTAACATCCTCAGCCGTGAAGACTGAAGCAAAGAATTTGTTTAGTTTCTCTGCAATGACTTTATCGTCTTTAAGCGCTCCTTTTGTATCTCGATTGTCCAGGGGCCCCACTGGTTGTTTAGCAGGCTTCCTGCTTCTGATGTTCTTAAATATCATTTTGTTATTAACTTTGGAGTTTTTGGCTTGCCGTTCTTCAAACTCCTTTTTGGCTTTTCTTATTACATTTTTACACTTAATTTGGCAGTGTTTATGCTCCTTTCTATTTACCTCACTAGGATTTGACTTCCACTTTTTAAAAGATGCCTTTTTATCTCTCACTGCTTCTTTTACACGGTTGTTAAGCCACAGTGGCTCTTTTTTAGTTCTTTTACTGTGTTTTTTAATTTGGGGTATACATTTAAGTTGGGTCTCTATTATGGTGTCTTTGAAAAGAGTCCATGCAGCTTGCAGGGATTTCACTCTAGTCACTGTACCTTTTAATTTCTGTTTAATTAACCTCCTCATTTTTGCATAGTTCCCTTTTCTGAAATTAAATGCCACAGTGTTGGGCTGTTGAGGTATTTCCCCCACCACAGAGATGTTAAATGCTATTATATTGTGGTCACTATTTCCAAGCGGTCCTTTTATAGTTACCTCTTGGACCAGCTCCTGCGCTCCACTCAGGACTAAATTGAGAGTTGCCTCTCCCCTTGTGGGTTCCCGTACCAGCTGCTCCAAGAAGCAGTAATTTAAAGTATCGAGAAATTTTAACTCTGCATTTCGTCCTGAGGTGACATGTACCCAGTCAATATGGGGATAATTGAAATCTCCCACTATTACTGAGTTCTTTATTTTGCTAGCCTCTCTAATCTCCCTCAGCATTCCATCGTCACTATCACTGTCCTGGTCAGGTGGTCGATATTAGATCCCTACTGTTATACTCTTATTAGAGCATGGAATTACTATCCATAGAGATTCTATGGAACATGTGGATTCACTTAAGATTTTTACTTCATTTGATTCTACATTTTCTTTCACATATAGTCCCACATGACCCCCCACATGACCTGTTCTGTCCTTCCGATATATTTTGTACCCCGGAAAGATTGTGTCCCATTGATTGCTCTCAGTCCACCAGGTTTCTGTGATGCCTATTATGTCAATATCCTCCTTTAACACGAGGCACGCTAGTTCACTCATCTTATTATTTAGACTTCTAGCATTTGTGTACAAGCACTTTAAAAACTTGTCACTGTTTACTTGTCTGCCCTTTTCTGATGTGTCAGATTCTTTTTTATGTGAATGTTTCTTGTCTGATCTGGCCCATACTTTATCCTCTTCCATCTTCTCTTCCTGACTATAACCTAGAGAATCTCTATCAATAGACTCTCCTCTAAGAGAAGGCTCTGTCTGATCCATGTGCTCCTCTGCAGCAATCGGCTTTCCCCCAACTCTTAGTTTAAAAACTGCTCTGCAACCCTTTTAATGTTAATGTTAATTAGATAGGGATAGGGCCATCAATGGCTATTAACCAAGAGGGTCAGTGTCCCAACCCCATGCTCCGGGTGTCCCTAAACCTGTGACTGACAGAAACTGGGAATGGGAGACAAAGAATGTATCACTTGATAATACCTGTTCTGTTTATTCCCGCTGAAGCACCTGGTATTGGCCACTGTGTAAAGGCAGGATACTGGTCTCGATGAACCATTGGTCTGACCCAGTGTGGCTGTTCTTATGTTCTTAAGAAACAAAAAATAAATTCACAGTCTAAGTTCTACAAACTAAGCAGGATTTGAATCAAACTGTGTCTCACCCTGAGGGCTGGTCTACACTAAGGGGGAAAATCGATATAAGATACGCAACTTCAGCTACGTGAATAACGTAGCTGAAGTCGAAGTATCTTATATCGATCACTTACCCGTCCTCACGGCGCGGGATCGATGTCCGGGGCTCCCCATGTCGACTCCGCCACCGCCGTTCGCGGTGGTGGAGTTCTGGAGTCGACAGGAGCGCGTTCGGGGATCGATATATCGCGTCTAGATGAGACGCGATATATCGATCCCTGAAAAATCGATCGCTACCCGCCGATACGGCGGGTAGTGAAGACGTAGCCTGACTGATGGTACAAGCAGGTGCCAGTTCCTCAGTACACAGGCTGGGACTGCCTTCCAGCCTGGGACCAAAGTTCCCCAGTTCAAAGTCTTTGTTTTTCAGACATGCTTCCTGGTGTTGAGACTGGGGAAAAGGGGAAGAGAGAGAGGCCAAGTGATGCTGTCAGCCCTCTCTCTTTTAAACCTTCTTCCAGCTGCTAGAAAGATCCTTGTTGTGATGTGGGGGACAGGCAGTCCCCATTGTTCAAGCACTTTCTATTGCATACGTGCCTTCTCTAAGGGGTCCCTGGGATAGTGGATTCTTTTCATCAAAGCTGCCTGGCCATCTTTTGTTGTAACTGAAAGGCTGGTTGTGAGTGTTCCCAAACTCACAACATATTTCAATAGCACATGTAGCAATACCCCATAACTCCACATACAATGACAGCACATTTAATCCTACAGGATATTAATGTTCAACAGATCAAGACTTTTAAATTGATACCTCACAAGGCAGACTTTGTACAAAACATATAAGACAGTGGTGAATATGAATGTTCCAGGGTGCTGCTTTGAGGTACAGCATGTCAAAGTGAGGTAATATCTTTTATTGGACAAGCTTCTGTAGGTGAGAGACACAAGCCTTCCAACACAGAGCTCTTCCTCAGAATCCTCCCACTTCAGGGAGGCTTTGACTGACTCATGTTTGGCCCTCAGGAGGCCAGCTGTAATTAACCAGGGGGAGAGAAGTGGGTTTGACTTTCTTCTGAAATTCCAAAGAACTGGCCACTCCCACCACACAAGCCATGCCAGTGATTTGATCCTTAATAGGCCTCTTGCAGCTGAGGATGAGTTATTTATTGGGTTCACAGTGTTCTTGTAGCTGTGTTGGTCTCAGGATATTATGGAGACAAGGTGAGTGAGAGACTATTATTGCACCAATGTCTGTTGGTGAAAGAGACCAGCTTTTGAGCTTACACAGAGCTTTTCTTCAGGTCTGAGAAGGCTCGTCTCTTTCACCAGCAGACGTTGGTCCAATAAAAGATATTACCTCACCCACCTTGTCTCTCTCATTTATTGGGTACCAGGACACAGACAGAATTAACTAGCCCAGCGCTGGCCGAGCTTGTGAATTTCAGACTCACTAACAGCTCTGTGTGTGTGTGTGTTCCACAAGAGAACAGCAACACTAACTTTGGAAGATCAGCCTGTTAACTGATGTTGGACTACTGAAACTACTGTAAAACATTTGAAGTTCGGTGGAGTTAGAATTGTCAACTGAAAACCAGCTTTAGCCTGACCAGCTGTCTGGTTTCTTAGATATAAAACAAGTTAGGAGTTTAGGGGCCAGGGAATCGAGCAGCAAGTTTGCTAAGGAGCCAGCCAGACATTCAGGAATCCGTGCAGGAGGAAGTGCTCTGTGTAAGCAAAGCTTGTCTCTCTCTCATCAACAGAAGCTGCTCCAATAAAAGATATTAGCTCACCCACCTGGTCTCTCTCATATCCTGGGACCAGTATGGCTACCACACCACTGCCTACAAAAGTGGAGGATTCACACTGACAGCCCAGTTACCATCACAGCAGGGCACTATTTTCATTACATACAGTTCAAAGCAAATACAATTTATTAAACCACAACCAATTTTAAAAAATAAGGGAAAAAACGGGAAAGGTAAAAGGAAAACCTGTCACCCTGCTCTGTGGCACGGGGACATCACACCCAGCGTCTCTGGGATGTCGGGGAAGTTTGGTCTGTTCCTCACACGTCCCAGGGCCCTGCCCAGGCCCTGGCAGTGCTGCAGGGATGCTGCAGGTCAGACACTTGCTCTGGTGGTGGCCACACGCCCTCAGGCTTTAGGTGGCAGGATCCTTCTTCCCAGCGTCACCCCCGCCCCATCAGGGTTACGATCCCCCTCCGAGTCTGACCTGCCAGGCCTCTTGGCTGGGGACATCTCCCTGTGCTGGGCCCGCTGCCCAGGGTCCCCCTCGCTCTCCCCAGCTGCTCTCCGCACCCAGCTCCGGATGGCTCCAGCCCCAGCTCCAGCCCCAGCTCCACTCTGCCTCTGCACTGCTGCTGCTCTGCCGCCAGCTCCCTGGGCTGCTTCTCTGGCCCCTCTGGCTCTGGTTGCTGCAGCTCTCCCCATCCCAGCTCTGACCTGCTCCCTGGGCTGCTTCTCTGGCCCCTCGGGCCGGCGTAGGGTGACCAGACAGCAAATGTGAAAAATCGGGACGGGGGTGGGGTGTAACAGGAGCCTATATAAGAGAAAGACCCAAAAATCGGGACTTTCCCTATAAAATCGGGACATCTGGTCACCCTAGGCTGGCCCGGCTCTGCTCCCAGCTCCGCTCAGGCCCCTGCTCTCCCCTTAGCTCAGCCCCACTCGGTCTGACCCAGGCAATTCCAGCTCACACGGAGGACGGGACCCCCCTGGCCTTCTGACTCCCTCATTGGCCCGCCCACCCTGTCAGTCAGGCTGACCTGGAGCACTGGCCTCTCCCCATTGTTCCTGGGGATTGTCAGTCTCAGGGTCCTGATTTCCCATCGACCCGTCCCTTCCTTTTGCTACTGGGAGCTAGCAACCAAACCCACCCCGCTGAGTTTTAGTAAGGGGACAACAGTCCCCTTACACATAGCCTAAGACATAGATCGCACTGCCAGGAAGGTCCCCCAATAGCTTTGAGTTTCCCCCTCTTAATTTCATAGAATCATAGAATCTCAGGGTTGGAAGGGACCTCAGGAGGTATCTAGTCCAACCCCCTGCTCAAAGCAGGACCAAACCCAACTAAATCATCCCAGCCAGGGCTTTGTCAAGCCTGACCTTAAAAACCTCTAAGGAAGGAGATTCCACCTCCTCCCTAGGTAACCCATTCCAGTGCTTCACCTCCCTCCTAGGGAAATAGTGTTTCCTAATATCCAACCTAGACCTCCCCCATTGCAACTTGAGACCGTTGCTCCTTGTTCTGTCATTTGCCACCACTGAGAACAGCCGAGCTCCATCCTCTTTGGAACCCCACCCCCCTTTCAGGTAGTTGAAGGCTGCTCTCAAATCCCCCCTCACTCTTCTCTTCTGCAGACTAAATAACCCCAGTTCCCTCAGCCTCTCCTCATAAGTCATGTGCCCCAGCCCCCTAATCATTTTTGTTGCCCTCTGCTGGACTCTCTCCAATTTGTGATGTTACTCAGAGTACTGGTTTGTGCAGAGCAGGGTAACAGTCCTAGGAGTCACCTTCCTGGCAGTGAGAGAGCTGCACGCCGGCCTCAGCCAAGGGGGATCCTCACCTCCACGGCCTTAGGGGACGGTGTCTGTTTCACCAGAGGGTGGAGAGAGAAGGATGTCGTGCCCTGGGCTCTGGAGAGGATGTGTACATGGGGAAGGGTGCAGACATGCTTGACTTCTTGCAGGCAGTTTAAATCGCAACAGGGAGGTGTCCCGGGAAGGGAGGAGGCCCAGGCGAGTCGGGGGCTCTGGGTGTGTCCCTAGGATCCTGGATTGGGATCCAGCAGACAGAGAGACTGGGCTGTAGAGAACGTGTCCCCATGGGGCGGGAGGATCCCAGGCTGGGGGTGCATTGGGATCCCAGGCTGTAGAGGTTTCCCCCTCAGGCAGGGGGGATCCCAGGTGCTAGGGGTGGGTGTCCGGGGGGGATACCAGGCTCTATGCAGTGGTGCTCTGTGCGGGGCAGGTGCAGGGGGAGGCAGGGCAGAGGCTGCCAGAGCCCCCAGGATCTGCTCACTGCACTCCAGCCCTTGCACTTTGCACCACAGTAGCCGCAATCAGAAGCCGAAAGTTGCAAAGTCCTGTCCCGGCCTCTGCAGGGAGAAGAGCCCAGGGGGCTGCAGCCCCAGTGCCGCTCAGGGCAGAGCAAGAGAGCAGGTGACCGGGAGCACCCCCTCTCCAGCAGTGTTGCAGAGTGAGCTGTCGGGTGACCCAGATACTTGGGGGTGGAGGGGCTCCAGAATCTGCTGGGATGGGGGCGGGGAGGCTCGGATGAGCCACAGATTTAAACGCTGCCTAAAGGTTAGTGAGAGCGAAGATGGGTCCCAAGGGGCAGGTGTGTCCCCTTCCCATCTTCCAACACTGCAGTCCCCACCCCACACACCCCCAACTCAGCTGAGGCCTGCAGAGCTGGGGCTGGGAGCTGCAGCCTGACACTGCAGCAGGTGTGTGGCGGCCCTGGCTGAGCAGGTTGATGACATGGGGCTCCCTGCTCTCGCCCACCCCTAAGGCTGGTTTCTTTTGTGAAAGTGTGTCTGGGCCTGGTCCTCCCCGGCCCCCCAGTTCTGGTGCCCCTGGACCTGGCACTGTCTACACCGGGGGTTAGGTCGGACTTTTCACACCCATGAGTGATGTGGCTGGGTCAACTCAATATTTAACGTGGCCAGAAGGGCTTATTAAAAAGGCCTGGCCGAGGCCGACCCACATATCCAAACGACAATGGAGAACCCAAACACCTGGACATAGATGCCTACTTTAAGTGGGATCAAGAATCAGAGGGGTAGCCATGTTAGTCAGGATCTGTAAAAGCAACAACGAGTCCTGTGGCACCTTATAGACTAACAGACGTATTGGAGCATACCACTTCATCGTATTCACCCACGAAAGCTCATGCTTCAGTATGTCTGTTAGTCTATAAGTTGCCTCAGGATTCTTTGCTAGTTTAAGTGGGGGAATGGTCCCGCTATTGTGGGGCACTTTCCTGGTTTATACACGCCCCCGGTGAAATGGGCTAGTGAAAGGATCTGAGTCCTCACTCCCACTCCCTTTACCCAGAGGCCTGCCTGACCTTGAGGACTCCCCTTCCCTCTTCTGTGTGGCAGAGTCCTTGTAACCCCAACAAGGCTGGGCCCAGGATTCCTGGGGGGATCAACCTCCAACCTTGTTGTGGTCACTTAGGGCAGGGGCTAGGGTGTCCCCACTCCGGGGGTGCTCTCTCTACACTGCATGCTTCCCTGACCCACTGATCATTACATACAGTTCAAAGCATATACAATTTATTAGACAGCAACTAATTTTTTAAAAAAGGAAAAAAAAAGGGAAGATTAAAGGAAAACCCATCACCCTGCTCTGTGCTATGGGGACATCACAGCCAGTGTCTCTGGACTGTCAGGGCAGTTCACAGCCTGTTCGTAACATGTCCCAGCCTCCTGCCCAGGCCCTGGCTGTGCTGCAGGGATGCTGCTGGTCAGAAACTTGCTCTGGCGGTGGCCACACAACTTCAGGCTGTAGGTTGCAGGACCCTTCTTCCCAGTGTCACCCGCCTCCCCACAATGGGGGTTATGATTCCCTTCCCAGTGTGGCCTGCAAGGCCTCTCGGCTGGGGGTATCTCCCTGCACTGGGCCCACTGCCCAGGGTTCCCCCTTGCTCTCTGCAGCCACTCACTGCACCCGGCTCCAGACAGCTCCATCCCCAGCTCTGCTCCCAGAACTCCCTGGATTGCTCCTCTGGGTCGGCCCGGTGCAGCTCTGCTCAGCTCCGCTGCTGCTCTGGCCAGCTAAGGTGGCCAGGTATCCAGTTTTCAACCAGAACACTGGTCAAAAGGGACCCTGGTGGCTCTAGTCAGCACCGCTGATTGGGCCATTAAAAGTCTGGTCAGCGGTGCAGAAGGGCTAAGGCAGGCTAGTCCATATCTGTCTTGGCTCTGCACTGCACCCCGGAAGCAGCCAGCAGTTCCAGCTCCTAGGCAAGGGAGCCACGGGGCTCTGCACGCTGCCCCCTCCCCGAGCACCTGGCTTCCCCACCTAGGAGCCGGACCTGCTGGCCACTTCTGGGGCGCAGCATGGAATCAGGACTGGCTGGGAGCTGTCCAAGGTAAGCCCACCCTCCCAACCCTCTACCCCAGCCCTGAACCCCCCCAAACCCGGACCCCCCTCCTGCACTCCAAACCCCTCATTCCCAGCCCCACCCCAGAGCCCTCACCCGCTCCCACACCCAACCCCCTGCCCCAGCCCAGTGAAAGTGACTGAGGATGGGGGAGAGCGAGCCACTGAGGGAGGGGGATGTAGTGAGTGGGGGTGGGGCCTCGGGGAAGGGGCAGGGGTAGGGTGTTCGGTTTTGTGCAATTAGAAAGTTGGCAGCCCTCTGGCCAGTGCAGCTTCCCTCCCCAGCTCAGCTCAGCTCAGCTCCAGCTCCTGCTCCAGCTCTCTCCTTACCTCGCCCTGCTCTGGCCCCTGGCAGCTCCAGCTCACAGGGAGGACAGGACCCTGCACTCCTGACTCCCTCATTGGCCTGCCTGCCCTGTCAATCAGGCTGACATGAAGCATTGGCCTCTCCCCCTTGCCCCTGGAGACTGTCAGTCTCAGGGTCCTGATTTCTCATTGACCCTTCGCCTTTCTTTGGTACTGGGAGAGGGCCAACCACAAACCCCCTAAGGGTCAGTGAGGGGCCAGCAGTCCCCTGACACTAGCAACCAAGGCCCCACCAGGAGGTGGATTTCGCCCCCTCTCGGCAGGGAAGCTGAGTGCTGACCCCAGCGGGAGACCAAGGGGTTGGGAGGTGTGGGGAGCAGGGCCGACAAGAGTGGGGGGAAGTCGGTAGAAATTACCGGGGCCCGGCGGTCCGGAAGGGGGCCCCGGGCCCAGCTTCCCCGGCTTCCCCCCCGTCTCGTCGGCCCTGTTTAACTGGTCCGCCCTTGCTGGGGGCCCGAAAATTTTTTTTTACTGGGGCCCGAACCCGCTCTCGGCAGCTCTGGTGAGGAGAGAGGGTTGGGGAAGCAACAGGGGGCTCTCTCATGTGGGGGCTGACCCAGGAGGTCAGCCGGAGACAGAACCAGAACGGTCTGTGCTTTAACCTTTATTCTCCGGTGTTGACCTAAGGCCGTTCAGCTTCTGTAGCCAGGTGGCTAATCAAGGGTGACCTTGTTTTGCAAAGGCTGCCGGTGCCACTGTAAATGCTCCCATGAAGGGCCCATATGCGGTTGCCGCAAGTGTCTGGCGTGGCTGGGTTCACTGCAGGGGCCATGGAGAGAGACATGGGTCGCTGGTGCCAAAGGTCCAGAGTCAGAGCCAGGGAGGCCATGGGCCTGTCCTTATGGAGCTGTCAGGTCCTTGGGGTGTGGCCTACTCAAGTGGTCACTCCAGGGAGATTGATTCCAGTGTGGGGCACAGACCAGACCCTGTGAGTCCATGACACGTGCGCTGCCTTTTGCGTGAATTGTCTGTCTAGTCTAGTTAGAAAGTAACCTTTATAGGGCACTGACCATCTCCAACTGTGTCTGGGCAGCACCTGGGCAGCAACGGGGCCCTGATCTCAGCTGGGGCAGGGACTGTCTGTCACCGTGGGTCCATGCAGCGCCCAGTGCAGCGGGGCCCTGATCTCAGCTGGGGCAGGGACTGACTGTCTCTCGTTGTGTGCCTGGCACTGTTAGGTGCTGCCCAGTCTCAGTCAGGGTTGTCAACTTTCTAATTTCTGAAAACTGAACCCCCCTACCCCACCTCTTCACCCTGCATCCCCCTCCGCCCTGCCTCTTCCCTCAAAGCCCCACCTCTTACCTGCTCCTCTGCCGTTGCAGCTCTCCCTGCTCCCTGTTACTCTGTTGCTTTAATGTGTATCCCTCCGCACTTGAACTGTGACATAAGAGTCACAGAGAAATAAATTCAGGCCTGAGGTAAGCAAGGGCCCCATCCCCAGGAGTTAACAGCCTCGAGCCCTCTTCTTATCATGGGTCTGAATTTGGCCTCTTTGCTTTAAGAGGAGGCCTAACAAGCAGCTTCCCCTCCCAGCGGCACCTCTCTAAACCTGGGGCAACTCCAACGTGAGCAGCCCCCAGGGACTTGCAGACCCCAGACCCAGCAGGCTGCCTGGGAGAGCAGGTCAGAAGAGCATCGCGGCCACACGGGAGCAGCCAAGCAGCCCCGCTGATGAGCTAAGACATGGCCCCCCTGCCCAGCAGCCTCCCGCCTCCCTCTGCGCTGCCTGCCCAGCAGCCTCCTTCCCTCCTCACCCCCGGAGCTGCCTGAGAGCATGGCCGGGGGAAGTGCTGGCTGGCCAGGCAGTTCGCATTCCTTCCCTCCCAGGGAATGTCCCATACCCTGCTCGGCATGGGCCCCCCCACTCTGTCCTCTGTCACAGCCCCGCAAACCGTGCTCCCCAAAGGGGCCACCTGAGCTGGTGCATGGCTACTGCCGCAGGAGCCACCTCTTCTGGGCTGGGCAACAGGCTGCCACTCCCCCAGCCCCTGCACTTGGGAACTGGACCGGACACTGCCAGGTCCCCTTTTTGACCGGACTTTTTGGCCGAAAACTGGACACCTGGCAACCCTAGCTGGGACAGATCCTCTCTCTCGCTGTGTGTCTGGTTAGTGCCCGGCCATCATCTCAGTGGGGCCTGTAGGTGCTGCCATAACAGTATAGGCTGTTTAAAACCAGTACAACTCACCTTACCGCAGAGATTAACTTCTGTGGGATGGTTGAGAAAAGGGGCCATACGTCCTTGTTTGTATTACAGGGCAACATTAGATCCTGCGATTACAGGGCCATTCTGCTAAGTGTTGTGCATAGCAAGAGACAGGTCATGAGGATCTTAACAATCTAAACAAACTAAGGGTACGTCTACACTACGAAATTAGGTTGATTTTATAGAAGTCGATTTTTTAGAAATCAATTTTATACAGTCGATTGTGTGTGTCCCCACTAAGCGCATTTGGTTACACAGAGGCTGCAGCAGTGGTCTGTGCTCCTGCTGCCTTTCCTGCACCTCAACAACACACCAGAGAATATCAGTTTCATCCTCCAGTAGCCTCAGTATTGCTACCTACCTCCTCTCATCACACTGACACCACCTATCATATTGATTCTGCCACCTCTCCTCTTGCTCCCGCCACCTGTCCTAGTGTTCTTTTTGTGCTTTCCTGCACTCTGACAGTGTCTGCCTCCACGTATTAACTGGGAGGACAGCAGGAGCTCAGAGAACATTTAATCGCGAGTGCGTTTTATTCGCCTTCTAATCTTCACTAGCCTCTGGGACGGAGATGATAGGGGGAGCGTTGACACATTTGCAGCTGCAGGAGGAAAAAAAAGGAGAGTAGTATTTAAAAAGACACATTTTAGAGGACAATGGGTAGACTCTTTCATGGTGAACCAAACTGTTAACATTCCATAGCACATGTGCTTTCTTTACAAGGTAGTATTTTGCCTCTTATATTGAGGACCTGCCGGTTTGGTGTGAGAGATCACTCACGCAGGGCTGGCGGGCAACAGAATTTGGCTTGCAGGCAGCCATGGTAAACCACAGTCTTTTGGCTTCTTTAACCTTCATAACATGTGAGAATGGTTTCAAACAGCAGCGCCCTCATTTCCCATACCAAGCACCCATTGGGTTGGCCATTTAAAATGGGTTGGCCATTTAAAAGGAGGGTTAACGTGCAGCACGAACCCAACTAACCCCACCCACCCCCCCACACACACCCAATTCTCTGGGATGATCACTTCGCCCCTCTCCCCACCATGTGGCTAGCAGCGGGGATGATTTCTTTTCAGCCACAGGCAAACAGCAGCAGGAATGGCCACCTCTGAATGTCCCCTTAATAAAATTCCCCTATTTCAACCAGGTGACCATGAATGATATCACTCTCCTGAGGATAACACAGAGAGATAAAGAACGGATGTTGCTTGAATGCCAGCAAACACCGGAACCCCCATACGCTGCCATGCTTTGTTATGCAATGATTCCAGACCATGTGCTACTGGCCTGGCGTGGTAAAGTGTCCTACCATGGAGGATGGAATAAGGCTGCCCTCCCCAGGAACCTTGTGCAAAGGTTTTGGGAGTACATCCAGGAGAGCTTCACTGAGATGTCCCTGGAGGATTTCCACTCCATCCCCATACATATTAATAGACTTTTCCAGTAGCTGTACTGGCCGCAAATGCATCCCAAGTCTTCAGGGCAAATTAATCATTAAACACGCTTGCTTTTAAACCATGTATTATATTTACAAACGTACACTCACCAGAGGCCCCTTCTCCGCCTTCAAGGTCTGGGAGCCCACCTTGGGCGGGTTGGGAGGGTACTGGCTCCAGGGTGATAGTTCCTGGCTGTCGGGGAAACCAGTTTTGTCACTTGCTTGCTGTGCGCTATCTTCAATCTCCTCCTCATCATCATCTTACTTGTCCCCAAAATCTGCATCCCTGTTGTGTGAGACTCCCGTGCAGGAGTCCACATACAGGGGTGGGGTATTTGTAGGGGCATCCCCTAGAATGGCATGCAGCTCATCATAGAAGCAGCATGCCTGCGGCTCTGACCCAGAGTGCCCGTTTGCCTCTTTGGTTCTTTGCCTGAGCTCCTTAAGTTTCACACGGCACTGCTGTGGGTCCCTGTTATAGCCTCAGTCCTTCATGCCTTGGAGATTTTTTCAAATATTTTGGCATTTTGTCTTTTGGAACGGAGTTCTGATAGCATGGATTTGTCTCCCCATACAGTGATCAGATCCAGTACCTCCTGTACAGTCCATATTGGAGCTCTTTTGCAATTCTGGGACTCCATGGTCACCTCTGCTGATGAGCTCTGCACGGTCACCTGTGCAGATCAGCTCGCCATGCTGGCCAAACAGGAAATAAAATTCTAAAGTTCGCGGGGCTTTTCCTGTCTACCTGGCCAGTGCATCTGAGTTGAGAGTGCTGTCCAGAGCGGTCACAATGGAGCACCCTGGGATAGCTCCCGGAGGCCAATACCATCGAATTGCGTCCACACTATCCCTAAATTCGACCTGGCGATGTCGATTTCAGCACTAATCCCCTCGTCGGGGAGGAGTAGAGAAATCAATTTTAAGAGCCCTTTAAGTCAACAAAAATGGCTTCATCGTGTGGATGGGTGCAGGGTTAAATCGATCTAACGCTGCTAAATTCAACCTAAACTCGTAGTGTAGACCAGGGCTAAGGGTGGTGGAAGGAAAGTGAGGGGAAGATCACACAGCAGCAGCGCCAGAAGTAGAAGCTAGGAGTCCTAGTCCAGCGTGTATCCACTGGTCCACACTGCCTCCCAGACATAGGGGGACTAGTATTCCCACTGGCCAGCCAGGGAAACTGAGTCACATAGAGATTTAAATCTGTGACAGATCTGGAAATAAAACCCAGAGCCTATCGGCACTAGTCTATATGCACAAAGCCATGATTCCTCTTGACAGTCCCACAGGGCTGCAAGAAGGGAGGCATTATCTGTTATCTTTCTTGCATCATATAATTATTTCACTTTTTGCTACTTCTGTATTTTTTCTTTTCCATTCCCTATTTTTTTCTTTCTTTGCACTTTTCCACTTTGTTGTCACTTGGTTTTCTGGTGTTTTAAAATCTATTATTATTTGTAAGCAGAGTCAGAATGGGCTCTACTCTGACATCTGGTGGTGAGCTGTGGAAAAGGACTTCAGGGGCTGATCTCGTTTGCATGGGCACTCCCACCCTGTCTAGCATGATCAGACTCTTGCCCAAATGGTCACTCTGTCTGCTGTGGGATCCCCAGTCTCTTTGTTATTGGGGTAGGAGTAATGAAGCATTGTTATCCTGGTTATGTGAATCAACGACAGTAGAACCGTACTTGGCATTTTATGATGGAGGGTCTCGCCCTCAACTAAGTAGCTCTGGGTAGGCAAGGGACATGAGTTCCAACGCCCAGTGATTTGAGGGAGTGGGGTTGGTGGTATTGGGTCTTGTTGAGATGATGCGCTATCACTGTTACATCTTGACTGTACAATAATAAAGCTAATTTTGACTCTGTTAAGAGTGTCATTATATGCTGCAGTGCTGAAATTATTGGTATGTGGGTCTAAGCATTAGACCTACTTTGGGCTAGTGGTGTGCTGGCACTGAGGTTCCCCTACTACCAGCTGGAGTCACTGAGAGCTGTGTTGGGGGCAGGGGTACCAGAAGACAAGTTGGTGAGCAGCTAGCAGGATGGCTAGTGGAGAGGAGTAGACCACCCTGCGTGCCATCGTCAAGAAGTGAATCGGCAGACCCCCCTCCGACCAAGATGTGGCCACCTTCCTGAGCGGCTCCCTGGATGGAGAATTCGCCCAGGACGGGGGCGACATCGCCTTGCTGTGGTCCCGCGCCCGCAACGCCACACGCCGGCTGGAAAGCGACTGGGCTGCCGCTGGGTATGGAGCGAAGATCGGCAGGAGCTGGGAGTCCTGGTACCGCGGATCGAGACAGAGGGCAACACCTTCATCAACCCCGGAGCCAGAGGTGTGCTGGAGAAGTCCCTGAAGGCCGCCATCCACGCGCTCTATGTGGACACCCTGAGGAAAAAACCTGACCAGGGCAAGGCCTTCGAGGTGACCAGCAAGTGGGACTCCAGCAACCACTTCCTCCCCGCAGGCAGCTTCACTCGATTCGCCGACTGGCGGTTCATACACCGCGCCCGGCTGAACTGTGTCCCTCTCAACGGAGCCGTCCGCCACGGGAACCCCGACAAACGCTGCCGGAAGTGTGGGTACGCCATGGAGACCTTGCCCCACGTCCTATGCAGCTGCAAGCCCCACGCCAGAGCCTGGCAGCTGCGCCACAACGCCGTCCAGGACCGCCTGGTGAAGGCCATCGCCCCGCACCTGGGAAAGATCGCTGTCAATCGCGCCATTCCCGGCACCGACAGCCCGCTGTGCCCGGACATCGTCGTCACAGACGAGGATCGGAAAAAGATCATCCTCGTTGACATGACGATCCCATTCGAAAACAGGACCCCGGCCTTCCGTGAGGCCCGAGCCCGCAAGCTTGAAAAATACGCCCCCTTGGCGGACACCCTGTGGTCAAAGGGCTACGAGGTCTGCACCAACGCCCTGTTTGTGGGGGCCCTGGGCGCCTGGGACCCTTGCAATGAACGTGTGCTTCGGACCTGTGGGGTGGGCCGTCGCTACGCGCAGCTCATGAGACGCCTAATGGTCTCGGACACTATTCTCTGGTCCAGAGACATTTACACGGAGCACATCACCGGCCACCGCCAATACCAGGAGTGAGCGGGCGTGACTCTGTGCACCCGCAGGGGGGACGAGACCTGTGGACACCCCCGTTGGACTCTATCCCCTAAGCCCTGAACCCACCAAACCGTACTCCACCATGTGAGGGTCGTCCTAGCCCCATTATTCAGCCCGCTTATCCATGCCCATGACTATCTGTAACCTGTTTGTATGAGTGATGTACCCTCACTGTTTGCTGGCTGTACCTTGAACCCACCCACCGTATACCCCGCATTGGGGACATGACAGACTGTATATGGTATATGCTGCCTAACACCAAAACGCTAACATCCCCCTGCAACCTGTATGTTACCCCCGATGACACAATAACTGATGCTTCAAACACTTTGTACCATTTATTTTTTAAATATTATCTAATAAACTTTAAATCTGTTCTTATCAGTTTAATATTTGATATGTCCTTTATTTGAGGACTGTATATTAAATTGATTTTTGGAACAGGGAGCTGGAATAGGAGCTTGCTCCATCCGCTCCACGCATCAGCCTGGTATTGCAGTACTGCCGGGCACGGTGCACCTCCCACAGGAAGAACATACTGGTTTAAAAAACAGATCAAAATTCTTTGTGCTCTGTAAAGCTCTGTGCTTCTTGGTCTTTTGGGTAAGATCAAGTGTAGTAGTATGAGTGATGTACCCTCACTGTTTGCTGGCTGTACCTTGAACTCACCCACCGTATACCCCGCATTGGGGACATGACAGACTGTATATGGTATATGCTGCCTAACACCAAAACGCTAACATCCCCCTACAACCTGTATGTTACCCCCAATGACACAATAACTGACGCTTCAAACACTTTGTATCGTTTATTTTTTAAATATTCTCTAATAAACTTTAAATATAAGCTAGTGGGGCAGCTGGCAGTGAAGACTGCAGCAGAACCCCATGGAGATGTGGCAATCAGCCATCAACCAGAGTAGCGGAGCATGTGATGCCTCCTCCCACTTCCACCCAGGCTGGGAGGTAAACTCTGCAGAGGAATTTCTGAACTCTGGGGACTGCACTGACCAAGGTCAGAAACTGTGGGTGGGTCGACTGTTGGGTTGCTGGACTTAAGGAGAAAAGGACACTGCCAAACTTACTTAGGGGTGGGTCTTTTGCTCATGGGTTGTGTTGTGAATCCTGTTTGTTGTGTTTCCCCAATGTAATGCCACATTCCTTTATTAAAAGGCTTTTGCTACGCTCAGACTCTGCGCTTGTGAGAGGGGAAGTATTGCCTCTTAGAGGCATGCACGGGGGTGGTATGTTATTGTCCCAGGTCACTGGGTGGGGGCTCAAGCCGGTTATGCATTGTGTTATTGAAATGGAACTCCTAGACTGAACCTGGCCCTTGTTGATGCCAACTCTGATGGGCAGAAGGGTTACATATTCTTTCTATGACTTGGCTTTTCCCTGGGGCAGCATCTGTTTCCACTCCCTCCTGGCAAATAACCATCAGATAGTCTTGGCTCTGGGTCGCCCTGACGATAAACCGCACCCAGCTTTCCCTGCAGATGCAAGGGTAATCCTGGCTTGGCCCCTGTGCAGATTCCTGAATGTATGGCTGGCTCCTTAGCAAACTTGTTGCTCAGTTCCCTGGCCACTAAACTCCTAATTTGTTTTGGATCTAAGAATCTGGGCAGCTCTGTAGGTGCATCTGAAATTCACAAGTTCAGCCAGTGCTGGGCTAGTTAATTCTGTCTGTGTCCTGGTGCCCAATAAATGAGAGAGACAAGGTGGGTGAGGTAATATCTTTTATTGGATCAACTTCTGCAGGTGAAAGAGACTAGCCTTCTCAGACCTGAAGAAGAGCTCTGTGTAAGCTCAAAAGCGTGTATCTTTCACCAACAGACATTGGTACAATAAATGATATTCCCTTGCCCACCTTGTCTCTCTAATATCCTGAGGCCAACACGGCTACAAGAACACTACAAAACCAATAAAAAACTCATCCTCAGCTGCAAGAGGCCTATTAACGATCAAATCACTGGCATGGCTTGTGTGGTGGGAGTGTCCGGTTCTTTGGAACTTCAGAAGAAAGTCAACAAACCCACTTCTCTCCCCCTGGTTAATTACAGCTGGCCTCCTGATGGCCAAACATGAGTCACTCAAAGCCTCTGTAAAGCAAGAGGCCAGGCTGCTACTCACTTCCCATTTGGGTCCAGCAGGTGATGGCGAAAGTCCAGTCCCAATGGAGCCGAGGGAACCTTTCCCAGTTGGTCCCTATATAAAGGGAAGAATCAGAAGCAGAGCTACAGGCAGAGGGAGAGGGACAAAGTGGACAGCTGCCTCTTCTCCTCCACCTTTGCTGCGATAAGTCAGAGGGGCTGGAGGTAAGTGCGCCGGCGGTGTCTTGTTCTGGCTCAGCAGCTGCTGCTGTTTGTTGAGAGGCTGATTGTAACTAATCCATCCAGACCAGGATCCTGCTGCTGATCTTGAGCCAGGCAGCTCCAGGAGAAGGGACCTGAACCCTCCCAAACAGACCTGCCTAGAGAAGACATTTCCCCCTGGTGCCGGCTCATGAGCGGTTGGCTTGTGTCCTAGATTGTGAGGCCCCCAGTCCTACCTGGCATGACCATGGCGGGGTTTGTTATCAACAGACATGTCTAAGCCTTTGGCAAGTCCTGCCGAGTGCTTGCTTTGATTAGGTCATGTGGCAGTGTGTTCCACAGGCTGACTGTGCCTTAAGGAAAAACTGGTTTTTTGCCCCTTGAATCGCTCTTCAGTTTGTCCGCTGGCTCGGAGAAAGGCGGTGGGCTAGACTCCTGGCCTGGGACTCTGGACTCCTGGGTTCTCATCCTGGCTGCACTGCTAGTTGACTTTAGGGAAAGTCACTTCCTCTGTCTGTGTCTCAGTTTCCCTGTGTAGAAAATAGAGATAATGCTCACAGCTGCCTTTGTAAAGTGCTTTGAGTGTCACAGGTGAAGAACTAGGTATGATGCTTCCTAAAGGGGTGCTAGTGGTTAGGGCACTAACCTATCTCTTAGGTGCAATGGCATCAAGTCCTTACTAAGCTACAGACTTCCTGGGTGTCCTTCAGCAACTCACGCAGCCTCCCTGTGTACTGGGGACACCTGCACTTCCCTCTACCCCCAGGGTAAGCACCATGATCACTGGGAGGTGCTTTGCTAATGGAAGGCCACATAAGTATCTAAGCTACAGAATAACATCTAGTGCTGTTCACCAGTAGATCTCAAACCGTTTCACAAAGGAGGGCAGTATCATTATCCCCCTTGTACAGATGGGAAACTGAGGCACGGGGAGGGGTATGACTTACCCAAAGTCACCTGACCAGTGGCAGGAATAGAACCTAGGACTCACACCCTCTAGCCCGGCTTCCTACTCATCAGCCAACATTGCCTCTGCCAGAGCAGCTAAGTATGCGATAAAAACCAGACCATGGGTGGACATTTCTTCCCAGCCTCAGGGGCTGCAGCAGGGAATCTCGGCCCTGGGCTGTTTCTGTGCAGCGCGCTGTGTGCTCTCCATTAATTCGAGATGTGTCTTCCAGCTGCTGAACAATGCGCTCGGACATGGGGCTCGGAAAGGCCAAGCTGCTCCTGTGGGCCAGGATGGTCGTGCTCTGGGGTGAGTGATCCAGGGCTCACAAAGGCACCTCTGTCTCTTTCTTCGCAGCATGACAAGCTGATCACCTAACTGTGGGTAACGCCCAGGAGTTTGGGGCCATGTAGATTTAACTAGGTCCCCACTCTCCTCCCAGATCCAGGATAGAACCCAGGAGTCCTGACAGGGCTCACCATGCTGCAGGGAGCAGGATGGGAGGCTCAATAGGGGGAGATGTGCTGCAGGGAGTGGGGCACAGGCTCAGCAGGGAGCTCTGTGCTGTGGGGAGCAGGATGGGAGGCTCAGCAAGGGGTGCTGTGCTGTGGGGAGGAGGGCGGGGCCGCCATAAGGGTCACTGTGCTGCAGGGAGCAGGGTGGGAGCTCAGCAGGGGGCGCTGTGCTGCACGGAGTAGGGTGGGAGCTCTGTGGGGGGCGCTGTGCTGCAGGGAGCAGGGTGGGGGCTCCATAGGGGGAGCCGTGCTGCAGGGAGCAGGGTGGGAGCTCCGTACGGGGCGCCATGCTGCAGGGAGCAGGGTGGGAGCTCCGTAGGGGGCGCTGTGCTGCAGGGAGCGGGGTGGGAGCTCAGCAGGGGGCGCTGTGCTGCAGGGAGCAGGGTGGGAGCTCAGCAGGGGGCGCTGTGCTGCAGGGAGCAGGGTGGGGGCTCCGTAGGGGGCGCTGTGCTGCGGGGAGCAGGGTGGGAGCTCAGCAGGGGGCGCTGTGCTGCAGGGAGCAGGGTGGGGGCTCAGCAGGGGGTGCTGTGCTGCAGGGAGCAGGGTGGGGGCTCCGTAGGGGGCGCTGTGCTGCTGAGAGCAGGGTGGGAGCTCCGTAGGGGGCGCTGTGCTGCAGGGAGCAGGGTGGGAGCTCAGAAGGGGGCACTGTGCTGCAGGGAGCAGGGTGGGAGCTCCGTAGGGGGCGCTGTGCTGCAGGGAGCAGGGTGGGGGCTCCGTAGGGGGCGCTGTGCTGCAGGGAGCAGGGTGGGAGCTCAGCAGGGGGCGCTGTGCTGCAGGGAGCAGGGTGGGGGCTCAGCAGGGGGTGCTGTGCTGCAGGGAGCATGGTGGGAGCTCAGCAGGGGGCACTGTGCTGCAGGGAGCAGGGTGGGGGCTCCGTAGGGGGCACTGTACTGCAGGGAGCAGGGTGGGAGCTCTGTAGGGGGCGCTGTGCTGCAGGGAGCAGGGTGGGAGCTCTGTAGGGGGCGTGGTGCTGCAGGGAGTTGTGGGGGGAGGCTAAGCAGTGGTTTCTGTGCTCCAGAGATTGCGAAGGGGGCACTGTGCTGCGGGGAGTGAGGGGTGCTCTGTAGAGGGCATTGTGCTGTGGGGAGCAGGGTGGGGGGACTTATTTGGGGTTGTGCCTCCCTTTCAGTCAGTGCTGATCCAAGCAGAGCTGGGAACTAAACCCAGGTTGCCTGAGTCCCATCTAGGCCTTGACCGCAAGACCCTTGTTCCTTGTTTTCCCAGCTCTCTGAACACTTGGCAATAACAGACAGCACAAGCCAGCAGGTCCTCGTGGATTGTTCTTAGTGCTTCAATTCATGGCAACGGCCATGACTCTCTTTATAAACCATTCAGCCTCCCCCAGCTATATTCATTGCATGCTGAGTTGTAATGGCGCTGGCACCAAATGACAATAACCACTTTCATCACAGCATGTGATGGGCTCCTGTAGCAATTTCCAAACAAGCCCCTTTGTGATTTCCCCCACGCTGCCCTGAATGCTTGGCAGGAGCTCACTGCAAACATTCACAAAGCCAGCACATTCTCCACCTTCAAATCCTGCCACAAGCACTACGAAAATCTTGACAATGGTTACGCTGCTGGTGATCTGACAACCCACCATGATGAGCAGTGTTGTCTCATTGGCTGTTCCCTGGTACTCCACGTCTGTCTGTAACCATCTGCGGTTGCTTTTCTTATGCTTAGTTCACAAACTCATCTTTTTGTTCTGTGGTCCATGATCAGTAATGTGACGCCTATAGTAATGGAGCTGTCTTCTCCTTCCACTTGTCTCTCCAGTCACGCCTAACCTTCCTCTCAGTGTGGAATCTGGGGAAATTCCAGGGTCTTCCCCGCCGCGCCTTGTCGGAAGAGAATTCATCACGGCCTTCATGCAGAACGGCTTACAACAAACACTCAACAGCGACTTCCGGCTACTCATCACTGCCTACGCCCCGGCCACCTTGATCATCATCTCCATGAAGAAGCCAGCGCTTAGGGTGCCCGTCCAGGTGAATGCTGGCCAGACCGCAACGGTGTTAATCCCATCCAACGCTGAGATGGTAGGGGCCAAAATCTTCGACAACACAGTCGTTGTCCGGGCTGACAATTATGTCTCTGTCCTCTCTCTTAACTCCAAACCCAACTCGGCTGACACCACCCCCGTCTACCCAGTGCACAGCTTGGGAACAGAGTATTACGTTGTCACGCCAACCATGGGTACAGATCGCTATGGGGAGGTTGCCATTGTGGCCTGGGAGGGCCCTACCACAGTTGATGTGCACCTGAAAGGGGCTGTCATTTTCCAAGGAAAGACGCACCTCGGAGGGAGCAGGCTCACCATCAAGCTGGAGGCAAATCAGGCTGCCCAGCTGCAGAGCCCAGTGGACATATCTGGCACCAAAATTATTTCCCAGAAGCCTGTGGCTGTCTACGTTGGACACACCTGCGTGACAAGATCCAATCAGTGTGACCATGTGTCTGAGCAGCTCCTGCCTGTCTCCAGCTGGGGGACCACCTTCATCGTGCCCCCATTGTCCTTTGAGATGCAGGGTGATATCATCTACGTCTCCACCTCCCAAGCAACTGAGGTGGAAGTTCAAGTTGGGATGAGCAAGAGGAGCATAGGGCTGCCAGCTGAGTATGCTGTGCAGTACAGAACCGTTAGCTCCAATGCCTTGTACTTCTCCGCTAGCGCTGGGATCCAAGTCATCTTCTTCTGTGATGGTGGCACCAAAGGAAACATCAGATATGACCCCTTCTTCATGGCCATCCCAGCTGTCTCGAGCTACTGCCAGTCCTATCACATCTACGGGCACAACGAGTTTGAGAACTACGCGCTGATCATCGTCAAGACATCGGAGTCCGCGGGGGTCACCGTTGATAGGAGACCACTGCACAATGTCCTGTGGAGGCCAGTTCCAGGCACAGAATACTCTTGGACTGAATACAGCCTTGGCAAAGGGTTCCTGGTCCATAATGTGGAGCACGCCAGCTCCCCCTTTGGCCTGCTGAGCATTGGGATCGGAAACCAGAAGGCGTACGGCTCCCCAGCCATTTGTGCAAGCGGTGAGTATGGTGTCATGGATCCTGTCCACCTCTCCCTAGCACCCTCCTTCTCTCCCCTTGATTCAGACTCAGGATAGTTCTCTATAAATACATCAGAGAGATAAACACCAGGGTGGGAGAGGAGTCATTTAAGGGTCAATGCTGGCACAAGAACAAATGACTATAAACTGGCCATATATAAGTTTAGGCTTGAAATTAAATGAAGGTTTCTCACCACCAGAAGAGTGAAGTTCTGGAACAGCCTCCAAAAGGGGAGAAGTGGGGACAAAAAACCTAACTTGTTTTGAGACTGAGCTTGATACGTTTATGGAAGGGATGGTATGATGAGACTGCTCACAATGGCATGTGGCCCATCAGTGACTGCTGATAGCAAATGTCTCCAACGGCCGGTGATGGGACACTAGATGGGGAGGGCTCTACATTATGACAGAGAATTCTTTTCCAGTTGTCTGGCTGGTGGGTCTTACCCACATACACAGGGTCTAACTGATCACCAGATTTGGAGTTGGGAAGGAATTTTCCCCTAGGTCAGATTGGCAGAGACTGTGGGGGGTTTTCGTCTTCCCCTGCAGCATGAGGCACGGGTCACTTGCTGTTTTGAACTAGAGTAAAAGGCAGATTCTCTGTCCCTTGAAGTCTTTAAATCATGATTTGAGGCTGTCAGTAACTCAGACAGAGGTTAGGAGTCGGTTACACGAGTGGGTGGGTGAGGTTCTGTGGCCTGTGATGTGCAGGAGGTCAGACTAGATGATCATGATGGTCCCTCCTGGCCTTGAAATCTATGAGTTAGTGGGAGCTGCAGCCCCTGAGTTCTGTTGGCCATCCCATGCCTGGCACCGCAGCTGGTTCTGTTGAACACTGGGGTCATGTCAGGCCTCACTCCCCAGCAAAATCCATTGGAGATTATGTTTTTTTCAGATCCATGCAGAACACTGAATTGCCGGGAGAAGGAAACATGCAGGATTAAGAACGGCCAGGCAATATGCTTCCATGACTACATAGGAACCTGCAATGGATCCCTGACCTCCCAGTACTACACCTTTGATGGTCTGACCATGGACGTCCAAGACACCTGCACCTATACCATCGTCAAGTACTGTGGCCATGACCCCACCCTGGAGCCCTTCACCATCAAGGAGAAGAACAGCAACATAGGGAAACAGGACAGTTCCAACCTTGGGTTGACCACTATCCACGTCTATGGCTACAATATCTCCATCTACAAGGGAGAGAGTGGAGAAGTCAGGGTGAGTTGTCTGGCTCGGTTCACTTTTTCACTTATAATTAGAACTGGGAATATTTTTTCAGATAAATACTTTATTGAACAAAAGAGGCAGTTTCAGTCAATCGAAAACTAGTCATGAATTTGACACAGATGGTTTTAGCCATTCACAAAATGGCTGAAGGAGTTCCTGCATGGCCAGTTTTTAGCCCACTCTTTAGGGTTCTCAGCTGGGAAACAAAAGACCTGTGTTCAAATCCTACCTCTAGAACAGGCCCCAAATGCACCTTAGCAATTCCGCAAAAATTCAGCTTCGGTTCAATCCGAACCACTTTTTCTTTTTTGCAGCCGGCACCAAACTGAAAAGTCAGCTATTCATCCCATTCTACATATAATGCAGTGTTGTTCTGTAAGTAGCCCTCCACCCAAACTGCGTGAAAAACGGCAGAAGTGGAGACAGCTGAGCAAAAATCAGCATTTCAGTCCCCCATGGAAACTCTGCATGTTTTAATGTTTGCTGCCATTGTAAATTGAGATGAAGTTGAAATATCAAAAATTTTCATGCAACGAAAGTTCCCAAAAATTTTGATTCGGAAATGTCACATTTCTAATGTTTCAAAGTTCTCTGGAATCCACATGCATGCGCACATTGTCTAGAAACTTAGTATGTTTGTTCAAGGCCGGGGGTAGGGACAGGGGCGTGAATTTGGAGTCATTTGCCCATAAGAACAGCCATACTGGGTCAGACTAATGGGCCACCTAGACAGGTATCCTGTCTCTGACAGTGACCAGTGCCAGATACTTCTGGAAGTTTGAGGTTTAGGGACACTGGAGCATAGGGCTGCGTCCCTGACCCTCGTGGCTAATAGCCACTGATGGCCCTATCCTTCATGAACTTTTAGCAGATTCCTTGTTGAACCCAGTTATACTTTTGAACTGCACAACATCCCCTGGCAACAAGTTCCACACATTAACTGTGTGTTGTGTGAAGAGGTACTTCCTCTTATTTGCATTAAACCTGCTGCCTATTAATTTCATCAGGTGACCCTCGGTTTTTGTGTTATCTGATGGGGTAAATAACACTTCTTTGCTCACTTTCTCCGCACCAGTCAGGATTTTATAGACCTCTACCATAGCCCTCCTTAGTCTTCTCTTTTCTAAGCTGAACAGTCCCAGTCTTTTAATCTCTCCTCCAGTAGAAGCTGTTCCACATCCCTAATCGTTTTTGTTTCCCTGCTCTGCACCTTTCCCACTTCCAATATACCTTTATTGAGATGGGGCGACCAGATCTGTGCAGAGGGATTCCAGAACCAAAGGGCTGGTCTCTCTGTTATGCTTCTCCTTGTGTCATGTTTTCGTGCACACCCGCAGCTCAAACTATGGTACTGAATTGCCCCAAATTGAGTTTACCTGGTTGAATCTGACCTCAGGTGGGGTCCAGCTCCCAGTTCCAGGCTGAGCAGAGCAGTGTGGCCTAGTGGCTAAAGCATTCAAAAGACCTGAGTGTTATTGTTGGCATTGCCTGCTGACCTGCTGAGTGATGGTGAGTGAGTCACTTCTCTGCTATGTGATCCAGTTTTCCCTTCTGTAAAATGGGGATTATGACACAGCCCCCCTTAGAAATGCACTTGAAGATCCACTACTGAAAAAGCATGATGTAAGAACTAGTGACCATTACTTTAACTTTTTATGTCCTGGTTTTGAGACATTTAAATTTAGCCACAATCTAGATTCTGGAAGGGCACAAGGAAGCGCTGGGTAATCTTAACCCTGCATTCACAATTTTTTTTGGCAGTGAATTTCCCTTGTCTTTTGCCTTGGTTGGTTTTTTGGATATTTGTGGCAGTGAATCGTTACCTAGAGAGCTCACAGTGGCAATAAGAGCAGGTGTCGTGGAAAGAGCAATAATGCCTCCTTTTCTTCCCCTTTCTCTTTCGTTAGTTAAATGACAAGAGCGTCCGCCTGCCGGTCACCCTGGAGGCTGGGAAAATCAAGCTCTCCCAGAGCGAGAGACGTCCCGTCCTGCAGACGGATTTTGGGCTCCAGGTGCGGTATGACAGCGACTGGGCTGTGATCGTGACTCTCGCCAGCAGCTATTTTGGCAGCACTTGCGGGCTGTGTGGGAACTTCAACGGTGACACTGACGATGAAGAGATGCTCTCCAACGGCACCAAAGCCTCTTCCGTCCTGGCCTGGCTTGATAGCTGGAGAGTGGAGGACTCGGACCCCTCCTGCAGGGATTCCTGCCAGGGGAAATGTCCGGTGTGTGAGGAGAGCAAGAGGCAGCTCTATGGGGGGGACAGTCACTGCGGGGGGATCAGCAAAGCGCCAGGAGGGCCCTTCAGAGAGTGTCACCCCAGAGTGAGCCCCGACGAGTTCTTCCACAGCTGCGTCTACAACGTGTGTCTGAATGAGGGCGACAAGAGCATCCTGTGCCAGGCGCTGGAGGCCTACGCGGACGCCTGCCGGGAGCACGGAGTCACTGTCTACGACTGGAGGACGCCCTCCGGCTGTGGTGAGCGCAGCATCTTGTTTTCCTTATTGATATGGGAAGGAATAGGGCTAGTCTGTCGTTTTCCCCTGTTGATGGGGGGGATGGGGAGGGATGTGCAGGATACTGGGGCATTGGGGTCATGATTGACACCGAGGGGAGAGTGCCTCCTGCTGAGCTTCTGCTCTGCCCCCTGCAGCACGGCACCCACGACCAAACCCCCTGTCCTGCCCCCTGCAGCACGGTGCCCCCTACTGAACCCCCTGCCCTGCCCCCTGCTGCACGGCACCCAAGGCCAAACCCCCTGCCCTGCCCCCTGCGGCACGGCTCCCACGACCGAACCCATTGCCCAGCCCCCTGCAGCACGGCACCCACTGCCAAAACTCCTGCCCCACCCCCTGCAGCCCGGTGGCCCCTACTGAACCTCCCTGCCCCATCCCCTGCAGCCCGGTGGCCCCTACTGAACCCCCTGTGCTCCTGTGGGCCAGGATGGTCGTGCTCTGGGGTGAGTGATCCAAGGCTCACAAAAGCACCTCTTCAGGTAGTGCAGAGGAGCCTCAGCAGAGGACACTGTGCTACAGGGAGTGGGGCGGGGCCTCAGCAGGGGGCACTGTGCTCCTGGAAACAGGGTGGGGGCTTAGCAGGAGGTGTCATGCTCCAAGAAGTGCAGAGGGGGATCAGCAGGGGGCGCTGTGCTGCAGGAAGCAGGGTGGGAGCTCCGTAGGGGGCGCTGCGCTACAGGGAGCAGGGTTCGAGCTCCGTAGGGGGCGTGGTGCTGCAGGGAGTTGTGGGGGGAGGCTAAGCAGTGGTTTCTGTGCTCCAGGGATTGCGAAGGGGGCACTGTGCTGCGGGGAGTGAGGGGTGCTCTGTAGAGGGCATTGTGCTGTGGGGAGCAGGGTGGGGGGACTTATTTGGGGTTGTGCCTCCCTTTCAGTCAGTGCTGATCCAAGCAGAGCTGGGAACTAAACCCAGGTAGCCTGAGCCCCATCTAGGGCCTTGACCGCAAGACCCTTGTTCCTCGTTTTCCCAGCTCTCTGAACACTTGGCAATAACAGACCATGGATTGGTCTTAGTGCTTTAATTCACGGCAATGGCCATGACTGTCTTTATAAACCATTCAGCCTCCCCCGGTTCTATTCACTGCATGCTGAGTTGTAATGGAGCTGGCACCAAATGACAATAACCCCTTTCATCACAGTGTGTGATGGGCTCCTGTACCAATTTCCAAACAAGCCCCTTTGTGCTTTCCCCCACGCTGCCCTGTATGGTTGGCAGGAGCTCCCCGCAAACCTTCACAAAGCCAGAACATTCTCCACCTTCAAATCCTGCCACAAGGACTATGAAAATCTTGACAATGGTTACGGTGTTGGTCATCTGACAACCCACCATGCCGAGCGATGTCTCATTGGCTGTTCTCTGGTGCTCCACGTCTGTCTGTATCCAACTGCGGTTGCTTTTCTTATACTTAGTTCACACACTCATCTTTTTGTTCTGTGGTCCATGATCAGTAATGCAACACCTATAACAACAGCTGTCTTCTCCTTCCACTTGTCTCTCCAGGCATGCCTAACTTTCCTCTCAGTGTGGTACCTGGGAAAATTCGGGGGTCTTCCGCGCCGCGCCTTCTCGGAAGAGAATTCATCACAGCCTTCATGCAGAACGGCTTACAACAAACACTCAAGAGCGACTTCCGGCTACTCATCACAGGCTACGCCCCGGCCACATTGATCACCATCTCCATGAAGAAGCCGGCGCTCAGGGTGCCTGTCCAGGTGAATGCCGGCCAGACCGCAACGGTGTTAATCCCACCCGATGCTGAAATGGTAGGGGCGAAAGTCTTCGACAACACAGTCGTTGTCCGGGCTGACAATGATGTCTCTGTCCTCTCTCTTAACTCCAAACCCAACTCGGCTGACACCACCCCCGTCTACCCAGTGCACAGCTTGGGAACAGAGTATTACGTTGTCACGCCAACCATGGGTACAGACCGCTATGGGGAGGTTGCCATTGTGGCCTGGGAGGGCCCCACCACAGTTGATGTGCACCTGAAAGGGGCTGTCATTTTCCAAGGAAAGACGCACCTCGGAGGGAGCAGGCTCACCATCAAGCTGGAGGCAAATCAGGCTGCCCAGCTGCAGAGCCCAGTGGACATATCTGGCACCAAAATCATTTCCCAGAAGCCTGTGGCTGTTTACGTTGGACACACCTGTGTGACAAGATCCAACCAGTGTGACCATGTATCCGAGCAGCTCCTGCCTGTCTCCAGCTGGGGAACCACCTTCATCGTGCCCCCGTTGTCCTTTGAGATGCAGGGTGATATCATCTACATCTCCACCTCCCAAGCAACTGAGGTGGAAGTTCAAGCTGGGATGAGCAAGAGCAGCATGAGGCTGCCAGCTGAGAATGCTGTGCAGTACAGAACCCCTAGCTCCAATGCCTTGTACTTCTCCACTAGTGCTGGGATCCAAGTCATCTTCTTCTGTGATGGTGGCACCAAAGGAAACATCAGATATGACCCCTTCTTCATGGCCATCCCTGCTGTCTCGAGCTACTGCCAGTCCTATCACATCTACGGGCACAACGAGTTTGAGAACTACGCGCTGATCATCGTCAAGACATCGGAGTCCGCGGGGGTCACCATTGATAAGAGACCACTGCCTAATGTCCTGTGGAAGCCAGTTCCAGGCACAGAATACTCTTGGGCTGAATACAGCCTTGGCACAGAGTTCCAGGTCCATAATGTGGAGCACGCCAGCTCCCCCTTCGGCCTGCTGAGCATTGGGATCGGAAACCAGAAGGCATACGGCTCCCCAGCCATTTGTGCCAGCGGTGAGTATGGTGTCGTGGATCCTGTCCACCTCTTCCTAGCACCCTCCTTCTCTCCCCTTGATTCAGCCTCAGGATAGTTCTCCATAAATATGTCAGAGAGATAAACACCAGGGTGGGAGAGGAGTCATTTAAGGGTCAATGCTGGCACAAGAACAAATGACTATAAACTGGCCATGAATAAGTTTAGGCTTGAAATTAAATGAAGGTTTCTAACCACCAGAGGAGTGAAGTTCTGGAACAGCCTCCAAAAGGGGAGCAGTGGGGACAAAAAACCTAACTTGTTTTGAGACCGAGCTTGATACGTTTATCGAGGGGATGGTATGATGAGACTGCTCACAATGGCATGTGGCCCATCAGTGACTGGTGATAGCAAATGTCTCCAACGGCCGGTGATGGGAGACTAGATGGACACTGAATCCTCTGCCATGGCCCCTGCAGCACAGTGCCCCCTACTGAACTTTCTGCCCCAACCCCTGCAGAAGGTGCCCACGACTGAACCACCTACCCCAACCCCTGCAGCACAGCGCCCCACTGAGTGACCTGCCCTGCCCCCTGCAGCACAGCACCCCCTACTGAACCCTCTGCCCATACCCTGCTGCACGGTGCCCGCTACTGAATCCCCCGCCCCCTGCAGCATGAGTCCCCCTACTGAACCCCCTGTCCTGCCCTCTGTAGCACGGTGCCCACTAGTGAGCCCATCACCACTATCTCCTGTGGCACCATGTCCCTCTACTGAGCCCCCTGCTCGGCTTCCTACAGCACTAAGTCATTTTTACACCCAATCTCTGCTTCTCCTTAGCTCCTGAGATCTGCCTGGCTCCTAGTGCCAGGAGCTATGGCTGCAGACACGCAGAGAACAGTGAATATTGTGCATGACCTTTCATTGTCTGCATAGAATCATAGAATAGAATCATAGAATCTCAGGGTTGGAAGGGACCTCAGGAGGTCATCTAGTCCAACCCCCTGCTCAAAGCAGGACCAAACCCAACTAAATCATCCCAGCCAGGGCTTTGTCAAGCCTGACCTTAAAAACCTCTAAGGAAGGAGATTCCACTACCTCCCTAGGTAACCCATTCCAGTTCTTCACCACCCTACTAGTGAAAAAGCTTTTCCTAATGTCCAACCTAAACCTCCCCCTCTACAACTTGAGACCATTACTCCTTGTTCTGTCATCTTCTACCACTGAGAACAGTCTAGATCCATCCTCTTTGGAACCCCCTTTCAGGTAGTTGAAAGCAGCTATAAAATCCCCCCTCATTCTTCTCTTCTGCAGACTAAACAATCTCAGTTCCCTCAGCCTCTCCTCATAAGTCATGTGCTCCAGCCCCCTAATCATTTTTGTTGCCCTCCGCTGGACTCTTATGGGAATTAATTCCCTGGCCCATCCCTGTTGGCTCGTACAGCATCTTGCAAAGTGGATAATGCACTGGCTGCTGCTCACATGTACGAATCTGTCTGTAGTGCTCACTGTCTCTAGGTAGGTTATTTAGTTCACTGCAATCTCCCCCTTTCTGACCCCCTGACAGTCCTGCCCTGCCCTGAGAACAGCCACTACGAGGCCTGTGGGAACGCTTGTCCAGCCAGCTGCTCTGACCGAACTGCCCCCTCCTCCTGCCAGGAGCCCTGCGCGGAGACCTGCCAGTGTAACGATGGTTACGTCCTGAGTGCCGATCAGTGTGTCCCTGTGGAGAGCTGTGGATGTGACTACAATGGCCACTACTACAAACCTAATGAGGAGTTCTGGGCTGATGAGAACTGCCGCTCTCGATGCAGGTGTGACCCCAGCCTGGGCACGGTGGTTTGCCAGGAAACCAGCTGCAAGAGCAATGAAAGATGCGTCATTGTGAACGGTGCCCACCGCTGTAAGGCAACTACCTACTCCACCTGCATAGGTACTGGAGACCCTCACTACACCACCTTTGATGGGAAGAAGTATGATTTCATGGGCACTTGCATCTACCAGTTCGCAGCTCTCTGCTCCGAAGACCCCACACTCACCCCATTCAACGTCAAAGTGGAGAACAACCACCGAGGCAGCAAGGCCGTGTCCTTCACCAAAACAGTGACCTTAGAGGTTTACAATGTGACCATCAGCATGAGCCAGGATCATCCACGCAAGATCCAGGTAACGATGCAGAGTCATTATTGGGATCGCTTGCAGGGCTGAAATCTTGCTGTCTAGTCTATATCCAGAAAACACAACCCAGGTGGTTTCCATCTTCCCATACCAGAGTTTGAACTAGTTGAATATTTTCACATACAAATATTTGGTTGAAAAATGACCTATTTTCGGTGGGAAGAAATTCATGAAAATGATTAAATTTGGGGTGAAATTATTTCGTTTTTGAAAAAATGTTTGATGGGCACTAGAAATGCAAACTGGATCCACTTTGTATTTCATCCTCCTTTCTTTTTTATTGTCACATTTGGTCCCCTTTGTTTCAGGTTGCTCAGCCCCGCTGCCACTGTCTGCCACTGTCATAGTCATTGAAATGTGGGGCTGAGCGGGACCGCGAGAGGTCCATCTGGGTCAACCTTTTGTTTCAAAGTGTCATTTTGAAATGATGTTCCAAATGTTTTGTTCAACCTGATTAAACGTGCCAGGGGGGTTTGTTTCGGTGAGAAAACCTGGACAGTTCAGTTGCGGTTTAAAACCAATTGAATTTGGGGTGTATTTTTTAGATTCAGCCTCCGAACACTGCTGTTAACACTCAGAGGAGAATCTACCCGAGTATTTGATCCAAATGTCCAAGCTTCTGAGTTCTGCAGCCCTTGTGCCATCAGCAAAATTTTTTGTCTTCACCCTGACACCCTGGAGTAGAGGAGAGGCTAGCCAAGTCCTTTCAGCAAACGTTGAGGTCCCAAATGGTGCCCTCAGTTGTTATACCCTATTTGAGGGTTCACGAGAGGAAGACAGCCTATTATTTCTATTGGATTTCCCAAATGAGCTCCTGGTTTCAGCTCTCTCCACTTCTCTGTTGTTTCTATCAGTCTCCAGTAGCTGGTGCCAAGCTGTCCTTCAGTGGCTCAAGAACATGAGTACCAATGTCAGGCAGACTGCTAAGGGCACAGACCACAAACTGGTTGTGAGTTCTGTACTTAGATTTCACCCATCAAATGTAAACTCCACACACACTACAACAGCCTAACCATGGAGTCACAGCCAGTCCCTGTGGGTACTTCAGTCTGTCTGCTACCTTGTGATAGATGGTCACTTACACCAAAAATCTCAACCACATTCAGGCTGCTGCCACTCCCAAAGGACCTGTCACTTATCCCAGGCAGCCAATCCTATAATAAACTATCTAAAGATTTATTATAAAGGAAACTAGGGAGTTATTGCTAAGGTTAAAGCAGGTAAACATAGATACACAAACGAGTTACAATCTTAACTTTCAAAAGGTAATAGAAGCTGTCGTAATAAGCAAGTTCTATGTCCTCTAGGCTAAGCGAACCCAGGCTAAGCACTGGGGATCTCTTGCTTATACCTAGTAAACCTTGCCCCTCAGAGTCCAAGCAACATAAAGATACAGGTCCTTCTTTTTAGGGGGTGTTATCCCCAACCTCCTTTACAGATTCAGCTGATGGGAAGAATCCATTTGCATGACTCACCTTCGGGGGAAAGGGCAGGTGCCAAAGAGCAGCGCAACAAAGTCTTTTGTCCTCTTAATCATTACATAATAGTCTGTGTGGTATCGATGGTCCTTCCGTGTTGGCCAGCACCTTTTGTTGGAGACCAGCACTTCACACTAGTTAATGTCACGCTCATGTCTGGTGATTTACACAGTAACAGAGGCTCACACTGCAAATGCTCAAATATTGCCTTACAATATGGGATACAGATGCTATAGGTGAGATTAACGCAGGCAGCAACTCATAAGCATTCAATAGCGTCTAAATACTAAACACATTCTTACAATTCTATCACCTCTTTTACCAACACCAACACTCCGGTGAACCAGACTGATTGCAGCTACATATGTGTCAGTATTCAAGTGAGGCTTGGGGACCTTGGCATGATCTGCCAGCGTTGCACCTCTAGTGATGGGGGCTCCATGACCTCCCTTGGAAGCGTATTGCAGAGTTTAACACCCCTTCTTTTTCCTAATATCTAACCTCAATCTCCCTGCTGCAGATTAAGCCCATTGCTTTTTATCCTACCTTCTGTGGACATGAAGAACAATCCATCCCTGTCCTCTTTATAACAGTCCTTACCATATTTCAAGACTATCAGGTTCCCCCTCAGTCTTCTTTTCTCAAGACTCAACATGTCCAGTTTTTTACACAGGAGGATGGGAGCATGAAGCAGCCAAACTACAACTCCCAAGAGTCACCACCATCACATTTTGGCATAGAAGTATTTCACATTTCAATTTTTCACAGAAAACTTGAAATTTTCCCTGTGGAGTTAAAAAAAGGAAAATGTGATTGGTTCTAGGCAGGTATCCCCCCTCTGGCTCCTAGATAAGCTTCTTGGAGCTCCCTGTTCAAAGAGTTTTATGAAACATTCAATTCTTGAGTAGGTGGTCCAGGCTGCTCCATCTAAGGGTATGTGGAAGTATTGCAAGCTCTGTGCATGCAGGAATAGACCATTGACTGTCCATGCCATGTCTTTGCCAGGTGGATGGTGTTTTTGTGGACCTGCCCTTCTCCCACCAGCGCAAGTTCAAGGCCTACATCAGTGGCGTTCATGGTTTCATCAAGACCGATTTCGACCTGAGAGTGAGCTTCGACTGGTACAGCTACGCCAGGGTGATCATACCCAATACGTACACCAATGCTGTCTGCGGCCTCTGTGGCAATGCCAATCAGGACCCCAGCGACGATCTGACCATGAAGAATGGAACTCAGACATCTGATGAGATTCAGTTCGCTGACAGCTGGAAGGTTGGTGACGTCCCGGGGTGCTCAGACATCTGCACCGGGGACTGCTCAGTCTGCAGTGAGTCTCAGAAACAAACCTACGAGGGAGACCAGTATTGTGGGGTCCTCACTCAACAGAACGGGCCATTCACACAGTGCCACGGGGCCATCAAACCAGCCTCCTTCTTTGATGATTGTGTCTTTGACACCTGCCAGTACAAGGGTCATCGTGACACTCTGTGCAGCGCAATCAGTGCCTATGTGACAGCCTGCCAGGCCAGGGGCATCCAGATAGGGCAGTGGAGATCGGCCTCATTCTGCAGTAAGTGTCATTTCCTGAACATGTTGCTGTAAGTTTAATACAATCACAAACTGGCCAGCGAGCACATGCACCAGCACCCTCTGCTGGGTGGAATCAGAACTGCTCACCCATGTGTCATAGGCAGAGCCTTTCAAAAAACAGGGGGAGTGGGGACATTTAATAAAAAAACCCCTAAATATTCACATTTGTTTGTATTTTGCAGGGCTCATAATGTAACAATTTTTCATTTTTCCAATTTTCTTTGTGATTTTTATTAGAATTTTGGACATTTCAAAATTTCATTTTTCCTTTTGTTCTCTGTTTTTAGTCATAGTGCAATAAAATTAATTATATCCAGGTTCTTTTTCTCCACTTTTCTTGTTTTCTTTTTTACCCCTTTTTATTACTCTGAAAATTTCAAAACTGCTCACGAGTCACAGAGAGTTTCATTTTTATTCTTTTTTCAAAGTGGAGGAAGTTTTGAAAAGTGTAATAAGGAAAAATGAGAAAAATGGGTGGGGGGAGACACCAAGTTAGACATTATTCCTTGTACTGCAAATGAAACATTTTGAAATGGTCAAAGCAGCATTTTTTGAGTGACCAGATCAGAACTGGGTTCAGATTATTGCACTGTGACAATGCTAAAGATTTCAGCTTTTTGCACCATTGCAAAAAGGGCCAAAATTCAGAATCTCAAACTCTTGCGGGAGGGAAAAATTGTTTTCTGCCCAGCATTAGAGAAAACATTGACTGTGTCTTCAAAAATCAGATAAATCTAGTAGAGAACCACAGCCACACGACAATAACTTGCTAGGGATATGGTGATTTCATGGTGTCATGACGAGGGAGAGTTAAAGCACTTTGGTTGTCCTAATTGTTCATTTCCATTCCTCCACACTTTTGGGTTGCTTTTCAATTTAACGTTAACTCTCAATTTCCTGGGTTTACAGTGCCTGGTGGTAGGATAATTACAACACCCCTGTAATGCATTTTACCTTAAATTACTGATATGTATTCTCAGCCTTAGCGCCATTTAACAAGTTCTGTCTAGTAACTGATATTATTATTGCTGTTGTTGACTCCACCCTGCTCTAACCATTAGACTCTGCTCCACTTCCAGAGCTAGGAAGAGAACTCAGTAGTCCTGGATCCCAGCCCCCCCTGCTCTAACCCACTAGACCCCACTGCCCTCCCAGAGCAGTAAGCACCACGTCTTTTCCCAGACTTCTTGGTGTTAACAGATATCTGCATGCTCAATCCAATGTCTCCTGCAGGCCTCACCTGTCCCCGGAACTCTCACTACGAGTTCTGTGGGAGCAGCTGTCCTGCCACCTGCCACAGGCCCTCGGCTCCGGACAGCTGTGAGGAGCCCTGTGTGGAAGGGTGTTTCTGCGACGCCGGATTCATCCTCAGCGGAGACCGGTGCGTCCCCATCACGCAGTGCGGCTGTGTGCACCAGTGCAGGTACTACCAGAAAGGAGAAGAGTTCTACACCAGCGCCTCCTGCCAGGAGCGGTGCCAGTGCCAAGAGAACGGGGTCGTCGAGTGCCAGGAGGCCTCCTGCGGAGCCAATGAGGAGTGCAAGGTGGAGAATGGAGTCCTGGGCTGCCACCCGATGGAGTATGGAACCTGCATAGTCTCCGGTGACCCTCACTACATCTCATTTGATGGACAGGCCTTCGACATCCAGGGCTCTTGCGCTTACACCTTAGCCAAGGTCTGCAGCAGTGACCCCCGGCTGGTGGAATTTTCCGTGGTGGTTGAGAACGAGAGCATTGGTGGTGGCCGTGTGGCTCGGACGAGGGCAGTGGTGGTCTCTGTGCATGGTTACACCATCTCCCTGGAGAGGGGGAGGAAGTGGAAGGTGGAGGTAAGTCCCTGCTTGAGATTAGTCTCATTGAAGCCAACTGAGTGACTCACACCATTTGTGATCCTGGTGTGTGTGTGTGTGTGTGTGTGTAACCAGGAAACCGCTGCTGAGTCCCCACTAGTGACAGGTGAATTTCCCTCTCATTGGCACAGGTGGACAGGGAGCTCTACACTCTCCCACTGGTTATGGACGATGGGAAACTTTGGATCAACCAGGAAGGGAACAACATCATTGTCCAGTCTGCCTCTGGCCTCCAAGTCTTTTATGACACTGCCTCCTACCTCCGAGTGTCCATCCCCAGCACCTGCAAGGGACACATGTGCGGCTTGTGCGGCAATTTCAATGGTGACAAAAATGATGACTTCCTGCTGCCCAATGGAAAGAGCACTCAAAGTCTGAGTGAGTTTGTCGCCTCCTGGAAGGTGCCTGTTGATGGTGCCATGTGCTCCGATGGCTGCGGTGAGAGATGCCCCATCTGTGATGGGGCCCAGACAGCACCATACCAGTCTGAGCGCTCCTGTGGGCTGATCAGAGCCACCTCAGGTCCCTTCAGAGATTGTCACTCGCTGGTCAGCCCTGCCGAGTACTTCAACCACTGTCTCCACGACATGTGTGCTACCAACGGGACGGGAGAGACCCTCTGCCAGAGCCTCCAGGCCTACGCGGCCGCATGCCAGACAACTGGAGCCAAGATCAGAGCCTGGAGAACAGCCTCCTTCTGCCGTGAGTTTATAGAGCAACCTACAGCCCTGGTCTTTCCATTGGCTTCATTTCAAGCCCATTAGCCCCCAGAGGATTTTTTTTCCCTGATGGCAACTTAGAGCTCAAGTTTATTATATCTTCAGGTGTTTGCAGACCCTCTGTAGCCATATCATCTGCAGCATGACTGATTGCAATTTACGCACCTGTGTTTTTGATTGGTTTTGTCCAGCCAGACCACCCTTGGGTCAGATCTCCATGGGTCTTTGGGTCAGGATTGGAAGAACGTCGGTGACCCAATGGGGGACACACAGTCCTCTGGCTCTGACTCCAATGTCTGGTGCTCTGGGACACTGCAGTAAATGCTACGGTTAAGCCATATCTGAGGTGATCCCACCACTGAGTCAACCCACCGCAGCACCCAGCTCTGAGCTAGGTGGCACTGTGCTAGACAGTGTAACTATGTCTCCAGTGGAAATTATTTTTAAACCTTCACTCCATCCTCTTTCTCTCTTGCTTCTCTCTCTCCAGCCCTTGCCTGCCCACTCAACAGCCACTATGAGCTGTGCACCAAGTCCTGCGATTTCACCTGTGCTGGCTTGTCTGCCCCTGCTCAGTGCACCCAGAATTGCTTTGAAGGCTGCCAGTGCAATACTGGCTACATGTTCGATGGGGAGGGGTGCGTGTCCATGGACAGGTGCGGCTGCATGCACGATGGACGCTACATCAAGGTGGGTCCTGGCTGTCCTGTGTAGTTGGTGCCCTCAGAGCCTTAGAATAACAGTGCAGAATTGGTAAAAAGTATATGAGTTTTCTAAGAGTTTCCAGTGGACTCCACCAATAGAGAACGGAGTCTATTAGTATGCTTCAGTCTTCATGGCTGAGAATGTTAGGGAGATTCCCAAACCCGAGCTGGCCTTTCCAGGTGACAAATCTGAGGAATTGTCACAGATTGAAGAGTAACAAGTCACCGGGACCAGATGGCATTCATCCAAGAGTTCTGAAAGAACTCAAATGTGAAATTACGGAACTATTAACTATGGTTTGTAACCTGTCCTTTAAATGGGCTTCTGTACCCAATGACTGGAAGATAGCTAATGTAACGCTAATATTTAAAAGGGCTCTAGAGGTGATCTCGGCAATTACAGACCGGTCAGTCTAACATCAGTACTGGGCAAATTAGTTGAAACAATAGTAAAGAATAACATTGTCAGACACATAGAAGAACATAAATTGTTGGGCAAAAGTCAACATGGTTTCTGTAAAAGGAAATTATGTCTTACTAATCTATTAGAGTTCTTTGAAGGGGTCAACAAACATGTGGACAAGGGGGATCCAGTGGACATAGTGCACTTAGATTTCCAGAAAGCCTTTGACATGGTCCCTCACCAAAGGCTTTTATGTAAATTAAGTTTTCATGGGATAAGAGGGAAAATCCTTTCATGGACTGAGACCTGGTTAAAAGACAGGGAACAAAGAGTAGGAATGAATGGTAAATTTTTAGACTGGAGAGGGGTAACTAGTGGTGTTCCCCAAGGGTCAGTCCTAGGACCAATCCTATTCAACTTATTCATAAATGATCTGGAGAAAGGGGTAAACAGTGAGGTGGCAAAGTTTGCAGACGATACTGAACTGCTCAAGCTAGTTAAGACCAAAGCAGACTGAAGAACTTCAAAAAGATCTCACAAAACTAAGTTATTGGGCAACAAAATGGCAAATGAAATTTAATGTGGATAAATGTAAAGTAATGCATATTGGGGAAAAATAACCCCAACTATACATACAATATGACGGGGGCTAATTTAGCTACAACTAATCAGGAAAGAGATCTTGGCGTCATTGTGGATAGTTCTCTGAAGACGTCCATGCAGTGTGCAGTGGCAGTCAAAAAAGCAAACAGGATGTTAGGAATCATTCAAAACGGATAGAGAATAAGATGGAGAATATCTTATTGCCCTGTGATGGGGTTGGGACTCACCACTGTGGCGCCTCCCGCTGGTTGCTCTGGGAATTAGCTCAGTCCTTGGAGGAGCACCCTCTGCCGGTGGTGTCTCATCCGTTGTCTGTTCTTTGCTGGTGTCTGGACCTGCGTTGCTCCCTGCTCGGCGGTGTCCTCTTCAGGCCACTGCCCTCCGGCAGTGCCCCCTAGTCCATCCTCACCCCCTTCTGGGGCGGGGATGAGCAACAGTCTTTGAACTGGCCTCCGTGGCCAACCACAACCTGCAAAATCTAGCCCCTTGTCGCAAGGGCCGGTTGCAGTTTGTTTCAGCCCCCTACTGCATGGCCAGGTGCAGTACAAGGGGGAAGGGGGGAACCGAGGCCCACCCACTACTCTGGGTCCCAACCCAGGGACCCTTTAGTGGCAGCATCCCTGATCTCCTTCTCTCTCCTTGTCCATATGTCCCTGGGCCACTTCCCCTTTGGCCCAATTGCACTGGTTAGGCCCTTCCCTCAGGGCCTGCAGCCTGGCAGGTAGCGTCTGGAGTTCCCTTCCACTCCCCTGAGCCTGCCCAGCACTGCACTGTCCCTGGTGCTAGTCTCCTGCTTTGGAGACAGACCTTCCCCCATGAAGGTCTGGGAAAGACTCCCTTTGGGCAGCCTTTATATATGGCCCAGCTGAGCCCCGATTGGCTGTCTCCAATCACAGCCCTGATTGGCTCTCAGTAAGCCCTTCCCTGATTGGCTGCTGGCCTTCGCAGCCTCTCTGGCCTCCTCTAGCCCCCTCTCACATGGGGGTGGGGCAGCCACCCCACCACATGCCCTTATATAAATCCATGGTATGCCCACATCTTGAATACTGCATACAGATGTGGTCTCCTCATCTCAAAAAAGATATACTAGCATTAGAAAAGGTTCAGAGAAGGGCAACTAAAATGATTTGGGATTTGGAACGGGTCCCATATGAGGAGAGATTAAAGAGGCTAGGACTCTTCAGCTTGGAAAAGAGGAGACTAAGGGGCAATATGATAGAGGTATATAAAATCATGAATGGTGTGGAGAAAGTGAATAAGGAAAAGTTATTTACTCGTTCCTATAATATAAGAACTAGGGGCCACCAAATGAAATTAATGGGCCGCAGATTAAAACAAATAAAAGGAAGTTCTTCTTTACACAGCGCACAGTCAACCTGTGGAACTCCTTGCCCGAGGAGGTTATGAAGGCTAGGACTATAACAAGGTTTAAAAGAGAACTAGATAAATTCATGGAGGTTAAGTCCGTTAATGGCTATTAGCCGGGATGGGTAAGGAATGGTGTCCCTAGCCTCCGTTTGTCAGAGGGTGGATATGGATGGCAAGAGAGAAATCACTTGACTATTACCTGTTAGGTTCACTCCCTCTGGGACACCTGGCATTGGTCACTGTGGGTAGACAGGATACTGGACTGGATGGACCTTTGTTCTGACCCAGTATGGCCATTCTTATGTTCTTATGACAGACCTAGGTTTCATTTTTCTATCTTCATTTCCTGGTCTTTGATTTTTGTTTACGGTTCTCATTCTATTCAGATGTCATTTCGGTGGCCCATCATCATGATCTGTCATTGTGGCCCTCCTTCTTGGCTGTGGTTGGTCATCACCTTCTTCTGTTATCTTTTCCTTCATCATGCTTATCCTTTATACGTTCCCCTTTACTGTGCCTGCCCTGTCTATTTAAATGTTAAGCTCTTTGGGGCGTGGGCTCTCTCACTGTATGTTTGTACAGTGTCTGGCACAATGAAGCCTCATTCTTGACTGGCCCCTAGGCATTACCATAATAAATACAAAATAATTGTCCTTTTTTCTTGAGTCATGTCCATTGTCTTTTGTCTTTTCCTTCTTTCTTGGGTCATTGACATTATTCCTTGTCGTTCCTTCTTTCTTGGGTCACCACTTCTGTCTTTTCCTTATTTCTGTGGGAGTCACTATCATCCTTTAATTGCTTGTTTCCTTGATCTTCACAGTCCATCCGTTGTCTTTTCCTTCTTCCATTGATTGGTATCCTCTTTGGTTGACATTATCATCATTTAAAGTTTCAGTGTTTCTTTGATCCTCACCATTGTCCTGTATCTTCTCCTTGTTTCTTGGGTCATTGCCTTTGTCTTTCTGTTCTTTATTTGGTCATTATCGTCATCCTTTGTCTTTCCCCATCTGGTCTTTTGTCTCCTCTTGGTGAGAGTTTCCCTAGGTATTCTAACATTTTTGCTGTTGATCTTTGGAGGCTAATATCTGACCTAACAGAAAGTTTTAGAAAGTTGTTTATTTTGGAATTTCCCTCAGTCCAGGGAGAGTGTCATCTCCAGTGACTGCTCAGAGAAATGCACTTGCCACCCATCAGGTGGGCTCATCTGTGAGAAAAACAGCTGCCCCACTGGAGAGATCTGCGTGCTCAGGGATGGGAAGCATGGATGCGTGAAACAGGAAGGCCGGTGCATGGTCTCTCCGGGTGCTTACCTTACCACCTTTGATGGTGCCAAGGGGAAACTCCTCTACAGTGGGACATACAAAGTGGCCTCGCTCTGTGACGAGAGCTCTCCTGCCTGGTTCAAGGTGGTGGTAGACATCAGCGAATGCACCAATGACGGAATACCAGCTTGTGCGGCCATCTTTGTTTTTTTCCGAGAAGCTCTTATCACTGTGAACAATAACATGGAGACCTGGGTAAGAGGGGGTCGGGTTGGAACATGCTGAGCCAAGGGGGCAAAAGCTTCCTACATCAGTTGGAGCCCAAGTGAAAAATCCTTCATTCTGATCTAGTGTCTCAAAGGCCTTGATAAATATTAGTGAATTAATCCCCATAACCCCTACCTGGGACTAAAGTAAGGGGCAGGAAGGGGGAAATACCAGAGCTTGTTGGGAATTTTCCAACAAAATGTTTTTTTCATCAGGAAATATCAATTTGTCAAAACTGAATCTTTTTGGGAGGGTCAATTTCAATAAATCTTCCAAATCAAAAAACTGTTGAAAAATTTGTAAAGAAATTGTGGAAATGTCCCATTTTGACCTTTTCTAAACGACAAGTTTCAGTTTTCAGTTCAAAACAACTTCTCCTTTAGAAATGTTAGTTAATTTATAAAAACAAAAAAAGTTTAAACATTTTTAAAAATCTAAATCAAAATGAATCATTTCAAAATTATGGAAATGAAACATTTCACTTGATCTGATCCAAAACAATTTTCAGATTATCATGTTTTTTTCAACATTTTGACTTTTCTTCCCATTTCAGGATGGCAAAAAAATGTCAAAATCTCCATTATTTTCATGGGATGAGACAACAATTTCCCTCTCAGCTCTTGAAAATAGAGATCCCCATGTCTTCTGAAAGAAAAGGACATGGCCCTATCTCTCTCTAGCTCTTTGAGCAGGGGGTTGGACTAGATGACCTCCTGAGGTCCCTTCCAACCCTGATATTCTATGAACGTACCATTCCCTATTGCTCTCGGTGACTGCAAGGAGATCTCCCACTATGGTTTCAACCTGCTTTGACCATTGAATGGGACAGGCCTTAGTATCCCCAGAAACTCAGGCATAAACTGATCAAATGTCTTGCCAAGGTCAAATAGGGAGTCAGCTGAGCAGTTGGGAATAGAACCCAGGAGTCCTGACTACAAGCTCTCCTTGCTCTAACCACCAGACCCCTCCCGGAACCCAGAAGTCCCCCAGCAGCTGCATCCACTAGATCTTATTCTAGACCCCATTGACTTGTAACAGGGCCCATGGACTCTAGCTCAGCCCCTGCTGTTCCATCTCACTCACCCCCACATCCCCCTGCTCTCCCCCAGGGGACAGCGAGTTGTATGGGCCCATGGTGCCTGGGCTCCAGCAATATTTGGAGCCTGGGGGCCTGGCTTCACCAATGTTTGGGGCCAGGTCTCTCCCCTGGCCCCACTTGCTGCCCGCGCGCGTGCGCACACACACACACACACACACGCCGCCAGGCCCCAGAGCGCCCCTGCCTCTCCCCTGCAGCTCCAGGCTGACTCTGATCTGCCAGCTCCCCGGCATCAACTGATGCTGCAGAGTCCTAGTGCCCCCCATCCACTAGTGGCAGGGCAGGCTGCCCTTAGCCTGCCCTTCTGCCTTGGACCCTTCCCTTTTCCAGCAGGACCCTCCACCAGCAGAGGGGGTCTCCCCGCCCATGCTCCTGCCCCATGCTAGGCAAGGGGCAGCCCCACCCCCAGTTAGGCTACAGTGAGGAGCAGCAACAGGGAAGGAGGTGCACATGTGATGGAAGCCCTCCCTGGCACCCACCACATGGGAGGCGAGGGGGCTTCCTGGACCTGAGAGGGGTCTTAGGAGCATGTGCAGTGACAGTGGTGCAGAGTGAGTGTGCTGCCAGGGGGAGAGGGGGACCCCTCCCCCAGAGCTCACTGATACTGGTGCGGAGAGGGCTGGGGGAAGTCCTCCTCTCTGGCCCCAGCCCTGGGGCAACCTGCCTGCACCCCAAACTCATCTCTAGCCCTGCCCCACCCCAGAGTCTGCACCCCTAGCCAGATTCCTCACCCCAACCCTCAGCCCCAACCCTGAGCATCTCCAACACCCCAAACCCCTCATCCCCAGCCCAACTCCACAGCCCTCACCCCTGCACCTCCTCCCATCCCCAAACTCCCTCCCAGAGCCTGCACCCCCTCCCCCTTCCCATGCACCCCCTCCCAGAGCCTGCACACAAACTCCATCCCAGAGCCTGCACCCCCACCCCCTGCCCCAGCCCGGCGCCTGCACCCAGCACCCAAACTCCATCCCAAAGCCTGCATCCCAGACCCCCTTCCCCACCCAAACTCCCTCCCAGAGCCCAGTCTCTCACCTCTTCTACACCCAAACTCCCTCCCACAGCCTGTACCCCTCCTGCACCCTAATCTCCAGCCCCAGCCCAGAGCCTGCACCCCAGACCTCCTCCCCACAACCAAACTCCCTCCCAGAGCCTTAGGCAGGTGGGGGGAGGAGTTTTGGGAGGGTGGGTTCTGGGCACCACCAAAATTTCTACAAACCTGCCACCCCTGCTCTCCCCTGACCTCCCCATCTGTGCTTTCCAGGTGAACGGGCGCTCAGTGCAGCTCCCGGCGAACGTCTCCGATGCCGTGTCTGTGAGCGAGTCTCAGGGCGGCGTGGCCGTGGTCCAGGCCTCGGGGATGCAAGTTCTGTTCAGCCCCAGTGGGGAGGTGACGCTGAGGGTGGGCGAGAGCCTGGCTAACAAGCTGTGCGCACCCTGCGGGAACTTCAATGGCGACGTCTCCGACGACCTGCAGCTGCCCAGCGGGCAAATTGTGGGGAACATCGCCGAGGTCATCGACGCCTGGAAGGCCAGAGACTTTTTAGGATGGTGAGTGGCTCTGCAGATGTGGCTTGTTCAGTCAGTGCCTAGCAATGACTGATTGTAGTTGGGATACAGAGTTGGGCTGGTTGTATAAACCCTGGGTACTAGCAGAGTGTAGGACAATCCTGTCCTGGGACTAGCAGGCTGTAGTAGATGGGGATTCAATGGGGCTTCTCCGTCTTTTTTGATTCTTTCCACAGTGACTGACACACAAAGGCAAGATGCTTCTCTGGCTGGTAAGTGACCTGCTCTTTCTAATACATCACGGCATCAGCTCTGCATACATCTGATGGTTTAACTGGGCTGGTTTCATCAACTCTAATTGCTTTACAATAACTTTTTCTGTGATTTAATTTCCTAGGTTTTTATTAATGCTTAAGTGTGCGGTCGGAGGCTGGGCAAAAGGTTGGAATTGATCTATGAAGGGAGTAAAAGGGAGAACAGAGCCAACCCATTTAATCGTAAATGTCTTTTAGACCAAACTAGAAATTTCCATGGACAATATTTGCTTTGGTCAAAACTGTTTGGGTAGTTTAGGAAAAATGTTTGAAACTAACCTGACTGAAAAATGTTTAAGAAGGTTATTTTGTTTGGAGGCCATTTTCCCCCCGTTTGGTTATTTCACCCCTTTCTTTTCCTTTCCTACTGGAAAAATGAGAAAAAAGGGAGGAGTAAAAAAACAAAAAGAAACACAATGTTTGCAATTTGAAATGAAATAAAAAAAATTGAATTTTTTCTTTGAAACAATTCCCAGTATTTTTTAAAAACAAAATGTGTTTCTTTTGTGATTTTTCATTTAAATTAAAATGTAATTTTAGTAGGAGAGCCCCCGATGACATTATTTTATTCATCAGCAATAGCACATCAACAAACCTCTTTACCATTGTAGGGTAAAATCAGATGGAATAGCATAGACCCTGACAGAGAAATCTTTTATGTTCATATAGTCCCTCAAGCTTATTTGTACATAGTCAATCATATCTAGGGACATAGGACTGGACAGATCCTCCTTGGCCATTGTGTCCAGTCCCTGCTATCACAGGCCACCATGTCCTATAATTCTGGTCATAAATTCATAATTCATCCAATTCATAAATGTATTAAGCTCCATCTAACACTAGTTAGGTTGTTTGCCCTCATTCCTTCCAAAATGTCACACTCCTAGAAATCTTCTGCTAATCTCCAGCCTAAATCTGTTCATGTCCATTTTATCCCCATTTGTTCTGGTGCCAACATTGTCCTTTAGCTTCAATAGCTCCTCCCCCTCCCTGATGTTTAGTCCTTGATGCATCTACAGAGGGCAATCATATCCCCCCTCATCCCGTGTTTTAAGCTAAAGAAACCAAGCTCTTTCAGTCTCTGCTCATAAGATAGGCCCCATTTCCCCGATCATCCTCGCATCCATCTTCTGCACCTGTTCCAGTTTGAACTGATCTTTCCTGAGCAAGGGTAACCAGGATCTTTCCTGGACACAGTATTCCAGATGAAGTCTTCTCAATTCCTTATACAATGGCGCTAATACTTCCCAGGTGCACACAGTCCATCAGGTTTATGTGCATGACCCATCAGTATCAATAGTGGAATGTCAAGTCAGAGATGGTATTACCTCAGTGTAGGCCATTTATGAGCTCATTCCTGGTATTGGGTCCAGTTCAGAGGTCCACACTTAAAAGAGAGATGCTGACAACTTGAAAAGGTTCAGAAAAGAGCTACAAGAGAAGAGATGGGCAGGAAATATTTCCTGCCCTGCAAAACTTGTCAAGATTTCAACAAATTTCCCATTCCACATTGCGACAAAACCAAGACCTTTCAAAGTGTTTCATGGAGAGAAAGCTCCTCCCTAGATTACCCAGTAGCCTGTGGATTAAGGCACTTGCCTGCAAAATAGATGACCCACGTTCAAGTCTCTGCTCTGTCGTTCCCCAGCATCCCAGGTGATTGCCCTCCCCACCAGACTCTTGTCTATTCTGGGGCAGATCTTTTTCTGGTTTTGGCCAGAAATTCCATCCTGGACCTGAGAAAACTATCTCAACAAAAAATGTGTTGTTACTTGTTCATTCCCATGAAAAGTTTTGGCTTTGGCCAGTCAGAATTTTCTGAAGAAAATCTTTTTTGTCATAAAATCCCTGACCAGTTCTGCATGAGAATAATCCAGTCAGGAAATCCCACCCTAGAGTGAGAGACTTAAGGAGCTGTATCTATCTCACTTAGCCAACAAAGGCTAAGAGGTGACTTAATCATGGTTTGTATGGACCTCCTCTAGAAGGAGGAGATTTCTGACCAGAAAAGGCTCTTTGATCCAGTAGAAAAAGGCAGAATGAGATCCAGGGGTTAGAACCTGAAGCAAGACAAATTTAGGCTAGAAATAAGGCACGGATTTTAAGAGTGAGCAGAATTAACTGTTGGAACAGCTGACCTAGGGATGGGACAGACTGTCCTTTACTTGCAGTCTGTGGGTCAAGACTGGAAGTCCTTTTAAAAGCTATGCTATAGCTCTAACAATAAGTTATGGGATTGATGGGAAAATTACTGGGTAAGATTCTCTGGCCAGTTCTAGCCAGGTCAAACTAGATAATGGTCCCTTTTGGCCCTAGAATCTATGAATCATGCTTATTTGTACACATGCTTATGCACACAGAATGTATCTATTTTACAAGCATACACCCATTATGCTTTTGCACATATGGCCCATCAAACTTATGTGTACAGCACGTAACTTTTAGATGCATGAGCACATAATTTATCTGTGCAGCACTTAATGTTTATCCACTGGTTCATAAAAGTTCAGTTACGATGAAAAATGGCGACAAATTATCAGAACCCCCCCACAATTTATTTGTTACCACAAATCTATTCAAGATAAACCTCACTAGTAAATCTTGAATAGTAACTTGTAACTTGTTTAAAAGATGTGTCAACAAAGAAAGATTCCAAGGACTGCTTTTAGCAAGAGTACAATTTCACAGGCTTTTGATTAGAAATACATAGTACATAGAGAAACCAAACAACAAAGTTATGGAGAATTCAACCTACACTAAAAGAACTTTATGTTTCCACAGTCAAACCCTCAAAAAGTTAGGAAATGCCAGTATTAAGGTAGCCTGTGTAATCTTAATCCCGCAGGGGGGGGCAGGGATAGCTCAGTGGCTTGAGCATTGGCCTGCTAAACCCAGCGTTGTGAGCTCAATCCTTGAGGGGGGCCTTTTGGGGATTTAGTTGGGAATTGGTCCTGCTTTGAGCAGGGGGTTGAACTAGATGATCTCTTGAGGTCCTTTCCAACCCTGATATTCTATGATATGTATTAGGATCTTTAATTCCATGATCACAGACAATTTGTACCTGGTCATTCAATGCCCAGATTGGACCTGCTCAGGGATGAATCAGGGTTGTGTAGAGATAGAGACTGTTGTGTGTAGGACCCCTGGCCTCATTGATGGCAGAAGTTGGAAGGTGTGCACTATCTGAAGGGTGTCCTTAGGCCTACCCAAAACTAAAGGCCCTCCCCCTTGGTCACTATGTCCAGGCTCCAATTAATTAAGGGGGATTGGAAGATTTGTAGAGCATGAGGCAAGGGACTGAAGGAAAAGAACACAGGGTCTTGGGGTGTGAATGCTGCCCTGGAGAATTGGATTCTATCCCTGCCTCTGCCTATGTGATGTAAGCCACTTAACCCATTGTTCTCCTAGGGGGTCATTAACTCCAGGTTTCTCATTTTCTGGGTGTCTGATTTGAGACCTTGGGTCTGATTTGCAGAGGTGCTGCACACTCCCAGCCGTGACTGAGATCAAGGGCAGCTGGGGTTTGACCGTAGACAGAGCTATAGAAATGCTCAGCACTCTGGAAAACCATCGCAAATTGGGCATCCAGAATTAGTAGACACTTTTTGACAATTTTGGCCTTAAGTCTCTGTCCTTCAGTTCCATATCTGTACAACGGGGAGGGTAGTGCCACCTCTCCACACAGGGACTGGGTGTGGAAAAATCCATTCATGACTGCAAAGCACTCAGATACGATTAGTCCAAGTGCCCTGGAAATGCCCAAGAGGATGTAAAGAACTCTTGAATAACTCCCCATTCACTGACAGCAGTGGGGATCCTGTGGAGAATCATAGAATATCAGGGTTAGAAGGGACCTCAGGAGGTCATCTAGTCCAACCCCCTGCTCATCCCAGTTTTACAGTGGGAAACTGAGGCACAGAAATAAAGTGGAACAGAACCCCAAGCCCTCTCGTTCCAACTGCTACAGCCCACTTCTGTCCCAGAGCCAGGACTAGAACCCAGACATTGTGACTCCTAGCTCCCCCTACTCTAACCACTAGACACCACTGCTCCCACAGAGCCAGGGACAGAACCCAGGAGTCCTGGCTCCCAGCCCCGCTGCTCTAACCCACCAGATGCCTCTCCTCTGCCCAAGTGGAGAATAAAAGACTGCATCACAATAATGCGTATGCAAAAAGGGGCTGAATTAAGTTTTTACAGGGCCACCTTAACTGTGGCATTTCCTAAGTTTTGACCCCGTTACTTAGTAACCTTACTGCTCTTTTAGGGTAGCTTTTGTGTGTGATATAGGTAGATCTATAGCCAGTCGCTCAGCCCACCCTCCTGTAATGTAAACATATACCACCAGAATGTGGCAGTGAGGGGGGTATTACCCCCCACCCCCGTCCTGATTTTCCACACTTGCTGTCTGGTCACCCTAGAGCCTGGTCTCTCAGCAAATGTCACAAACAGCACTCTCCTCCCCTATCCTGTCCGAAGTGAAAAGGCTCAGCTTTGGAGGGGTGCGTTATCTGATGGGGCTGCTGCCCCTTCAGCCCTATAGCCCCCTCCAACCTAGCAGGGCCTGAGCCTGTCCACAAACTGAGCCCTGCTCCCTTGTGGGTGGAGTTTCCTTTCCCATTCCCAGCCAGGCCTCTCCCACAAGGGGTGGAGCTACCCCATCTACATGTCAGTGGGGCTGGGCTGCGGGATTTGAGTGGTGGAGGGAGTGGCCACTCTCAGCAGCTCCCCACATGA